>NC_067473.1:66835533-67188658 GCF_947179515.1 Apodemus sylvaticus | reverse complement strand
AGGCCCCAGCGGGAGCCTTCGGGTGTCTGTTTCTGGATCTGAACAGCCTGGGCCGCAGCACCCTGTCTCCAGGCAGTGCAGGAGATCAGCTGTTCACCAGAGGCCACCTGAGAAGAGGCAGCTTGCACTGGTGAGTCCAGCATTGATAAGACCAACTAACACTAGTGAGAACTAGATGGCAAAAGGCAAACGCAGGAACATCACTAACAGAAATCAAGGCAATATGGCAGCATCTGAACCCAATTCTCCTTTAACAGCAAGTCCTGGATACCCCATCACACCAGAAAAAACAAGATTTGGATTTAAAATCACTGGTCATGATGCTGGTACAGGAACACATGAAGGACATACTTAAAGAAATTCAGGAGAAAATTGATCAAAAGTTAGAAGCCCTTGCAAGGGAAACACAAAAATCATTGAAAGAAATTCAGGAGAATACAAAAGTCAATAAGGAGGAAACACAAAAATCACTTAAAGAAATACAGGAGAACTTTGGTCAACAGGCTGAGGTCGTGAGAGAGGAAACACAAAAATCTCTTAAAGAATTACAGGAAAGCACAAACAAGCAAGTGAAGGAGCTAAGCAAAACCATCCAGGATCTAAAATCAGAAGTAGAAACAACTAAGAAAACTCAAAGGGAGACAACTTTGGAGATAGAAAACCTTGGGAAGAAATCAGGGGACATAGATGCAAATATCAACAACAGAATACAAGAGATAGAAGAAAGAATCTCAGATGCTGAAGATACCATAGAAATCATGGACTCAACAGTTAAAGAAAATGCAAAATGCAAAAAGCTTGTAACCCAAAACATCCAGGAAATCCAGGGCACAATGAGGAGACCAAACCTAAGGATTATAGGCATAGATGAGAGTGAATATTTACAACTTAAGGGACCAGCAAATATCTTCAATAAAATTATAGAAGAAAACTTCCCTAACCTAACGAGAGAGATGCCCATGAATATACAAGAAGCCTACAGAACTCCAAACAGACTGAACCAGAAATACCTCCCATCACATAATAATCAAAACACCAAATGTACTAAACAAAGAAAGAATATTAAAGGCAGTAAGAGAAAAAGGCCAAGTAACATATAAAGGAAGACCTATCAGAATAACACCAGACTTCTCACCTGAGACTATGAAAGCTAGAAGATCCTGGGCAGATCTCATGCAGACTCTAAGAGAACAGAAATGCCAGCCAAAACTACTATACCCAGCAAAACTCTCAATCACCATAGATGGAGAAACTAAGATATTCCATGACAAAATCAAGTTTACCCATTATCTATCCACAAACCCAGCCCTACAAAGGATAATAGGAGGAAGACAGCAATACAGGGAGGAAAACTTCACCCTGGAAAAAGCAAGAGAGTAACCTTCTTTCATCAAACCCAAAAGAAGTTAACCAATCAAATTTAAAAAATAACATTAAAATGACAGGAAGTAATAATCACTATTTCTTAATATCTCTTAACACCAATGGACTCAATGCCCCAATAAAAAGACATAGACTAACCGACTGGATACGTAAACAGGACCCTACATTTTGCTGCATACAGGAAACACACCTCAGGGTCAAAGACAAACACTACCTTAGAGTAAAAAGCTGGAAGACAATTTTACAAGCAAATGGTCTCAGGAAACAAGCTGGAGTAGCCATTCTAATATAAAATTGACTTTCAACCCAAAGTCATCAAAAGAGACTCTGAGGGGCACTTCTTGCTGGTCAAAGGAAAAATACAACAAGAACTCTCAATCCTGAACATCTATGCTCCAAATGCAAGGGCACCCTCTTTCATAAAAGAAACTTTATTAAAGCTCAAAGCACACATTGCACCTAACACAATAATTGAGGGTGAATTCAACACTGCATTTCCTCAATGGACCGATCAGGAAAACAGAAACTGAACAGGGACACAGTGAAACTAATTGAAGCTTTGAACCAATTAGATTTAACAGATATATATATATAGAATATTCTATTCTAAAGCAAAAGAATATACCGTTTTCTCAGCACCTCATGGTACCTTCTCCAAAATCGACCATAAAATTGGTCACAAGACAGACCTCAACAAATATAAGATCGAAATAATCCCATGCCTCCTATCAGATCACTATGGAGTAAAAGTGGTCTTCAATAGCAACAAAAACAACAGAAAACCCCGCATACACGTGGAAACTGAACAATATTCTATTCAATGACACCTTGGTCAAGGAAGAAATAAAGAAAGAAATTAAAGACTTTTTCAAACTTAATGAAAATGAAGACACAACATACCCAAATCTATGGGACACAATGAAAGCAGTGCTAAGAGGAAAACTCATAGCCCTGAGTGCCTCCAAAAAGAAAATGGAGATATTCACTACCAGCTTAATGACACACCTGAAAGCCCTAGAACAAAAAGAAGCTATTTCACCGAGGAGGAGTAGAAGGCAGAAAATCATCAAACTCAGGGCCGAAATCAATCAAGTAGAAACAAAGAAAACCATACAAAGAATCAACAAAACCAGGAGCTGGTTCTTTGAGAAAATCAACAAGATAGATAAACCCTTAGCCAGACTAACCAAAGGTCACAAAGACAGTATCCAGATTAACAAACTTAGAAATAAAAAGGGAGATATAATAACAGAAACTGAGAAAATTTAAAAAATCTTTAGATCCTACTACAAAAGCCTATACTCAACAAAACTGGAGAATCTGGAGGAAATGGACAGTTTCCTAGACAGATTTCCGACACCAAAAATAAATCAGGATCAAACAGATCATCTAAACAGTCCCATAACACCCGAAGAAATAAAAAGGGTCATAGAAAGTCTCCCAACCAAAAAAAGCACAGGACCAGATGGCTTCAGTGCAGAATTCTATCAGACCTTCATAGAAGACCTAACACCAATACTCTTCAAACTATTCCACAAAATAGAAACAGAAGAAACTCTACCCAACTCGTTCTATGAAGCCATAATTACGCTGATACCAAAACCACACAAAGATCCAACAAAGAAAGAGAACTTCAGGCCAATTTCTCTTATGAATATTGATACAAAAATACTTAATAAAATTCTTGCCAACCGAATCCAGGAACACATAAAAAACGATCATCCACTGATCAAGTAGGCTTCATCCCAGGGATGAAGGGATGGTTCAATATAAGGAAATCCATCAATGCTATCCGCTACATAAACAAACTCAAAGAAAAAAACCATATGATCATCTTATTATATGCAAAAATCATTTGACAAAATTCAGCATCCTTTTATGCTAAAAGTCTTGGAAAGAACAGGAATTCAAGGCCCATACCTAAACATAATTAAAGCAATATACAGCAAACCGTTAGCCAACATCAAACTAAATGGAGAGAAACTTGAAGCAATCCAACTAAAATCATGGACTAGACAAGGCTGTCCTCTCTCTCCATATCTTTTCAATATAGTACTTGAAGTTCTAGCTAGAGCAATTAGACAACATAAGGAGGTCAAGGGGATACAAATTGGAAGAGAAGAAGTCAAATTATCACTATTTGCAGATGACATGTTAGTCTACTTAAGTGACCCAAAAACCTCCACTAGAGAACTCCTACAGCTGATAAACAACTTCAGCAAAGTGGCTGGTTATAAAATCAACTCAAACAAATCAGTTGCCTTCCTATACTCAAAGGATAAGCAGGCTGAGAAAGAAGTTAGGGAAATGACACCCTTGAAAATAGCCACAACCAATATAAAGTATCTTGGTGTGACTCTAACCGAACAAGTGAAAGATCTATATGACAAGAACTTCAGGTCTCTGAAGAAGGAAATCGAAGAAGATCTCAGAAAATGGAAAAATCTGCCATGCTCATGGATTGGTAGGATTAATATAGTTAAAATGGGCATCTTGCCAAAAGTGATCTACAGATTCAACGCAATCCCCATCAAAATCCCAACTCAGTTCTTCACAGAGTTAGAAAGAGCAATTCTCAAATTCATCTGGAATAACAAAAAACCCAGGATAGCTAAAACTATTCTCAACAACAAAAGAAATTCTGGGGGAATCAGTATCCCTGACTTCAAGCAATACTACAGAGCAATAGTGTTAAAAACTGCATGGTATTTGCACAGTGACAGACAAGTGGACCAATGGAATAAAATTGAAGATCCAGAAATGAATCCACGCACCTATGGTCACTTGATCTTCGACAAAGGAGCCAAAAACATCCAGTGGAAAAAAGATAGCCTTTTCAACAAATGGTGTGGTTCAATTGGAGGTCAGCATGCAGAAGAATGCGAATTGATCCATTCTTATCTCCATGTACTAAACTTCACTCCAAGTGGATCAAGGACCTCCATGTAAAACTAGACACACTGAAACTAATAGAAAAGAAACTGGAGAAGACCCTTGAGGACATGGGCACACGGGAAAAGTTCCTGAACAGATCACCAATACCTTATGCTCTAAGATCAAGAATTGACAAATGGGACCTCATAAAATTACAAAGTTTATGTAAGGCAAAGGACACTGTTAAAAGGACAAAACGGCAACCATCAAATTGGGAAAGGAAATTCACCAACCCCACATCTGATAGAGTGCTAATATCCAATATATACAAAGAACTCAAGAAGTTAGACCCCAGGGAACCAAATAACCCTATTAAAAAATGGGGTACAGATCTTAACAAAGAATTTTCACCTGAAGAAATTCGGATGGATGAGAGGCACCTTAAGAAGTTCTCAACATCATTAGTCATTAGGGAAATGCAGATCAAAACAACCCTGAGATTTCATCTTACACCAGTCAGAATGGCTAAGGTCAAAAACTCAGGCGACAGCAGGTTTTGGCGAGGATGCGGAGAAAGAGGAACACTCCTCCACTGCTGGTGGGGCTGTAAGATGGTACAACCACCGTGGAAATCAGTCTGGAGGTTCCTCAGAAAACTGGACATGAGACTTCCAGAGGACCCTGCTATACCTCTCCTGGGCATATACCCAAAGGATTCCATGGCATGCAATAAAGACACATGCTCCATTGTGGTCATAGCAGCCTTATTTTTAATAGCCAGAAGCTGGAAAGAACCCAGATGCCTCTCAAAGGAGGAATGGATACAGAAAATGTGTTATTTTTACACAATGGAATACTACTCAGCAATTAGAAACAATGAATTCACAAAATTTTTAGTCAAATGGTTTGATCTGGAAAATAACATCCTAAGTGAGGTAACCCAATCACAAAAGAATACACATGGAATGCAATCTCTGATAAGTAGATATTAATTAGCCCAGAAGCCCTGAATACCGAAGGCACAAATTGCATAACAAATGACTCCCATGAAGATGTATGGAGAAGGTCCTAATCCTGGAAAGGATTGATCTAGCATTGGAGGGGAATATAAGGACAGAGAAAAAAAGGAGGGAGGTGATTGGAGCATGGATAGAGAGAAGAATGTTTATGAGACATATGAGGAGGGGGGATCCGGGAAAGGGGAAATAATTTGGAATGTAAACAAAGAATATAGAAAATAAAAATATTAAAAATATAAACAATAAAAGAAAAACAAAAAACTAGTGATTCAGTGTCAGAGCCATCTTATTAAAGAGAGAGAGAGAGAGAGAGAGAGAGAGAATGGAAAGAGGGGAAGGATTGAGAGAAAGACATCAAAAATTCTCTGGAATGTTTGCATGCCAGTATTCTTTGTTACCCCAGATCATCAAGAAAAGCTAAAATATTGTTCTTTCCTAATACTTGTGAGTTAACAAAATAGGAAAATTATCCATTCATTTATCATTAAAATAAATTCCCATGTACAACCCTTTACTAGGCCATGTGTGAGACTTATTAGTAGCAAGTTGAGCTGAAACAGCATGCTAATTAATTATTGATGTTGCTATCTCTGAATTATTTATTTCTTTATTTCTATATAAATTTTTTATTTATTGAAAAAATATAATATATTTTGATTTTCCAAAGATTCTTCCCATCTCCCAACTTACTGACATAAGTTTCTCTCTCTCCCTCCCTCCCTTACTCTCTCTCCCTCTCTCTCTTTCTTTTTCTTTCTTTCTTTCTCTTTTTTCTTTTTTTATTAGATATTTTCTTTATTTACATTTCAAATGTTATGCCATTTCCTGATTTCCCCTCCAAAAACACTATCCCATCCCCCTTCTTCTCCCACTACTCACCAACCTACCCACTCCCTCTTCCCTACCCTGGCATTCCCCTATACTGGGATATCCAGCCTTTTTTTTTTTTTAACATAATGTATTTTATTTTATTTTATTTTATTTTTGATAAATCTTTTTTTATTCGATATATTTTTATTTACATTTCAAATGATCTCCCCTTTCCTAGCCCCCCCCCCCACTCCCAGAAAGTCCCGTAAGCCCCCTTCTCTCCCCCTGTCCTCCCACCGACCCCTTCCCACTTCCCCGTTCTGCTTTTGCTGAATACTGCTTCATTGAGTCTTTGCAGAACAAGGGGCCACTCTTCCTTTCTTCTTGTACCTCATTTGATGTGTAGATTATGTTTTGGGTAATCCAGGTTTCTAGGTTAATATCCACTTATTAGTGAGTGCATAACATTATTCATCTTTTGGGTCTGGGTTACCTCACTTAGTATGATGTTCTCTTGGTCCATCCATTTCCCTAAGAATTTCATGAATTCATTGTTTCTAATGGCTGAATCGTACTCCATTGTGTAGATATACCACATTTTTTGCATCCACTCTTCTGTTGAGGGATACCTGGGTTCTTTCCAGCATCTGGCAATTATAAATAGGGCTGCTATGAACATAGTAGAACATGTATCCTTATTACATGGTGGGGAGTCTTCTGGGTATATGCCCAGGAGTGGTATAGCAGGATCTTCTGGAAGTGAGGTGCCCAGTTTTCGGAGGAACCGCCAGACTGATTTCCAGAGTGGTTGTACCAATTTGCAACCCCACCAGCAGTGGAGGAGTGTTCCTCTTTCTCCACACCCTCTCCAACACCTGCTGTCTCCTGAATTTTTAATCTTAGCCATTCTGACTGGTGTAAGATGAAATCTTAGGGTTGTTTTGATTTGCATTTCCCTAATGACTAATGAAGTTGAGCATTTTTTTAAGATGCTTCTCCGCCATCCGATGTTCTTCAGGTGAGAATTCTTTGTTTAACTCTGTACCCCCATTTTTTAATAGGGTTGTTTGGTTTTCTGGAGTCTAACTTCTTGAGTTCTTTATATATATTGGATATTAGCCCTCTATCTGATGTAGGATTGGTGAAGATCTTTTCCCAATTTGTTGGTTGCCGATTTGTCCGACATCCAGCCTTCTTAGGATGAAGGACCTCTCCTCCCTTTGATGACCAACAAGCCATTCTCTGCTTGAGCTTCATTTGGTCTGTGAATTGTATCCTGGATATTTCTAGCTTCTGGGCTAATACCCACTTATCATTGTGTGTTCTTTTGTGATTGGGTTACCTCACTCAGGATGATATTTTCTAGTTCCATCCATTTTCCTAAGAATTTCACGAATTCATTGTTTTTAATAGCTGAGTAGTATTCCATTGTGCAAATATACCATATTTTCTGTATCCATTCCTCTGTTGAGGGACATCTGGGTTCTGTCCAGTTTCTCGCTATTAAATTTAAGGCTGCTATGAACATAGTGGAGCATGTGCCTTTATTACATGTAGGAGAATCTTCTGGGTATATGCCTAGGAGTGGTATAGCTGGGTCCTCTGGTAGTACCATTTTCTGAGCAACCACCAACTGATTTCCAGAGTGGTAGTACCAGCTTGCAATCCCAAAAAGATCTCTACCAACACTACATCCGACAGAGGGCTAATATCTAATATATACAAGAACTCAGGAAGTTAGACTCCAGTGAATCAAATAACCCTATTAAAAAATGGGGTACAAAGAATTCTCAACTGAGGAATGCAGAGTAGCTGAGAAACATCTTAAGAAATGTTCAACATCCTTAGTCATTAGGGAAATGCAAATCAAAACAACCTTGAGAATCCACCTCACACCAGTCAGAATGGCTAATATCAAAAACTCAGGCGAAAGCAGGTGCTGGTGAGAATGTGGAGAATGAGGAACACTCCTCAGCTTGCTTTCTTATAGAACTCAGGACTAGCAACCCAGGGATGGCACCACCCACAATGGGTCCTCCCTCCCTTGATCACTAATTGAGAAAATGCATGAGCTGGATCTCACAGAGGAATTTCCTTAAGGGAGGCTGGCTGTGTTAACTCCAGCTTGTGTCAAGTTGACATACAAAACCAGCCAGTAAACATGGGGAACTCTAGAAATTAGTCAACATGACTTTTTCTTGTTGGCAGTGATGGGACAAAAGGATGCTGTGTAGGTTGTGTTAAGAGAGTAAAGTTGTACCAGTGAGAGCTAGATGGCAAAAGGCAAACGCAGAAACGTCACTAACAGAAATCAAGGCAATATGGCAACATCTGAACCAAATTCTCCTCTACCAGCAAGTCCTGGATACCCCATCACACCAGTAAAACAAGATTTGGATTTAAAATCACTGGTCATGATGCTGGTACAGGAACACATGAAGGTCATTGAGGAGAAAATGGATCAAAAGTTAGAAGCCCTTGCAAGGGAAACACAAAAATCATTGAAAGAAATCCAGGAGAATACAAAAGCCAACAAGGAGGAAATGCAAAAAACACTTAAAGAAATACAGGAGAACTTTGCTCAACAGGCTGAGGTCATGAAAGACGAAACACAAAAATCTCTTAAAGAAATACAGGAGAACTTTGGTCAACAGGCTGAGCTCATGAAAGAGGAAACACAAAAATCTCTTAAAGAATTACAGGAAAACACAAACATGCAAGGGAAGGAGCTAAGCAAAACCATCCAGGATCTAAAATCAGAAGTAGAAACAACTAAGAAAACTCAAAGGGAGACAACTTTGGAGATAGAAAGCCTTGGGAAGAAATCAGGGGACAGAGATGCAAATATCAACAACAGAATACAAGAGATAGAAGAAAGAATCTCAGATGCTGAAGATTCCATAGAAACCATGGACTCAACAGTTAAAGAAAATGCAAAGTGCAAAAAGCTTGTAACCCAAAATATCCAGGAAATCCAGGACACAATGAGAAGACCAAACCTAAGGATTATAGGCATAGATGAGAGTGAAGATTTACAACTTAAAGGGCCAGCAAATATCTTCAATAAAATTATGGAAGAAAACTTCCCTAACCTAAAGAGAGAGATGCCCATGAATATACAAGAAGCCTACAGAACTCCAAACAGACTGGACCAGAACAGAAATACTTCCCGTCACATAATAATCAAAACACCAAATGTTCTAAACAAAGAAAGAATACTAAAGGCAGTAAGAGAAAAAGGCCAAGTAACATATAAAGGAAGACCTATCAGAATCACAGCAGACTTTTCACCTGAGACTATGAAGGCTAGAAGGTCCTGGGCAGATCTCATGCAGACTCTAAGAGAACACAAATGCCAACCAAAACTACTATATCCAGCAAAACTCTCAATCACCATAGATGGAGAAACTAAGATATTTCACGACAAAACCAAGTTCACCCAATATCTATCCACAAACCCAGCCCTAAAAAGGATAATAGGAGGACAACACCAATACAAGGAGGGAAACTCCACCCTGAAAAAAGCAAGATAGTAACCTTTCATCAAACCCAAATAAGTTAAGCAATCAAATTTAAAAAATAACGTCAAAAATGATAGGAAGTAACAATCACTATTCCTTAATATCTCTTAACATCAATGGACTCAATGCCCCAATAAAAAGACACAGACTAACTGACTGGATACGTAAACAGGACCCTACATTTTGCTGCTTACAGGAAACACACCTAAGGGTCAAAGACAAACACTACCTTAGAGTAAAAGGCTGGAAGACAATTTTACAAGCAAATGGTCTCAGGAAACAAGCTGGAGTAGCCATTTTAATATCAGATAAAATTGACTTTCAACCCAAAGTCATCAAAAGAGACTCTGAGGGACACTTCTTGCTGGTCAAAGGAAAAATACAACAAGAAGAACTCTCAATCCTGAACATCTATGCTCCAAATGCAAGGGCACCCTCTTTCATAAAAGAAACTTTATTAAAACTCAAAGCACACATTGCACCTAACACAATAATTGTTGGTGACTTCAACACTGCACTTTCCTCAATGGACCGATCAGGAAAACAGAAACTAAACAAGGACACAATGAAACTAATTGAAGCTTTGGACCAATTAGATTTAACTGATATATATAGAACATTCTATCCTAAAACAAAAGAATATACCTTTTTTTCAGCACCTCATGGTACCTTCTCCAAAATCGACCATATAATTGGTCACAAGACAGACCTCAACAAATATAAAAAGATAGAACTAATCCCATGCCTCCTATCTGATCACTATGGAATAAAAGTGGTCTTCAATAGCAACAGAAACAACAGAAAACCCACAAACACGTGGAGATTGAACAATACTCTACTCAATGACACCTTGGTCAAGGAAGAAATAAAGAAAGAAATTAAAGACTTTTTAGAACACAATGAAAATGAAAACACAACATACCCAAATCTATGGGACACAATGAAAGCAGTGCTAAGAGGAAAACTCATAGCCCTGAGTGCCTCCAAAAAGAAAATGGAGAGAGCATACATTACCAACTTAATGACACACCTGAAAGCCCTAGAACAAAAAGAAGCTATTTCACCCAGGAGGAGTAGAAGGCAGGAAATCATCAAACTCAGGGCCGAAATCAATCAAGTAGAAACAAAGAGAACCATACAAAAAATCAACAAAACTAGGAGCTGGTTCTTTGAGAAAATCAACAAGATAGATAAACCCTTAGCCAGACTGACCAAAGGGCACAGAGAAAGTATCCAAATTAACAAACTTAGAAATGAAAAGGGAGACATAACAACGGAAACTGAGGAAATCCAAAAAATCATCAGATCCTACTACAAGAGCCTGTACTCAACACAACTGGAGAATCTGGAGGAAATGGACAATTTCCTTGACAGATACCAAATACCAAAATTAAATCAGGACCAACTAGACCATCTAAACAGTCCCATAAAGCCTAAAGAAATAGAAGGAGTCATAGAAAGTCTTCCAACCAAAAAAAGCACAGGACCAGATGGTTTCAGTGCAGAATTCTACCAGACCTTCAAAGAAGAGTTAACACCAATACTCTTCAAACTATTCCACAAAATAGAAACAGAAGGAACACTACCCAATTCCTTCTACGAAGCCACAATTACGCTGATACCAAAGCCACACAAAGATCCAACAAAGAAAGAGAACTTCAGACCAATTTCCCTTATGAACATCGATGCAAAAATACTCAACAAAATTCTTGCCAACCGAATCCAAGAACACATCAAAACGATCATCCACCATGATCAAGTAGGCTTTATCCCGGGAATGCAGGGTTGGTTCAATATACGGAAATCCATCAATACAATCCACTACATAAACAAACTCAAAGAACAAAATCATATGGTCATTTCATTGGATGCTGAAAAAGCATTTGACAAAATTCAGCATCCTTTCATGCTTAAAGTCTTGGAGAGAACAGGAATTCAAGGCCCATACCTAAACATAGTAAAAGCAATATACAGCAAACCGGTAGCCAGCATCAAACTAAACGGAGAGAAACTTGAAGCAATCCCACTGAAATCAGGGACCAGACAAGGCTGCCCCCTTTCTCCTTATCTTTTCAATATTGTACTTGAGGTACTAGCTCGGGCAATTCGACAACATAAGGAGGTCAAAGGGATACAAATTGGAAAGGAGGAAGTCAAACTATCATTATTTGCAGACGACATGATCGTCTACCTAAGTGACCCAAAGAACTCCACTAGAGAGCTCCTACAGCTGATAAACAACTTCAGCAAAGTGGCAGGTTACAAAATCAACTCAAGCAAATCAGTGGCCTTCCTATACTCAAAGGATAAGCAGGCTGAGAAAGAAATTAGGGAAATGACCCCCTTCACAATAGCCACAAACAGTATAAAGTATCTTGGGGTGACTCTTACCAAACATGCGAAAGATCTGTATGGCAAGAACTTCAAGACTCTGAAGAAGGAAATGGAAGAAGACCTCAAAAAATGGGAAAACCTCCCATGCTCATGGATCGGTAGAATCAATATAGTTAAAATGGCCATTTTGCCTAAAGCACTATACAGATTCAATGCAATACCCATCAAAATCCCAACTCAATTCTTCACAGAGTTAGAAAGAGCAATTATCAAATTCATCTGGAACAACAAAAAACCCAGGATAGCTAAAACTATTCTCAGCAACAAAAGAAAATCTGGGGGAATCAGTATCCCTGACCTCAAGCAATACTACAGAGCAATAGTGTTAAAAACTGCATGGTATTGGTACAGTGACAGGCAGGAGGATCAATGGAACAGGATTGAAGATCCAGAAATGAACCCACACACCTATGGCCACTTGATCCTCGACAAAGAGGCTGAAAACATCCAATGGAAAAAAGATAGCCTTTTCAACAAATGGTGCTGGTTCAACTGGAGGTCAGCATGCAGAAGAATGCGAATTGATCCATCCTTGTCTCCTTGTACTAAGCTCAAATCCAAATGGATCAAGGACCTCCACATAAAGCCAGACACTCTGAAGCTAATAGAAAAGAAACTGGGGAAGACCCTTGAGGACATCGGTACAGGGAGAAAGTTTCTGAACAGAACACCAATGGCGTATGCTCTAAGAGCAAGAATTGACAAATGGGACCTCATAAGGTTACAGAGTTTCTGTAAGGCAAAGGACACCGTCAAGAGGACAGATCGGCAACCAACAAATTGGGAAAAGATCTTCACCAATCCTACATCAGATAGAGGGCTAATATCCAATATATATAAAGAACTCAAGAAGTTAGACTCCAGAAAACCGAACAACCCTATTAAAAAATGGGGTACAGAGTTAAACAAAGAATTCTCACCTGAAGAACTTCGGATGGCGGAGAAGCATCTTAAAAAATGCTCCACTTCATTAGTCATTAGGGAAATGCAAATCAAAACAACCCTAAGATTTCATCTTACACCAGTCAGAATGGCTAAGATTAAAAATTCAGGAGACAGCAGGTGTTGGAGAGGGTGCGGAGAAAGAGGAACACTCCTCCACTGCTGGTGGGGTTGCAAATTGGTACAACCACTCTGGAAAGCAGTCTGGCGGTTCCTCCGAAAACTGGGCACCTCACTTCCAGAAGATCCTGCTATACCACTCCTGGGCATATACCCAGAGGATTCCCCACCATGTAATAAGGATACATGCTCTACTATGTTCATAGCAGCCCTATTTATAATTGCCAGATGCTGGAAAGAACCCAGGTATCCCTCAACAGAAGAGTGGATACAAAAAATGTGGTATATCTACACAATGGAGTACTATTCAGCCATTAGAAACAATGAATTCATGAAATTCTTAGGCAAATGGATGGAGCTAGAGAACATCATACTAAGTGAGGTAACCCAGACTCAAAAGGTGAATCATGGTATGCACTCACTAATAAGTGGTTATTAACCTAGAAAACTGGAATACCCAAAACATAATCCACACATCAAATGAGATACAAGAAGAAAGCAGGAGTGGTCCCTGGTTCTGGAAAGACTCAGTGAAACAGTATTTGGCAAAACCAGAACGGGGAACTGGGAAGGGGTGGGAGGGAGGACAGGGGAAGAGAAGGGGGCTTACGGGACTTTCGGGGAGTGGGGGGGGCTAGAAAAGGGGAAATCATTTGAAATGTAAATAAATTATATCAAATAAAAAAAAAAGACAAAAAAAAAAAAAAAAAAAAAAAAAAAAAAAAAAAAAAAAAAAAAAAAAAAAAAAAAAAAAAGAGAGTAAAGTTGTGAAAGAGACTCATTTCATTAATATATAAATAACTCTTTCAATAAAAAATGATTAATAGTCTTGAAGAAAAATGGGCAAAAGACATAGATTATTCATAGAAAAGAAAATGCAAATGTTTTTTTATACCTATAAAACGTGTCAATGATATTCAGGAGAGAATTCCAAAAGAAAATTACGCTATAGTATTTGAAGCTGTGAAATGTATACTACTTTAAGGTAACTAGTACAAGTCCAGAAATATGAAATACCCATTCTCATGCTTGTTGGTGAGAGCATGTATTTACACAGCTGCCGAGAGTGGCATTGGGAAAGATTAATTAATAATGTTATGTGTACTTTGTTTAAATAATTTTATTTCTGTGCTTATATTTTAAATATTTATTTGCCTTGGGACAAAAATGTTTGTACTAAAATATATTTATGTCAGTATAACTTGAATTAATATGAAACTGGAAGTATATATCTATTTTCTATTTCAGGTGGTACTGTTAAGGCCTCTGCTATGCTAGCCCAGTTCTTTCTCCCAATAAGCTACATTCCCAAATGGAAATTTACTTTTTCTTGGAAATGCAAGGACTATAATGTAGAGAATTCATATATTATACATGCATATACACATAAAATTTTGATACATGTTTATGCAGTGATAAAACCACAACAATTTCTATGTCCATCACCTCATTTCTTACCACTTCTTTGTAGTAAGCCGTCAAACATTTTCTACTTATTTTTAAATACATACTACATTATTATTGGCACTGTGCACCTCAACACGCCATGGAATGTCAGGACTCTATCAATGCATGTTTTATTTACTGCCTAATTATTTCCATTACTAATATATAATGAATTTAATGCATTCTGGCTCATTCTTGTTTTGTAAGCCCATGCAACTGCCCAATAGAATGCAACAATCTTACCTTAAGAATCATTTGAAATATAAATAAAGAATATATCGAATTTTTAAAAAAAGGAAGCATAAAATGAGGCCTTATGCAAGGTGCATGACAGCACTCTGGAGTAATCATCCTTGACTGCAATCTTTCCATAATAACTCTGGCCAAATCTTTGCAGTGCTCCTCCTGCCTGGCTTCCCAGGCTGCCTTCCAATTGCTCACTGGTTATTTCAACTTGGCTACTGACTCCTGGAAGAACCCTTCACTGCCCAAACCACACTGTGTAACTTGTTCTCCTCTCGCATGATCATCAATCAATTTATAACCACCTTTCATTATCAGAAATCGTCTTCACTTCTCTGTTTTTCTTTGTAATTATTCTTCACAACACAATGCAAACTCAGTGAAATTCAGTGAAGCATGTTCTGCACTATCTCCATACTATCTCCAGTTCCTTTAGAGTATATGGCCTGGAGTACCTTTTCTATAAGTTGCTGAAGGAAGAAATGAAGCAATGTCTGTTAATAAGACTCTAATGTTTAAAAATTAAATGTATTGTATATGTATATGTAAATGTCTATTTATATTTTGTGTGCTTTATATGTGTACATGCACACATTTTCACCAAAGTAAAAGCCAGGGACTGAGGTCCAAGTGAGGCAAAGACACTTACTTCCACGCCTGATAACCTGAGTTGAATCCCAGAGACCCACAGTTGGATAGAAACAACCAACTCCCTAAAGTACCCTTCTAATCTCCTCATGACTAACATGGCACATACAAACATGTGGATGGACACAGAAAAATAGAATGGCAGATAGGCCGAGTACATAAATGTAATAAAACTCTGGGACTGGGTAATAGCTGTATGCTGATATACTTTCATTGTATACCCTCCATATGTGTGTTTATGCGTGTGTGCTTGTGTGTGTGTGTATGTGTGTGTAGTGCTGGTTCAATAAATGCTTTTGAAAGTGAAAATACAGGAAATGAAATATATAAAGCAGGCATTTTAAAAGAGCATTCAGAAATGGAGGAGAAAAATCCAAGAAATTGTGGTGTCATGGAAACTAAAAGAATTTTGAGGAGTTAACAGCCATTCCAAAAAGCACTGTTAATCTGTAGGAAGCTGTGGTTCTGAAGTTAGAGAAGGCTTTAGAGGTCCCCAACGCATCAAATTTGCCTGTGCCAACCTCAGCAGCCCATACAAATAAATATGCCATTATGCAGATAACAAAGTTCACATCCAGAAAAGCTGTCCTTCTAGAGGTGAAACAATGACTCTAGCCCTAGCTAATGCTGATAAAAACCAGAAGAGCCAGCTCAGTCCCTGCTTAATCAGCTGCCAGGGTAAGATGCAGCATTGGCTTTCATCACAAATGCTAAAATATTTAACAGTTTTAACATGTGTACCTGGGATTTGTCTTAACCAGACACAGAAACAGCAGCCCAAGTCACAAGTCACGTAGGGCTAAAGGATGAGGCACCTGGATGAATCAGGGACAGAAGAAGCAAGGAAATCATGGCCTGGAGGCTCAGGGATGATCTTTGTGTGGAGAAATGCAAAGAGAAACAGGAAGCTTGAACAAGGACACTTTGGGTAGTTTTACTCATTTTAATAGGCTCTAGGCTATACATAGCTGCTAAGCACCTCAGCCAGAAGTTGTTTAGGACAGAAATGCTGACTTGATAATGTAAACATTAAAGAAAGGAAGCTCATGATGGATGTGACTCTGGGTTGAGTGGTTTGTATATTAACACTAAACTCAGAGGACAACAGTTTACTCTTTCTGGGAATTGTCTAATACTAGAAAATATTGCATTCTCCGGGTCAGCCAAACCTCCAAGAGGACCGAACATCGGTAGTACAGAAAATTCATGATCTTTGGATAGTGCTTAAGACAATGTGTGTAGCATCAAACACTTCTTTGGTTCTTCAAAAGACAATGCTGCCAGGTGTCTATATAACAAAGCCCATCCTAGAGGTACGCATGCCTAAGTGAGTCCTCTCTCCATCCCAGCCTCTTACTTCCCAGTTATCCTTTCCTTGCTTGGAGAACATTTTCATCTGCACCTCCATCTCCAGTGGCTCAGCCCTGTACCTTTTCTCCACTGTGATCCCCTGTCTCCCTTTACAACCAAGATCTCTGGTATTGACTTGTTTTACATTTGTGTGTGTGTGTGTGTGTGTGTGTGTGTGTGTGTGTGTGTGTGTGTGTGTGTGTGTGTGTACTAACCACAATTTATATGTACTGGTAAGAGGACAACTTTGGGGAGTCAGGTTTTTTTCCTACCATGTGGATCTCAGGAATCAAACTCATGTTGTCAAGCTCAGGAGAAACCACCATTTGACCATTGGGCTGTCTCACCATCCCCAGGACTGATTTTTAATTTTTATAAATCAACACTCTTCATTGTCTCTGTGTTTTACATATTCAATATTCAAACATTCCTCCTTTTCTCTAACTCCTCAAATAAGACTCTGATATTCAAAACTGCTGATGTCAATTTCCTGACTTTTGGTACTCAAGGCATGATTATTCATAAAACTCAAAGTGACCTGAACTTTATGTTATGGTCTGAAACAGTAGGGTCAAGTACACATACTGGAATTACCAAATATTTTGAAAGATGGTAGTACCTGGGTTCACAGGAGATCCTGAATTAGTTGATCTTAGTGTAATTTAAGTATTGCTTTTTTTCTGTTTTTAAGCATTCCAAACTGAATGCAAGCTTGGAAACCTCTGTTAACAGCTGCTCCTGCCCTCCACTGTAGATGAAGATGCCTCCTTCCAGCTTAAATTTATGCCCTCTGCTCAGATTCCAGACTCATCTTCTCCAGATCTGCAGAGAGATCTCTCCCATACTATGAACCCAGGTACGTGAAGCTTCCTCTGAGGAAAAAAAGTTCCAATTACTCTGGTTGAATAGGTCCTGTCCCTTGAAATGCTAACTCCTTGCTGATGGGACTTGGTTGCAGTACCAGAAACTTTTTCATTCCCAGACCATGAATGTGTCTCTCTGGAATACGTGGGGAATGGGATACACAGATTAATAGAGAAGGCAGCACAAGGGAATTGGATCGCAGTCATCCAAAAGGAAAAATGAAAGGGAAAGTAAACACAGAAAATACTTATTTAATCCCCAATGAAGTCTGTCTACACATAAAGCATTCCACATCTAAGCTCTGACCTACTTGCAGAAGCAATATTTTTATAGACTTTTTGGAGGCAACATTTCTCCAAGATATTAACAAGAATTTAGACAGGAACTCAGCCTACTAATAAAACCCTATCTAGAACTTCAGAAATTCCAACCCCACATGTGGAGATGAAGATTTTTATGATCCAGACAAAGGGCATCATAAGAGATGAAAGGAAGTTTCTAACCATAGTCTTCCTTCAGACATCAGGGGCTCACTTGGCTTTTCCTAGGATATATGTTTCCTGCAATAGCTACACCCTCCTCTGCCTGATTGCTGGTTTTGATGCCTCAGCAAGCAGGTTCGTGTTTTCTCTGGTTTCTAGGTGCTCCCTAAGGAGATTGAGTTTTCTAGTAAAGAACCCACAAGGAGAATGGAACCCACCATGTATTGTTACCATTAAATACAAATGAGGAAAGAAACATCATTCATCTGGATCTTGCTGGAATTTAGTGCCACTGGAGTAAACCAGTGTCCTGTTGCAGGAGCTGGAAGTCCTGTTGGAGGAGCTGGAAGGCAGACTCTCTGACCCAGAGTTCTAACTATCACCTTGCCCAAGTTTCAGTAACCATTCTGGGCCCTTGTGTATTCACTGAATAAGCTGAAATTGATATTAGCATTTGTCTCACAGGGACTTTGTAATTTGTGATAATACATGATATTAAAGAGACTAAGAGATAAAATAAGAGTAGTGTTTAGAACAGAACGTTAGTACCCCTAGAGCTCCTAGGGACTAGACCACAACCAAAGAATACACATGGAGGAACCCATGGCTCCAGCTGCATATGTAGCAGAGGATGGCCTTGTGGGACATCAATGAGAGGAGAGGCCCTTGGTCCTGTGAGGGCTCGATGTCCCAGTATAGAGGAATGTCAGGACAGGGAATGGGGAGTGGATGGCTTGGTGAACAAGGGGAGGGAGGAGAGGGTGGAGGGGGGCAGGATTCAGAGGGGCAACCAGGAAAGGGGACAATATCTCAAATGTAAATAAAAAATCTAATAAAAAAATGAAACTTAAAAAAATAAATTAAAAAAAAAGATCAGAACTTTTTCATGCAAAGCCAATCATCACCTCATGCCTGAGGACCCTGTATCAGAGAATGGCATGCTGAGGGTGGAGGAAATGGTACGTATATACAATAAAGCATAGGGAGAGGTTCTTGGGGAGAGTAAATTTCCACTCTGTCTCCACTTTGTGAGTAGGCCTTGAATAGGTCTCTCTCCAAATTTTGTGTTTACTGTGTTTATGTTGTTGTCACTGATCCCACAATAATTTCTGAGTGTTTTGCTGGGCTACTGTCTGACTTTCTTTGCTGTTATATAAAGAAGTTATAATGTAAGAACAGAAGCAAAATAGCTGGAAAGACCGAACTGCCACGGAGCAATGATGTTGAAAACACAGTTTGGATGCATTTTTTTTCAAATTAACCTATTCTATGCATTTATGCCCAAAACACATTCACAAGGAATATGAAATGCCTTTGGGGTCTATAAAACTAGGTAGATTTGGACATGGATGAATAGCAATAACTATTCATATGTCACCACAGGACTGGTTTAGTAAAGACCCCATAAGTCCACTGTGAGGGACAAACTAGGATGAGAGAAGACGTGAGCCTGCAGCCCCAGCGTCTCAGGAGCCTTCATCACCTTCCCTGCAGAAAATGCTGCTTTTTTATTGGTACTTCTTTGGTTTTCAGACATAGCAATGGGTTGCACTGTGACATTTTCACGTATATATGTCATTTTATTTTGTTCTAAGTCACCTCCCCTCTCCAAATGCCCTCCTCTGAACTTTCTTCCTGTTCCTGGTTGGTTCCTTTTCTTTCTCTAGAGTACTCTCTCTTCTGCTTTCATGTCACGTGTATTGTGTATTCCATGACCCCTCCTTGTCCTGCCCTTCTTGTGAGATCACTTCTCCTCTCCTGATCCCCTATCTATTTTTGTGAGCTACAAGTACACATGCACACAGAAACACACACACACACACACACACACACACACACACACAAATATGTATATACACATATATTATTGTAAATGTAGATTCTGGAGATAGATGAAATATGTGATTTCTCTTTTGAGCATGGACTACACCTCCTTATTCCTATCAGTTTCCTAAACCCAGGATTCATGTGTGTATCTCATTGAGAAAGCCTCTTTTGCAGCAGTGTAGTCACCTCTAGTCTGACAAGGGATGTCAAGAGATCAAAGACACTGAGATGATTCTAGGCATAATTGTTAGGTGCTCTGTGAGGTTGATCTCCTTCTCTGGATCCAATTCCACAGAAAAATAAACTATCTGTCATCACAATTCCCTTCCATTGCACTAAGATGTGTTTCATATTAAGGGAGATGTCTGTCTGAGAAGATCTCATTACATGGGCCCATTTCAGCTTTTTTTTTTCAGTGTCCAGTGTCAAGGTTCAGTGTTACTACTTCTCTGTGATCTAAGTCTATAGATGCATTCAAGTAGTCTTATCTTTGGTAAAAATGTTACACCCACATAGTAAGCTAATACTAATGCTGCTGGGGTAACCTTCACTCCCAATTTTTAACTTGGTGAGAAAGAATGTTGACCTACATATATGGTTAAGTAGCATATAAAAGAAGTTGTCAACAGAGATCAGAAGAAGCAAAGGGTGAGAGTAATGAGCTGTCAAATGGGTGCATAGAACCAAACATAAGTCATGTGCAAGAACAGCGAGGACTCAGATCCCTGAGCCATCTCTCTATCCACAACTCCAAAATGCATGTATAGAGAAAACTGTTATCAAACAGTAACTACATAATTACATAACTTTTTGAATTTTCCTATAAGAATTAAATGATTAAAAATTAGATTTCCAACTAAATCTTGTACTTAAGTTAATTTTCTAAATGGTCAAAAATGTACCAAAAGAAAATGAATGTATGTTTTTAAAATAAAAATAAACACTTCAAAGCCAGACAAAATGTGTACAGCCAGTACTTGTTTTTTCAATGCCAAGATCTCTATTAAAAGAAACACATAAGATGAAATGTACGACAGTAAGGAGAGGGAACTTGTTGAGCCCACTTTTAGCAAGAAGACAGGGCATCAAATGAGGGAGGGGGTACCACCCCACAGTCTAAACTTAGACCCATAATTATTGCTGCCTGAAAGAACTGCAGAGTTGGAAATGGAGAGGAGCCTGAGAAAAAGAAGGTCCACTGACAGGCCCAAAGTGGGATCCAGCTCAAGGGGAGGCCCCAAGGCCTGACACTATTACTGAAGCTATTCAGTGCTCACAAAAAGGGTCCTAGGGTTACTGCACTCTGGAAGACCCAATAAACAGCTGAAAGAGTCAAATGCAGATATTTGCACCCAACCAGTGAAAAGAATCTGCTGACACCTGTGGTTGAATTAGGGAAAGGCTGGAAGAAACTGAGGAGGAGGGTGACCCTGTAGGAGGACCAGCAGTCTCAATTAACCTGGACCCCTGAGACCACTCAAACACTGGACCAGCAAGCATGCAATGTACACCAACTGATATGAGGTCCTCAACACATATACAGCAGAGGATTGCTGGGTATGGGTTTAGTCGAGAAGATACACCTAACCCTCAAGAGACTCCCCAGGAAGTTTAGAGATCTGTTTGGGTGGGGGTTAGGAGGTATGGAGGAGGTATGGAATGTGGAACAGCTGGAGGGTAGACAGGGGTGGGGGGATAAAATCTGGATTGTAAATAAATAAAAAATGACAAAAAAGAAAGAAAAAGAAACACATATATATCACAAAAATATAAACTGAAAAAATATCATGCTACTGGTGGTAATATGTTGTACTCCTATTGCTTTTCTTAGAAAAATTTCTGGTAAATTTTTAACAACCTAAGGATCTAAGAATTGTTGTTCAAGGGTGTTTTAAGTAGAGATCTTTCCTCTAAATAAGTAGTATAAACATCCCTTTTATAACCACAAATTTTCAAAATCATTCCACTGGTCTTAATAATCCAAAAGCTGGGAGAGTTAGATTCAATGTATGTTTGCTGTTGGCAGAGTTAATAAAGGCTATGACTTTGCTCTATAAATATCTAAAAACAAAAGGTCCAATCTGCTCTACTGTGGCAACATTTGTCATTGGGCCAGACTTGTGTCACCCAATTCAGCCACAATTTTCTTGTTGATGCAATTTTGTGGTCTTATTGCTTCTACAAAGAGCTTCCAAACCCAGTTCTGTGAGTTGTCACTCTGACACTCACCTAACTTTACTTATTTGTCTTCTGCTCTGGCTTTACTCTCTACATTCATTTGACCAGAAACGATTTCCACAACTGAAATCCATGATGTCATTTGGGACACATCCCCAATGACAAGATGTCTCAAAAGAGATACCAAAGCATTCTGGAACCTAATGTGAGTGACTATGGCCCAAGAATCAGAGTTTTGATTCCCCAAACTCCATATCAGCACATGGCAACAGTTTCGTGAAGATGATATAGTATCAAAACAAATTCATAATAAATATAAAGGAAAAGCAGGTAGCAGGTTATAACTAAGTGGGGAAAATTCTGCTGTAGGCTCCAGATGCTATCTGATGACATCCCTAGCCTTCTGCTTTGAGGAAGCTAGTACTCTGCTTAATTAATAACACCCCGAAATGTTTCACCTGATAGTCACAGGGATATCAGTTCAGACACAGAGGTGAGCAAGGAATAACTATTAGGCTAAAGATAGCCAAAGATAAAATGGAATTAGGATGTGGACCTTCTGCTATACTGCAACCTCTCCAGTTACTGATGTCCTAATAAGCCAATCAGCATGAAGAAGCTTCGATGTGAGATGTGGTTTCCTTCTAGGATATTTTGTTCACATTCTCTTCCTCGGTGGAACAATATTTATGGATATCTTTGAGAATCAGAGATACATACATGGCGGCGGCGGCGGCAGCGGCAGCGGCAGCAGTGGCTGCTCCAGCTGAAGGGCCATCAGCAGTGGAACCAAGGCGTCACAGGGACCAGTTAGACCCTGCGCCCACGACCACTGACCTTCGCTGACCAGCCGGGCAGCAAGCAGCTGCAGTTGTGCGGTGCCTTTCCTGCACGGAGGCCACTTCAGAACTCGGCCTCCCACCAGTCAGGAGAGGAGCATCCATCTTGGTTCCGTACTCCAGGAATCGGACAGACTGAGGTACACAAACATAATCCGAGGCCAACACCGCGGTGGTCTGAGCCCGACGGGCGTTGGCCTGCACCCAGGCCCTGGGCGGGTCGGGGGGCCATCGGGGTGCCAACCCAACCAGGAGGTTTTTTGCCCAGGCCTGCGAGCGCGCCGCCGCCATTTTGCCTGCAGGACGACAGAGAGCTCAGGCGGGCAGACCTGTAACAGGCATAGCCTAAGGCTAACAAAGCGGGGGTCCAGGCCCCAAAAGGCACAGGACTGACCCCAAGAACTGGGCGGCTTGGTGGGCCATCTGTGAGTCAACCCGCCAAGGTGATTGTTAGCAAAGCAGACTCTCCCGGAGCTTTCAGGGAGCACGGGCGCGCACGCCCGCCATCCTAGTCACCTGGCAAACCCAATTAACAGTCATAGCCCTAGGGGAACGTTGCTTGGACCTTGGCCTCCCAGGCTTTTGCCTGGACTCAGGGACTGGGCGGCCAGGCTAACCTTGTGTGCGACAGCCCGGTTGGCAGATCGGCTGCCCAGTGGAGTGAGCGGAACACAGGGGAGGTCACAGTAGCATACACCGTCAGTACTCCCTGGGAGTGCACACGGGCTCCATCTGCTCCACAGACACAATCTGGGGCAAGGCCTCAGGCAGAAGCCCTTAGCTCTACTCTCTCCGCTTCCGGATCCAGATCAGTCTGGGCGGCAGCATTACATCTCCAAGTCCTGCAAGTGGCTAGCTGGGCTTCCGGGCAGCCAGGTGGGAGAAGTCAGTGTGCTCCAGTGAATCCAGCGGGCCCCAGCGGGAGCCTTCGGGTGCCTGCATTGGGATCGGAACAGCCTGGGCAGCAGCACACTGTCTACAAGCAGTGCAGGAGGTAAGCTGTGCACCAGAGGCCAACTGGGAAGGGGCAGCTTGCACTGGTGAGTCCAGCACTGACAAGATAAACTAACACCAGTGAGATCTAGATGGCAAAAGGCAAACGCAGGAACGTCACTAACAGAAATCAAGGCAATATGGCAACATCTGAACCCAATTCTCCTCTACCAACATGTCCTGGATACCCCATCACACCAGTAAAACAAGATTTGGATTTAAAATCACTGGTCATGATGCTGGTACAGGAACACATGAAGGTCATACATAAAGAAATTCAGGAGAAAATGGATCAAAAGCTAGAAGCCCTTGCAAGGGAAACACAAAAATCATTGAAAGAAATCCAGGAGAATACAAAAGCCAACAAGGAGGAAATGCAAAAAACACTTAAAGAAATACAGGAGAACTTTGCTCAACAGGCTGAGGTCATGAAAGACGAAACACAAAAATCTCTTAAAGAAATACAGGAGAACTTTGGTCAACAGGCTGAGCTCAAGAAAGAGGAAACACAAAAATCTCTTTTTTTTTTTTTTTTTTTTTTTGATGCTATATTTTCTTTATTTCCTCAAAACATACTGTGATGAGTACCAGAAGTAAAATTCCACAAAACATACTGCGATGAGTATGGGAAGTACAATTTACAAGTGTTAGGAAGTTCCTGAATTGTACAAGATTCACATGGCTCCCCCAACTATATAAAAACAGTAACACTTTATGAGGTGAGGAGGTTACTCAGTAGAGCTGTCTCAAAGCTGTGCATGAAGCCCTAGGGATGCAGCTTTCAAGAGTTATCACCATTGTTGAGGTGAGCTTTTCAGTGATGTAAACTACTTAGAGTCATCCATGCTCCTGTAAATAACCCCAGTGGTTCACTAAAGTAGACCCAGGTCCATTATTGGTGCCACATCTAGAATAAGTAGAGGTTTGTTAAACCTGAACCTGGGGCTGACTGCATGCAAGGCAAATATTCTACTTATACAATCCATCCCAAACCCAGTCCTTATCATTTTTTTTTTTTTTAGTTTCATTCTTTTTTTTTTATTTGATATAATTTATTTACATTTCAAATGATTTCCCCTTTTCTAGCCCCCCCCACTCCCCGAAAGTCCCGTAAGCCCCCTTCTCTTCCCCTGTCCTCCCTCCCACCCCGTCCCAGTTCCCCGTTCTGGTTTTGCCAAATACTGTTTCACTGAGTCTTTCCAGAACCAGGGACCACTCCTGCTTTCTTCTTGTATCTCATTTGATGTGTGGATTATGTTTTGGGTATTCCAGTTTTCTAGGTTAATAACCACTTATTAGTGAGTGCATACCATGATTCACCTTTTGAGTCTGGGTTACCTCACTTAGTATGATGTTCTCTAGCTCCATCCATTTGCCTAAGAATTTCATGAATTCATTGTTTCTAATGGCTGAATAGTACTCCATTGTGTAGATATACCACATTTTTTGTATCCACTCTTCTGTTGAGGGATACCTGGGTTCTTTCCAGCATCTGGCAATTATAAATAGGGCTGCTATGAACATAGTAGAGCATGTATCCTTATTACATGGTGGGGAATCCTCTGGGTATATGCCCAGGAGTGGTATAGCAGGATCTTCTGGAAGTGAGGTGCCCAGTTTTCGGAGGAACCGCCAGACTGCTTTCCAGAGTGGTTGTACCAATTTGCAACCCCACCAGCAGTGGAGGAGTGTTCCTCTTTCTCCGCACCCTCTCCAACACCTGCTGTCTCCTGAATTTTTAATCTTAGCCATTCTGACTGGTGTAAGATGAAATCTTAGGGTTGTTTTGATTTGCATTTCCCTAATGACTAATGAAGTGGAGCATTTTTTAAGATGCTTCTCCGCCATCCGAAGTTCTTCAGGTGAGAATTCTTTGTTTAACTCTGTACCCCATTTTTTAATAGGGTTGTTCGGTTTTCTGGAGTCTAACTTCTTGAGTTCTTTATATATATTGGATATTAGCCCTCTATCTGATGTAGGATTGGTGAAGATCTTTTCCCAATTTGTTGGTTGCCGATCTGTCCTCTTGATGGTGTCCTTTGCCTTACAGAAACTCTGTAACCTTATGAGGTCCCATTTGTCAATTCTTGCTCTTAGAGCATACGCTATTGGTGTTCTGTTCAGAAACTTTCTCCCTGTACCGATGTCCTCAAGGGTCTTCCCCAGTTTCTTTTCTATTAGCTTCAGAGTGTCTGGTTTTATGTGGAGGTCCTTGATCCATTTGGATTTGAGCTTAGTACAAGGAGACAAGGATGGATCAATTCGCATTCTTCTGCATGCTGACCTCCAGTTGAACCAGCACCATTTGTTGAAAAGGCTATCTTTTTTCCATTGGATGTTTTCAGCCTCTTTGTCGAGGATCAAGTGGCCATAGGTGTGTGGGTTCATTTCTGGATCTTCAATCCTGTTCCATTGATCCTCCTGCCTGTCACTGTACCAATACCATGCAGTTTTTAACACTATTGCTCTGTAGTATTGCTTGAGGTCAGGGATACTGATTCCCCCAGATTTTCTTTTGTTGCTGAGAATAGTTTTAGCTATCCTGGGTTTTTTGTGCCTTGTCTGGTCCCTGATTTCAGTGGGATTGCTTCAAGTTTCTCTCCGTTTAGTTTGATGCTGGCTACCGGTTTGCTGTATATTGCTTTTACTATGTTTAGGTATGGGCCTTGAATTCCTGTTCTCTCCAAGACTTTAAGCATGAAAGGATGCTGAATTCACAAAAATCTCTTAAAGAATTACAGGAAAACACAAACATGCAAGTGAATGAGCTAAGCAAAACCATCCAGGATCTAAAATCAGAAGTAGAAACAACTAAGAAAACTCAAAGGGAGACAACTTTGGAGATAGAAAGCCTTGGGAAGAAATCAGGGGACAGAGATACAAATATCAACAACAGAATACAAGAGATAGAAGAAAGAATCTCAGATGCTGAAGATTCCATAGAAACCATGGACTCAACAGTTAAAGAAAATGCAAAATGCAAAAAGCTTGTAACCCAAAATATCCAGGAAATCCAGGACACAATGAGAAGACCAAACCTAAGGATTATAGGCATAGATGAGAGTGAAGATTTACAACTTAAAGGGCCAGCAAATATCTTCAATAAAATTATGGAAGAAAACTTCCCTAACCTAAAGAGAGAGATGCCCATGAATATACAAGAAGCCTACAGAACTCCAAACAGACTGGACCAGAACAGAAATACTTCCCGTCACATAATAATCAAAACACCAAATGTTCTAAACAAAGAAAGAATACTAAAGGCAGTAAGAGAAAAAGGCCAAGTAACATATAAAGGAAGACCTATCAGAATCACAGCAGACTTTTCACCTGAGACTATGAAGGCTAGAAGGTCCTGGGCAGATCTCATGCAGACTCTAAGAGAACACAAATGCCAACCAAAACTACTATATCCAGCAAAACTCTCAATCACCATAGATGGAGAAACTAAGATATTACATGACAAAACCAAGTTTATCCAATATCTATCCACAAACCCGGCCCTAAAAAGGATAATAGGAGGACAACACCAATACAAGGAGGGAAACTTCACCCTGGAAAAAGCAAGATAGTAACCTTTCATCAAACCCAAAAGAAGTTAAGCATTCAAATTTAAAAAATAACGTCAAAAATGATAGGAAGTAACAATCACTATTCCTTAATATCTCTTAACATCAATGGACTTAATGCCCCAATAAAAAGACACAGACTAACTGAATGGATACGTAAACAGGACCCTACATTTTGCTGCTTACAGGAAACACACCTCAGGGTCAAAGACAAACACTACCTTAGAGTAAAAGGCTGGAAGACAATTTTACAAGCAAATGGTCTCAGGAAACAAGCTGGAGTAGCCATTTTAATATCAGATAAAATTGACTTTCAACCCAAAGTCATCAAAAGAGACCCTGAGGGACACTTCTTGCTGGTCAAAGGAAAAATACAAAAAGAAGAACTGTCAATCCTGAACATCTATGCCCCAAATGCAAGGGCACCCTCTTTCGTAAAAGAAACTTTATTAAAACTAAAAGCACACATTGCACCTAACACAATAATTGTGGGTGACTTCAACACTGCACTTTCCTCAATGGACCGATCAGGAAAACAGAAACTAAACAGGGACACAATGAAACTAATTGAAGCTTTGGACCAATTAGATTTAACAGATATATATAGAACATTCTATCCTAAAACAAAAGAATATACCTTTTTCTCAGCACCTCATGGTACCTTCTCCAAAATCGACCATATAATTGATCACAAGACAGACCTCAACAAATATAAGAAGATCGAACTAATCCCATGCCTCCTATCTGATCACTATGGAGTAAAAGTGGTCTTCAATAGCAACAGAAACAACAGAAAGCCCACATACACGTGGAAACTGAACAATACTCTACTCAATGATACCTTGGTCAAGGAAGAAATAAAGAAAGAAATTAAAGACTTTTTAGAACACAATGAAAATGAAAACACAACATACCCAAATCTATGGGACACAATGAAAGCAGTGCTAAGAGGAAAACTCATAGCCCTGAGTGCCTCCAAAAAGAAAATGGAGAGAGCATACATTACCAGCTTAATGACACACCTGAAAGCCCTGGAACAAAAAGAAGCTATTTCGCCCAGGAGGAGTAGAAGGCAGGAAATAATCAAACTCAGGGCCGAAATCAATCAAGTAGAAACAAAGAGAACCATACAAAAAATCAACAATACCAGGAGCTGGTTCTTTGAGAAAATCAACAAGATAGATAAACCCTTAGCCAGAATGACCAAAGGGCACAGAGAAAGTATCCAAATTAACAAACTTAGAAATGAAAAGGGAGATATAACAACGGAAACTGAGGAAATCCAAAAAATCATCAGATCCTACTACAAGAGCCTATAATCAACACAACTGGAGAATTTGGAGGAAATGGACAATTTCCTTGACAGATACCAAATACCAAAATTAAATCAGGACCAACTAGACCATCTAAACAGTCCCATAATGCCTAAAGAAATAGAAGGAGTCATAGAAAGTCTTCCAACCAAAAAAAAGCACAGGACCAGATGGCTTCAGTGCAGAATTCTACCAGACCTTCAAAGAAGAGTTAACACCAATACTCTTCAAACTATTCCACAAAATAGAAACAGAAGGAACACTACCCAATTCCTTCTACGAAGCCACAATTACGCTGATACCAAAGCCACACAAAGATCCAAGAAAGAAAGAGAACTTCAGACCAATTTCGCTTATGAACATCGATGCAAAAATACTCAATAAAATTCTTGCCAACCGAATCCAAGAACACATCAAAACGATCATCCACCATGATCAAGTAGGCTTTATCCCGGGAATGCAGGGTTGGTTCAATATACGGAAATCCATCAATACAATCCACTACATAAACAAACTCAAAGAACAAAACCACATGGTCATTTCATTGGCTGCTGAAAAAGCATTTGACAAAATTCAGCATCCCTTCATGCTTAAAGTCTTGGAGAGAACAGGAATTCAAGGCCCATACCTAAACATAGTAAAAGCAATATACAGCAAACCGGTAGCCAGCATCAAACTAAATGGAGAGAAACTTGAAGCAATCCCACTGAAATCAGGGACCAGACAAGGCTGCCCCCTTTCTCCTTATCTTTTCAATATTGTACTTGAGGTACTAGCTCGGGCAATTCGACAACATAAGGAGGTCAAAGGGATACAAATTGGAAAGGAAGAAGTCAAACTATCATTATTTGCAGACGACATGATCGTCTAACTAAGTGACCCAAAGAACTCCACTAGAGAGCTCCTACAGCTGATAAACAACTTCAGCAAAGTGGCAGGTTATAAAGTCAACTCAAGCAAATCAGTGGCCTTCCTATACTCAAAGGATAAGCAGGCTGAGAAAGAAATTAGGGAAATGACCCCCTTCACAATAGCCACAAACAGTATAAAGTATCCTGGGGTGACTCTTACCAAACATGTGAAAGATCTGTATGACAAGAACTTCAAGACTCTGAAGAAGGAAATGGAAGAAGACCTCAAAAAATGGGAAAACCTCCCATGCTCATGGATCGGTAGAATCAATATAGTTAAAATGGCCATTTTGCCTAAAGCACTATACAGATTCAATGCAATACCCATCAAAATCCCAACTCAATTCTTCACAGAGTTAGAAAGAGCAATTATCAAATTCATCTGGAACAACAAAAAACCCAGGATAGCTAAAACTATTCTCAGCAACAAAAGGAAATCTGGGGGAATCAGTATCCCTGACCTCAAGCAATACTACAGAGCAATAGTGTTAAAAACTGCATGGTATTGGTACAGTGACAGGCAGGAGGATCAATGGAACAGGATTGAAGATCCAGAAATGAACCCACACACCTATGGCCACTTGATCCTCGACAAAGAGGCTGAAAACATCCAATGGAAAAAAGATAGCCTTTTCAACAAATGGTGCTGGTTCAACTGGAGGTCAGCATGCAGAAGAATGCGAATTGATCCATCCTTGTCTCCTTGTACTAAGCTCAAATCCAAATGGATCAAGGACCTCCACATAAAGCCAGACACTCTGAAGCTAATAGAAAAAAAACTGGGGAAGACCCTTGAGGACATCGGTACAGGGAGAAAGTTTCTGAACAGAACACCAATAGCGTATGCTCTAAGAGCAAGAATTGACAAATGGGACCTCATAAAATTACAAAGTTTCTGTAAGGCAAAGGACACCATCAAGAGGACAAATCGGCAACCAACAAATTGGGAAAAGATCTTCACCAATCCTACATCAGATAGAGGGCTAATATCCAATATATATAAAGAACTCAAGAAGTTAGACTCCAGAAAACCAAACAACCCTATTAAAAAATGGGGTACAGAGTTAAACAAAGAATTCTCACCTGAAGAACTTCGGATGGCGGAGAAGCATCTTAAAAAATGCTCAACTTCATTAGTCATTAGGGAAATGCAAATCAAAACAACCCTAAGATTTCATCTTACACCAGTCAGAATGGCTAAGATTAAAAATTCAGGAGACAGCAGGTGTTGGAGAGGGTGTGGAGAAAGAGGAACACTCCTCCACTGCTGGTGGGGTTGCAAATTGGTACAACCACTCTGGAAATCAGTCTGGCGGTTCCTCCGAAAACTGGGCACCTTACTTCCAGAAGATCCTGCTATACCACTCCTGGGCATATACCCAGAAGACTCCCCACCATGTAATAAGGATACATGTTCTACTATGTTCATAGCAGCCCTATTTGTAATTGCCAGATGCTGGAAAGAACCCAGGTATCCCTCAACAGAAGAGTGGATGCAAAAAATGTGGTATATCTACACAATGGAGTACTATTCAGCCATTAGAAACAATGAATTCATGAAATTCTTAGGCAAATGGATGGAGCTAGAGAATATCATACTAAGTGAGGTAACCCAGACTCAAAAGGTGAATCATGGTATGCACTCACTAATAAGTGGATATTAACCTAGAAAACTGGAATACCCAAAACATAATCCACACATCAAATGAGGTACAAGAAGAAAGGAGGAGTGGCCCCTGGTTCTGGAAAGACTCAGTGAAACAGTATTCAGCAAAACCAGAACGGGGAAGTGGGAAGGGGTGGGTGGGAGGACAGGGGAAGAGAAGGGGGCTTGCGGGACTTTCGGGGAGTGGGGGGGCTAGAAGAGGGGAAATCATTTGAAATGTAAATAAATTATATCGAATAATAAAAAAAAAACTAAAAAAAAAAGAGAGAGATACATACATGTAAGCCTGCTTTCTCTTCCTCAGGTAAGCAGATGAACACCGCCAAGCAAATTCAGAACTAAAGAGTGGTCTATCAAAGAAGCTGGCTGACTTTTTATGGGTTTTATTTATTTATTTATTTATTTATTTATTTATTTATTTATTTATTTATTTATTTATTTATTTATTTATTTTGGCCAGACTTAAAGGAAGGTGAAGAAAGTATGTAAAGTAGAACCACCATGCAAGGACTTTCTCTCTTCCCTTGGGAACTGGGCAGAGTGGTGACTCAGACAGAGTGATGACTATTCGTAGGATCAGAGAAATGAGAAAAAAACATAACTATCCATGCTTCCACAAAGTGCTTTTAAACCCAGTTTCCTTATTGAATAATCACTCTTATCCTCCACCTTAATTTCCTTATTTGGTCTCCAGTCTGGCTCTAGTCTATTTCCACTAGATCAGAAAAGATTTCCTTGACAGAGATCCATGCAGTGTTTGTGGTGTGTTCCTAGAGCCCACACTGGCTCTACTCAACCTTCACATGCAGAAACCCTGTCTACAGCTACCATTCTCATCCAGACCATGAGCTGAGGACATCTAGAGCATTATACACATATGATATAGCCTGAGGAACAGCACCAACCAATGGAACTTCTAAAAAGTTGCTTCCAAAATCAGTTCTACAATACTAACTGTGTCATTTAAACTTGTTACAGAGAACTGTTAGAACATTTTGTATTTGAAAGAGGGGAAAAAAGAGAAAGGCTTGACTTTACAAGACTCAACAAGATACATAAAAATGTTTGTGAAATAAAAATTAATTTGTTTGTAGCATTTGGCTTGGGCAGTACCATTTTTCTAGCATGTTAAAAAATACTTAACATTCCTGCAAAGCTTAACAGACAGTGTACTCGGTGTCATATGCTGTGCATGAATTATCTCATTTCATTTTCACAGAAACATACTGAGACTGACATTATCAGTTACCCATTTTACCTTGGGAGAAACTAAGGCCACAGATACCTTGGTTTGCCTGTATAAATTCACAATGAAGACAAGAGACTAACTTGCATATTCAGCAAGAAATCAGATTGCATAATCTACCCTGTTAGTCACCTGATCTGCTCTCCCTAATACATGCTGTATGTACAGGGACTCAGGAAATGTCATGGTGGGGATAGGATTCCAGATCCAGACCATGAAATCTCATATCTTTAGAGTTCTGCAAATAAAGAGATTTACTTACTAGACAAGCAGAATTCACAGTACAAAATAACAATTCTTTCTTATCCTCATATTCTCAGATCTGCACCAGGGGAATAATTTTTCCCCCTCATTTAGACTAAGTCTAATACACATCACATAAAGTCTTAGTTTTTCATGTAAAATAAGAAGAATTCCAGTTATCTTATGCTCCTCAAAATACTCATTTCATTATCAAAAATATCTAGTTCCATGGAAAACCAAAATTCAGTGCCTCCTTCCAGGGTGAAGCTGCTTCTTGCCCTATGTGATGGTTTTAATCAAAATGGCCCCTTCAGGCTCATAGGGTATGACACTATTAAGAAATGTGGCCTACCAGAAGCTCTGAATTCTCAAGACACAGTTAGCATAACAAATGATACCCAAGAAGAGGGAAAGAGAGGGCTCTGGTTCTGAAAAGAGTTGATCCAGCATTGTAGGGGAATACCATGACAGGGAAATGGGAGGGGGTGATTGGGAAATGGGCGGAGGGAAGAGTTCTTATGAGACTGATGGGGGAGGAGGGGCAAAACCGGGAAAGGGGAAAGCATTCAGAATGTAAGCAAAGAATATAGAAAATTTTTTAAAAATTCAAAAAAAAGAAATGTGGCCTAGTTGAAGGAACTATGTCATTGGTGGTGGACTTAGAGGTTTCAAATGCTCAAGCCAGGTGTAGTAAATGTCTCCTATTGCCTGTTGATTTTCATGTAGAACTCTCCGCTACTCCTCTAGCACCATGTCTCCCTGCACGTTGCCATGATGATGTGAGCCAGATCCAATGAAATGTTTTCCTTTATAAGAGTTTCTGTGGCCATGATGTATGTTCACAGCAATAGAAACCCTGGCTAAGACAACCTGTCTCATAAACTTGAGATGGGGAAAGTCAACTGCTCGCCTGTCTTCTCCCAACTGTTCTTTTCAACATCCCTCGATGATTAGCTACTTAGATGGCTTCAGCGACCTCTGGGGTGGGGAAGAAAACATGTCTTCATTGAGATATAGTTGTATTATCTGTAAACAGTAAGACTGGTTGCTTGCATCTTCATGGTATCCTTAAAGGTTTTGCTAATAGACCCTTTGCAGCTCCAATGATTCAGGAAGAACTCTATTCCAATGCTTCTGCTGCAATCACCCATTCATTCCCTTTGGCTGACCACTTACAATTTTTCCTTCTAGCCACAAGTATCTCAGAATCTATCTAAATCATTTTATTTTGAGAGGGTCAAAATGAGACCACATCCCTTACTTCCATCCACAAAGCCCATCTCTGGTCCACAAAAGCCTCAAGCATCTCTACTATGGTTTCAGGAGAGGTGCTATGCAGTGTTCTCTAAAGCTCTGTTATGCCCTTGCAAGATGCTCTAGCCACTGTTCTTCTTACCAGTTCTTGGGCTTCCCAAGCCTCAAAGGGTACATTATAACTGGTTCAAAAGAAGGCATACCTGGAATCAAAAGAAAAATGTGCTGATCCTTATTTTATGGAGATAAGGAAGAAGATATACAAAAATATACCAGGTCTCTACAGAGTTATTTCCAGTGCCTGCATCAACCTCTTCATTTCTCTACTGGAACATGGAAATGTCAATCGGGACAAGAGTCATCAATTAATTTTGGAGACTATCTATGAAGGCATTGCTTAGGTAAGCAAATATACTTTGGAAATTGTGGTGTAAGCATTGATCTGGTTGCTATCACATAAGGTTAAAACTGAGAAGAATCAAAATTAAGATTTCATCATGCAAGTGGCCAAGTCTTTGGATAAACAATAGTGAGTCATTAATAATGAAGAACTCTGGATACCCAGAAGCAGACAGTTAAGTATCTGTCAAGGTACACAATGACTGTGAGGCCTGAGACACAGTAACTTGTCGGGACCTTGAGAATTGTGTCCCTAAAACACTCTCACCCAGAACCAAGAAAGTGAAGAGGCTTGGCTGATAGGAAGACTCCTAAAACCAACTCAGCAAGAGGCATTCCTTCATTACAGAATTTGAAATAGTCAGCATAATTGTTGATTGTGAGAAATGACTTCTCATTTGTAATATAGACTGGGAGATCCAGTGATTAAGAATTTACAAAAACAGAAACAATGGATTAATGAAGAGGGACAAGAGCAATAACAAGGCAGGATTCAAGAAAAGTAGGCAAGGTACAAAAAACAAAGCTGATTAATCCAAGCTAGAGAGTCTGAAAATGGATATAAAAAGAGAAATTACAAACTGTGTTTGTTTTCCTTTACTTCCATAACTAATCAACACTAATTTAATGACTTTAAATGGCACATATTTTTTCTCATAGGGTCTGAATATCCAAAGTATGAAATCATTTTTACTGTGCTAAGGTCAAACTATTATCAGTACTCTGGATATTTTGAAAGAAAATTCAATTCTGTTTCCTGCTTTGGGAGACACCTGTATTCCCTAGTTAGGAGATGCTACTGGATGCAGGTTACATCTTTGGGAAGAGCTAGAAACTTAGGACCATGGAAATAACCAAGAATCTATGAGGGTGACCCTAGGTAAGACTCCTGGCAATGGGGGATATGGAGCCTGAACTGGCCATCCTCTATTCCAAGTAAGACTTCCAGTGGAGGGACTGTGACACCAACCCAGCCACAAAACATTCAACCTACAATTCAATCTGCCCACAAGATGAGCCAGAGTAAATGTGGTACAGAAACTGAGGGGGTGGCCAACCAATGATTGTTCCAGCTTGAGGCTAAGAAAGGAAGCCCCCTCATGACAGTACCTGGAGGGCCAGGAGCAGGAGGCTGGATAACCCAGAGACCCACAATAGTACCAAACATGAGAGGAAAAAATTCAATGAATTGAATGACTCATTTGGAATCACTCATTTGAAATCATTATTCCTAATGACATTCTGCCGTACTCATAGATCTGCATCTATTCCAATTGTCATCAGAGAGGCTTCACCCAGCAACTGATGGAAACAGATGCAGAGACATACAGCCAAACATTAGGTGGAACTTGGAGAACTGCACAGAAGAGGGGGAAGAAGGATTGTAAGATCCAGAGACGTCAAGAAGACCACAAGAAATCCCACAGAGGTAACCTGAGCCCAAACAGAGACTGATCCATGAACCAGAGCGCCTGCATAGGACTGACCCAAGACCTCTGCTCATATGTTACAGCTGTGTACCTTGGTCTTCTTGTGGAACTCCTAAGAGTAGAATCAGGAGCGCTCTCTGTCTCTGTCTCTGTCTCTGTCTCTGTCTCTCTGTCTCTGTCTCTCTGTCTCTCTCTCTCTCTCTCTCTCTCTCTCTCTCTCTCTCTCTCTCTTCTCTTTCTGACTTTGATGCCTGCCTTTGGGACCCTTTCTTCCTACTGGATTTCCTTGTCTAGCTTTAATAAAATAGAAGGAATCTAGTCTTACTGCAACTCAATATGCCATGGCAGGTTAATATCCATCAAGGCCAGCCGTTTTCTGAAGAAAAATGAAAAAGGAGTGGATGGAGAGAAAAGATGTGGGGGTTAGGAACTGGGAGAAGAGTAAGAGGAAACTGGAGTCAGGATATATAAAATAAATAAAATTAAAAGAAAAATCTTATATCTGGAAAATCTCTTTTGTATAAACGAAAATAACTCCATATATTATAAGTATTATAATGTGGACATACAGGTGGATATTGCTTAGCCCATCAAGTCAAAACTAAGAAAAATGCTTAGGCATAGGCCCAGCTCAGTCATATCTAAAGGCAAAAGTAAGCTTTCTTATCCTAAGGCCAGAAAGTGAGTTATATCTAAGAGTCAAGAAACGTTTGATCAAAATATTTTTCCTGCTTCTTTTCATATCTTTATGATTTCATTTGCTTACTTGAGGCAAGAAAATGATCCAGACCATAGACAGATACTTCTGTGAGCTTCATGTGCAGATTTTTAGAGTCTAGAGCATAACAAGGCTGCTAATATAAGCCCTTCCTTTCAGAATGGAAAGAATGCAAGAAGCAGGGTGGTCAAGAAGAAAATAAGACAGTATCGGAAATATTTCAGTTTTCATCTCATCTGGCTCTCTACCAGGTGTCTCACTCTAGCCAAGACTATGCCTCTTCATAGACTTGTAAATTTGACAGAATAAGATTTCCTCCCTAGAATATGCTCATCATATCCAATCTTCTCTTTAGGATCAAGCTGACACTAAGTTGCTGGAAGTAAGAAGTGCCTTTCAAAATGATTCAGATGGTTATTTGAGCAAAATTCTTAACATGCCATAGACTAAGTGGTTAATCTGATTGTTTGGAGATGCTTAGTGCTGCAATCTGACCTGTCCTAGATGGATTCCTTCATTCTCTCTGCCCACATCTTTCTACAACCCCAGGCAATTGCATACATAAATTAAGGGACTGGAACAGAACACCTGACAAGCTATTATAGCTAAACAGAAGTATGTGGAGCAAAGAGGTGAAAGATACTTAAGAGCTCATAGAGAGAAGTCCCATGGGAGAATTCCATTTATAGTCCAGGAAAAGGCTAACCACGTAGAATTGAACATGGAGACTGAGTCTGTTCACTGGGGACAGATACAGCAAGTGGAATATAGGAGGGCAGAGACTGAATCTATATGAAAGATGGACACCAAAAGGAACATTGGAGTTATGATTGTGAAATCAACATGTTTTTGTCTTTGTGCATTTCAGGTTTCTAAGGTCCCAGTTCACTTATATAAACAGCCTTAGGATAAACTTGGAATACTCAGAACAAAGGTGAAATAAAAATCCTTAAACTGGAGGCAGTAGGGGGCCTTTCCTTCTCTTGTAGATGTTGGGTGGAAATTAAAAGAAAAGATAGACTGGGAAGACAGCTCAATGGGTAAAGTATTTACCATGACAATATGAAGACCTCACTTTGATACCTAGAATCTGTGTGGGGGGAAAAAACTTTAAAAAGTTGTACACATCTGTAATCTCTCAGTGCTGAGGAGGTGGAGCCAAACATACTTCTGGAACTTGCTAGCCAGCCAACCTATCCAAATCAGTTATGTTCTAGGACAAGTAAGACCTGTTGGGCTGAGTTTCCTTCACATTGTGTGATGGCATGCCTCTGCATTTTCGGTTGTTAATTCTGTGCCTGCAAAGAGGTAAGTGTTGGCAGAATTTTGGTATCGTCATTTCTATGGACCATTACATGCTTTATAAGTACTTTTCCTTTCACACACGTTAAAAAACATAAAGGTTGACAGCGTCCTATGCCTAGAAGCAATCTAAGAGAGGTATCAGGTGCTGTCATGCTGCTGATTGGTTGTAATAAAGATCTGACAGCCATTAGCTGGGTCAGGAAGTAAAAGGGTGAAACTTAGAGTGAAACTTTCTGGCAGAGAAAATGACACAGGGAGATGCAAGCTGAAACAGGAGAATCAAGGGGACATGGAATAGAACAGACACTGACTAGAGAGTAACAGAAAAGAGCTGGGACACAGGCTAGGAAGTCGGGTGAAAGTCGAAGTAAGTGCGAAACTGCCCTAGCAAAAGGCCTAAGTTTTAAACCATATTAGACAACTCCATGCCATATTTATACCACAGACACATCTATGAAATCCTACAATAAAGGCTCTGTCTCGAAAACCAAGATGGATGGGAACTGAGGAGATGAGCAAATAAGAGCACTGGCTACTCTTCCAGAGGATCTGGGACTGCTTGCCAATGTCAACATGGGATTTACAACCACATGTAACTCTGGGTCCAGAGGATCAAATGTCCCCTCTGGTCTCCATGAATGGTCTGTGCATGTGGTACACAGAAATATAAGCAAGCAAATTACTCATAAAGTAAAAAATAAAATATATTTAAAAAGAAACCCAGTGGATGGCATCTGAGGACACTACCTAAGACTGACCTCTGGTCTTTACATGCATGCACACATGTACTACACACATACACATACATACATACACACACACACACATACACACATACACACATACACACACACACACATACACACATACACACACATACACACATTGAGAGAGATTTGCATATGTACACACATAAATGTATATGTGCTTATATACATATAATAATTATTAATCAAATAGGAAAAATAAATGCAAGAGACACAATCAATACTATGTGTTCTGATTGTAATTCTAAGGGGCTATCATGAGAAGAAAAAGTAAGAAAAGCCGCAAGGTAGAAATGCTTTACTGATAATTTTGAACCCTGGCAGATGCTATGGCTTAGGAAGATTCAGATGCTTCAAACATGTTAAAGGATAAAAGAGAAAAATCAGTAGAGGAGTTTCCAAAATGTCCAACTAATGCCTTTCTCAAGTGCCTTTTTTTTTTTTTTTTTTTTTTTTTTTTTTTTTTTTTGCGGAGGAAAGGATTTATTCAGCTTACATTTCTTTTTTTCTTTTTTTTTTAATTTATTGATATATTTATTTACATTTCAAATGATTTCCCCTTCTCTGGACCCCCACTCCCCGAAAGTCCCATCAATCCCCTTCCCTCCCCCTGTTTTCCCACCCAACCCTTCCCACTTCCCTGTTCTGATTTTGTTCTATACTGCTTCACTGAGTCATTCCAGAGCAAGGGGCCACTCCTCCGTTCTTCTTGTACCTCATTTGATGTGTGAATTATGTTTTGGGTATTCCAGTTTTCTCCGTTAATATCCACTTATTAGTGAGTGCATACCATGATTCATCTTTTAAGTCTGGGTTACCTCACTTAGTATGATGTTCTCCAGCTCCATCCATTTGCCTAAGAATTTCATGAATTCATTGTTTCTTTTTTTTTCTGACTAAATTACACTTCTTTTATTTTTTAATTAGATATATTCTTTTTTTTATTGGATATAATTTTTTATTTACATTTCAAATGATTTCCCCTTTTCTAGCCCCCCACTCCCCGAAAGTCCTGTAAGCCCCCTTCTCTTCCCGTGTCCTCCCACCCACCCCTTCCCACTTCCCCGTTCTGGTTTTGCCGAATACTGCTTCACTGAGTCTTTTCAGAACAAGGGGCCACTCCTCCTTTCTTCTTGTACCTCATTTGATGTGTGGATTATGTTTTGGGTATTCCAGTTTTCTAGGTTAATATCCACTTATTAGTGAGTGCATACCATGATTCACCTTTTGAGTCTGGGTTACCTCACTTAGTATGATGTTCTCTAGCTCCATCCATTTGCCTAAGAATTTCATGAATTCATTGTTTCTAATGGCTGAATAGTACTCCATTGTGTATATATACCACAATTTTTGCATCTACTCTTCTGTTGAGGGATACCTGGGTTCTTTCCAACTTCTGGCAATTATAAATAGGGCTTCTATGAACATAGTGGCACATGTATCCTTATTACATGCTGGGGAATCTTTTGGGTATATGCCCAGGAGTGGTATAGCAGGATCTTCTGGAAGTGAGGTGCCCAGTTTTAGTAGGAACCGCCAGACTGATTTCCAGAGTGGTTATACCAATTTGCAACCCCACCTGCAGTGGAGGAGTATTCCTCTTTCTCCACATCCTCTCCAACACCTGCTGTCTCCTGAATTTTTAATCTTAGCCATTCTGACTGGTGTAAGGTGAAATCTTAGGGTTGTTTTGATTTGCATTTCCCTAATGGCTAATGAAGTTGAGCATTTTTTAAGATGCTTCTCCGCCATCTGAAGTTCTTCAGGTGAGAATTCTTTGTTTAACTCTGTACCCCACTTTTTCATAGGGTTATTTGGTTTTCTGGAATCTAACTTCTTGAGTTCTTTATATATATTGGATATTAGCCCTCTATCTGATGTAGGATTGGTGAAGATCTTTTCCCAATTTGTTGGTTGCCGATTTGTCCTTTTGATGGTGTCCTTTGCCTTACAGAAACTTTGTAATTTTATGAGGTCCCATTTGTCAATTCTTGATCTTAGAGTATATGCTATTGGTGTTCTGTTCAGAAACTTTCTCCCTGTACCGATGTCCTCAAGGGTCTTCCCCAGTTTCTTTTCTATTAGCTTCAGAGTGTCTGGCTTTATGTGGAGGTCCTTGATCCATTTGGATTTGACCTTAGCACAAGGAGACAAGGATGGATCAATTCGCATTCTTCTGCATGCTGACCTCCAGTGGAACCAGCACCATTTGTTGAAAAGGCTATCTTTTTTCCATTGGATGTTTTCAGCCCCTTTGTTGAGGATCAGGTGGCCATAGGTGTGTGGGTTCATTTCTCAATCTTCAATCCTGTTCCATTGATCTGCCTGCCTGTCACTGTACCAATACCATGCAATTTTTAACACTATTTCTCTGTAGTATTGCTTGAGGTCAGGGATACTGATTCCCCTGGATCTAAAAACAGAAGTAGAAACAACTAAAAAATCACAAAGGGAGACAACTTTGCAGATAGAAAACCTTGAGAAGAAATCAGGGGCCATAGATGCAAATATAAACAACAGAATACAAGAGATGGAAGAAAGAATTTCAGATGCCGAAGATACCATAGAAACCATCGACTCAACAGTCAAAGAAAATGCAAAATGCAAAAAGCTTGTATCCCAGGACATCCAGGAAATCCAGGATACAATGGGAAGACCAAACTTAAGGATTATAGGTATAGATGAGAGTGAAGATTTACAACTGAAAGGGCCAGCAAATATCTTTAACAAAATTATGGAAGAAAACTTTCCCAACTTAAAGAGAGAGATACCTATGAATACACAAGAAGCCTACAGAACTCCAAACAGACTGGATCTGAGCAGAAATACCTCTCGCCAATAATAATTAAAACCCCAAATGCACTAAACAAAGAAAGAATATTAAAGGCAGTAAGAGAAAAATGTCAAGTAACATATAAAGGAAGACCTATCAGAATCACACCAGACTTCTTACCAGAGACCAAGAAAGCTAGAAGATCCTGGGCAGATCTCATGCAGACTCTAAGAGAACACAAATGTCAGCCAAGACTACTATACCCAGCAAAACTCTCAATCACAATAGATGGAGAAATCAAGTGCCCTTAAGAAGTGATTTGTTCACACACATCCAGAAGGGTGTGCTAAAGGCAACTGCAAATTCAACAAAAGACTTCTTAGAAGAATCAGCTTGGAAGTCCTCCAAATAAGGCCTGCACAATAGATTTCCCAAGTTAGCACTCCAGGATTCAATGTGTCAGAGTATCATGAATGTGTGTGTGAGCATGAAGGAATTATAGCATCAGAAAATAAAAAGTGATACCATCTAACAAATGGACTGCCACTGAGTCATAATAAAATCAAGGCAACTAATAGTTTCTACATCCTTTGACCATAGAGATCAGCACAGTGCCACAGCCTGATCCACATTATCTGAATCTCAGCAGAAAGCTACCACATCAGTGCATGAAGATGAATGTGGTTGCCTGTGGAGACAAATGGCAGTACCAGCATAAAATAATGATTTTTTTTAATTTCTTTCCAAAGTCTAATAAGCCAATGATATGAATTTTTATCCTAAATTTAGAAGCCGTGGTAGAAAAGGAGAAAAATAAATATATCACTCTAATACAGGATTGAACTTCAATTTGGTTGAATGTAAACCTAGAAGGTTTATTTAAAGAGAAAAATGCATCCTCATGGAGATGAGGGCAAGGGATACATACAAGATGTGGAACAGCCAGAGCGTGGACCAGAAGGGGAATAAAATCTGGAGTGAGATTAAATAAAATCAAAAAAGATAGAAAAATGCAGTTTGTTCTTTAGGGGAAAAATGGATTCTCCATTCCTCCTATTGGTATCCTAATCTCACACTATCCACAAGCATAGTAGTTCAGGAAGTTAAGATTATTACAGAAAACAAAAAAAAAAGGTGTATATTCATGGAACCTTTATAGAGAGTATTTTATACTTAAAATCTTGTCATGGGAGCAAGCTGATCTTGAAGTACAGATTGCTATGTTCTCCATATATATAATTATAACATAGTAAGAAAAGGCTTCCTTCTCAAAATAGCTGTATATCCAATGTTAATATACAACAGTAAATAACCAAGTTTTGACCAAATAACATGTAAAACACAGAGTGCTAATGGAATCATAGGCCAAGTTTTCTTATACTCATTGTGACCATTGAAGAATATTCTCCAAAGTCTTCCTGTTGTTGTGATAAAATACTCTGGCCAAAAAGCAACTTTGGAAAGAAAAGAGTCATTTTTTTTTTAGACATCCATATCATGGTCCCTCATTGAAGGAAATCAGTGGGTTCCTCCTTCACTCTTCCACCCTGTTCCACATTTATTAACTCCTACACACTAAATAGAAGAGAAAAAATAGGATATTGGGGAAAAGAACACAAAATTATCCTTAGACAACTTCCTGTGAATTAGGGGCGCCAAGTTCTTTGGGGCAAGTTTGATCTTTGCCATCATGATATCTAATTTATTTTTCATTTCTTTGCACACAGACTACTTATCAAACAGCAGCCAACAATATCCAACCATTAGAGTCACCAAAAGCATCCCCACCTCTCAGGATTCTCTAGAATTTATGTATCTTCTGAAAAGTTCTTAGAAATCCAAATCTCACAAAAACTATCTGCAGCTGTCAAAATCATGCTCTTGCTAAAGCATGAGGCAAATCATAGCCACCTTTTGTGACTAATACCCTCACACGTGGTATTAAAACAAAAGCACATTCCTATAACAATTTTCTGTGTGTGCATGTGTGTGTGCATTTGTGTGTCTGTATGCATGTGTGTGCTTCTGTGTGTGTGTGTGTGTGTGTGTGTGTGTGTGTGTGTGTTTTAAAGAAACCAAAATCATACAGTTCTCACTACAAGTCAATACTAGAGTCCAAGGAGGAATCTGAAGTAAAAATCATGGAGGAAGGCTGCTTTCTTTCTCACTTTTTGATGCGCTCGGACTCATGCTCAGCCAGCTTCCTTATACACCAGAACTATCTGCCCAGTGAGTAATATTGTATCAATTATCAATTAAATCAGTCCCCTCAGGAACATACACATAGACCAACCTGACAAAGACAATTATTTTATTGAGACTCATTTTTTTCAGTTAATTCTACATTGTATCAAGTTGATAATTAATGTTAACTGGGAGAAAAGATCAAAGTGTGGAATACCATTTCAAATTTCTCTATATGGAGACAGGAAAAGCAATATTCAAACTCTTTCTCCCTGGATAATTACATTTGATGAGTTGTGTCTAAGGCTTTTGAAGCAGTTGTGAACTACTTCAGCAATGCTCAAGTGCCATGCCTATCCAAGAGGAACCTTGGATACTTGAGCCATGCCTATCCAAGGTTCCTCTTGAATTTTACTGGAAAAGGATGGAGTAATATAACTTGGATATGAAGGGATGTCCCAGAATATTCATATGTTCAAAGCTTGGTCCAAAGGTAATGGCAATATTTTAGAAAGTTCTGGAATATTTTGAAGATCTGATTCAGCTGGAAGAAGTGAGTCATTAGGTGTGGGATTTTAGGGGTATCTTTTTCTAATCCCACCCTTTCGTATCTATTATGAGATAACCATTCTCTGCCATAGAGTCATGCAGCCAAGATATGTTGTCCCTCAACTTGACTGTAGACAGAAACTTCAGAATCCATGAGGGAAATAAACCTAAATGGTATAAACCTAAATGGTATATATATATAAAACCTTTTTTTAGAAAATACATTAGGAAGAACTTAACTGAAAAGATTAGTAGCCAAAAACTTGGTTTAACAGTTTAATGGGAGTGAGCTAAATTATAGATGACTTGCTATTACTGTAGTTTCCTGAAACTCTGTGACAATGAGAGATTAGAGACAGGAGGGGAGGGGTAAGGAAGTGGGAGTCATGGGAGAATTCCAAATGAATGAAGAGAAAGATCCAGGCAAGCAGCCAAGATGGGGCTGCAGGAAATGCATTATGTCCAAGGCCTTCAAGTCTAAATTGTGCATAAAATGTTGTTTCTTGTCATTAATCTCCAGGTATGGATCAGGCTCAAAAGACAGAATCACATGTAACCTATTAAGCCTACAGGAACCCAACACGGAGTGACTTTAGGGTCACAGTACAGAATCTAGAATCTTGAGTGAAAATGAACTATTATAATGCATACACTAAAACAGATTTCCAGATCTGCAGGAAATTAACCCCTTTATTTCATATAGGGCAAATCTGATATCACATATCTTGCAAAATAAACAGAGGTCTTTCTGATAATGACAGAGTATGGACATTTTACTTGCTCTAGTGCTCTAGTCCACTACTTTGTAGCAGAGAGTACAAACATCTTTACATTTGTTGGTATAAATGACCTAAAACTTGTGGTTTATCTATTATGATGAGAACAATTTTACTTATATATTGCTATCACCCAAAGGCAGTTTAGTGTTGCTGAGTGTTTAGAGAGAATATTGATTATCTCTTATTGATGAGTCAGGTCTATATCAATTTTTAAAGTTGTATGTGTGTCTGTGTAGGGGTGTAAAATGGATAGGGCTATATGGGCTCATGTATGCTGTCTGTACACATATGGAGGGCTGTATGGGCCCAGTAGGCTCTATTGCCTTCTGCCTTATTCCATTGAGATGAGATTTTTCTCTTAACTTGGAACTAGGCTTGTTCCCAGAAAGCTCCAACAATCTTCCTGCTTCTACTCCACTGTAGCACTGGGGTAATAGGATTTTCTATGGCATGCACATATTTTATTATTCTATTATAAATAGGGTGGCTATGAACATAGTGGAGCATGTATCCTTATCACATGCTGGGGAATCCTGTGGGTATATGCCCAGGAGTGGTATAACAGGGTCCTCCAGTAGTACCATGCCCAGTTTTCTGAGGAACTGCCAGACTTATTTCCAGGGTGGTTTGAATAGCTTGCACTCCCACCAACAGTGGAGGAGTGTTCCTCTTTCTCCACATCCTTGCCAGCACCTGTTTTCTCCTGAGTTTTTGATCTTAGCCATTCTGACTGATGTGAGGTGACATCTCGGAGTTGTTTTGATTTGCATTTTCCTGATGACTAAGAGTGGTGAACATTTCTTTAGGTGCTTCTCAGCCATTCAATATTCCTCAGGTGAAAATTCTTTGCTTAGCTCTGTACCATATTTTTTAAATAGGGTTATTTTGCTCTCTGGAGTATAACTTATTGAGTCCTATGTATATATTGGATATTAGCCCTCTGTCAGATAGGGTAGATAAAAAAAAATTCCCAATTTATTGGTTGTCGTTTTGTCCTATTGACAGTGTCCTTTGCCTTACAGAAACTTTGTAATTTTATGAGGTCCCATTTGTCAATTCTTGATCTTTAGAGCATAAGCTATTGGTGTTCTGTTCAGGAAATTGTACCCTGTGCCCATGTACTCAAGGCTTTTCCCAAGTTTCTTTTCTATTAGTTTCAGTGTGTCTGGTTTAATGTGGAGGTCCTCGATCCTCTTGAACTTGAGCTTAGTACAAGAAGATAAGAATGGATCGATTTGCATTCTTCTGCATGCTAGCCACCAGTTGAACCGGCACCATTTGTTGAAAAGGCTATCTTTATCCACTGGATGATTTTAGCTCCTTTGTCAAAGGTCAAGTGGCCATAGGTGTGTAGATTCATTTCTGGGTCTTCAATTCTATTCCATTGGTCCACTTGTCTGTCACTGTGCAAATACAATGCAGTTTTCAACACTATTGCTCTGTAGTATTGCTTGAAGTCAGCGATACTGATTTCCCCCAGAATTTCTTTTGTTGTTGAGAATAGTTTTAGCCATCCTGGGTTTTTTGTTATTCCAGATGAATTTGAGAATTGCTCTTTCTAACTCTATGAAGAATTGAGTTGGAATTTTGATGGATTGCATTTAATCTGTAGATTGCTTTTGGCAAGATGGACATTTTTACTATATTAATCCTGCCAATCCATGAGCATAGAAGATTTTTCTACATTCCGAGGTCTTCTTCTATTACTTTCTTCAGATACTTGAAGTTCTCCTCATGCAGATCTTTCACTTGTTCAGTTAGAGTCACACCAAGATACTTTATATTGTTTGTGGCTATTGTGAAGGGTGTCAATTCCATAATTTCTTTCTTAGCCTGTTTATTCTTTGAGTATAAGAAGACTACTGATTTCCTTGAGTTAATTTTATATCCGGCCACTTTGCTGAAGTTGTTTTGGTCACTTAATTATACTATCATATCATCTGCAAATAGCGATAATTTGACTTCTTTTCCAGTTTGTATCCCTTTGACCTGTTTTATTGTCTAATTGCTCTAGCTAGAACTTCAAGCACTATATTGAATAAATATGGAGAGAGAGGGCAGCCTTATCTAATCCCTGATTTTAGTGGGATTGCTTTAAGTTTTTCTCCATTGAGTTTGATGTTGATTACTTGTTTGCTGTATATTGCTTTTACTATGTTTAGGTATGGTCCTTGAATTCCTGTTTTTTCCAAGACCTTTAACATGAATTGATGCTAAATTTTGTCAAATGCTTTTTCAGAATCTATGAAATAACCATGTGGTTATTTTCTTTGAGTTTGTTTATGTAGTGGATTACATTGGTGGACTTCCCTATATTTAACCATCCCTGCATCCTTGGGATGAAGCCTACCTGATCATGGTGAATGATCATTTTGATGTATTCTTGCATTCGGTTGGCAAGAGTTTTATTGAGCATTTTTGTATCGATATTCATCAGGCAAATTGGTCTGAAGTTCTCTTTCTTTGTTGGATCTTTGTGTGGTTTTGGTATCAGGAAAATTGTGACTTTATAGAAGGAGTTGGGTAGGGTTCCTTCTGTTTCTATTTTGTGTAATAGTTTGAAGAGTATTGGTGTTAGGTCTTCTTTGAAGTTCTGATAGAATTCTACACTAAAACCACTGGTCCTGAGCTATTTTTGGTTGGAAAACTGTCAATGACAACTTCTATTTCTTTAGGAGTTGTGGGACTGTTTAGATGGCCTATATGATCCTGATTTAACTTTGGTATTTGGTATCAGTTGAGGAAATTATCCATTTCATCCAGATTTTTCCAGTTGTGTTGAGTATAGACTTTTGTAGTAGCATCTCATGATTTTTTTAATTTCCTCAGTTTCTCTTGTTATATCTCCCTTTTCATTTTTGATTTTGTTAATCTGGATACTTTCTCTGTGCCCTCTGGTTAGTCTGGCTAAAGGTTTATCTATCTGGTTGATTTTCTCAAAGAACCAGCTCCTGCTTTTGTTGATTCTTTGTATAGTTTCTTTTGTTTCTAATTGGTTGATTTCAGCCCTGAGCTTAATGATTTCCTGCCTTCTACTCCTCTTTGGTGTATTAGATTCTTTTTGTCGTAGCACATTCAGGTATGCTGTTAAGCTGCTAGTGTATGCTTTCTCCAGCTTCTTTTTGGAGGCCCTCAGAACTATGAGTTTTCCTCATAGTGCTGCTTTCATTGTGTCCCATAAATTTGGTCCTTCGTTTTCATTAAATTCTAAAAAGTCTTTTATTTCTTTCCTTAATTCTTCCTTGACCAAGGTATCATTTAGTAGAGCATTGTTCAGATTCCATGTGTATGTGTGCTCTCTGTAGTTTTTACTGCTATTGAAGACCACCCTTATTCCATAGTGATCTGATAGGAGGAATGGGATTAGTTCAATCTTCTAATATCTGTTGAGGTTTGTTTTGTGACCAATTATATGGTCAGTTTTGGAGAAGGTACCATGAGGTGCTCAGAAGAAGGTATATTCTTTTGATTTAGGATGAAATGTTCAATAGATATGTATTAAATACATTTAGTCCAAAACTTCTGTTAGTTTCACTATGTCTCTGTTTAGTTTGTGTTTCCCTGATCTATCCATTGAGGAGAGTGGGGTGTTGAAGCCACCCACAATTATTGTGTGAGGTGCAATGTGTGCTTTAAGCTTTAGTAAAGTTTCTTTTATGAATGAGGGTGCCCTTATATTTGGAGCATAGATGTTCAGAATTGAGAGGTCTTCTTGGTATATTTTTCCTTTGATGGGTATAAAGTGTCTTTCCATTTCTTTTTGATGACTTTCTGTTGACAGTCTATTTTATTGGATATTAGAATGGCTACTCCAGCTTGTTTCCTGGGATCATTTGCTTGGAAAACTGTTTACTAGCCTTTTCCTCTGAGGTAGTGTTTGTCTTTGACACTGAGGTGCGTTTCCTACATGCAGCCAAATGTTGGGTCCTGTTTATGTATCCAGTCTGTTAGTCTATGTCTTTTTATTTGGGAATTGTGTCCATTGATATTAAGACATATTAAGGAATAGTAATTGCTGCTTCCTGCTCTTTTTGATATAATTTTTATATTTGTGTGGTTATCTTCTTTTGGGTTTGCTGAAATAAAATTAATTTCTTGCTTTTTATAGTGTGTAGTTTCCCTCCTTTTGTTGGTGTTTTCCATTCATTATCCTTTGAAGGGCTGGATTTGTGGAAATATATTGTGTAAATTTGTTTTTGTCATGGAATACCTTGCTTTCTCCATCTATGGTAATGGAGATATTTGCTGGATATAGCAGTCTGGGTTGCCATTTGTGTTCCCTTAGGGTCTGTAGGACATCTGCCCAGACTCTTCTGGCTTTCATAGTCTCTGGTGAGAAGTCTGGTGTAATTCTGATAGGTCTGCCTTTATATGTTACTTGACCTTTTTCCCTTACTGCTTTTAATATTCTTTCTTTGTTTAGTACATTTGGCATATTAATTATTATGTGATGGGAGGAATTTCTTTTCTGGTCAAATCTGCTTGGAGTTCTGTAGCCTTTTTGTATGTTCATGGGCATCTCTGTCTTTAGGCTAGGGACGTTTTCTTCTATAAATTTGTTGAAGACATTACTAGCCCTTTAAATTGGAAATCTTCACTCTCTTCTATACCTATAATCCTTAGGCTTGGTCTTCTCATTTTGTCCTGATTTCCTGGATGCTTTTGGTCAGGATCTTTTCGCATTTTTCATTTTCTTTAACTGTTGTGTTAATGCTTTCTATGGTGTCCTCTGCATCTGAGATTCTCTCTTCTATCTCTTGTATTCTTTTGTTGATGCTTGGATCCATGATTCCTGACTTTATTCCTAGGTTTTCTATGTCCAGAGTTGTTTCCCTTTATGATTTATTTATTGTTTCTACCTACATTTTTAGATCCTTGGTGGTTTTGTTCAATTCCTTCACCTGTTTTATTGTGTTTTCCTATAGTTCATTAAGGGCTTCTCCCTGTTTACTTGTGTTCTCCTGTTTTTCTTTAAGGGAATTATTTATGTCCTTCTTGAAACCTTCTATCAGCATCATGAGCTGTGATTTTTACATCTAAATCTTGCTTTTCTGGTGTATTGGGGGTATCCAGGCCTTGCTGTTGTGGGAGAGTTGGGTTCAGATGGTGCCAAAATGTTTTGATGTCTGTAATCTTCCCACATTTGCCTTTTGCCATCTGGTTATCTCTGGTGCTAGTTAGTCCTGCTGTCAGTGACTGGTGCTTGTCCCTTCTGTGTGCCGGTAACCCTATCTCAGCATCCCTGTGTAGCTGGATTTCCCCTTGTACAGAGTGCTGTGGTGCTGCCCAGCTCCTGGGTACAGGTTGGGCCCTGGCAGACTGAGTCACAAGTAATCTTACACTTGGGTATTCTCTGTTTTCCTGGCTGTAGCAGCCTGCTCAGTTGCAGGAATGAGGGTGGTGGCCTCACCTCTAATTGCAGGACTCCCTGCAGAGCAGATGTCCCCTACCAGACTAGTTGCACAGAAGGCTGTGGCAGGGTTACCCAGCTCCTGGGTGCAGGTGGTGCCCTAGCAGGTTGTGTCCTGAGAGATCTTACACACTTAGGTGTTTCCTGTGTACCTGACTCAGTCACAGGAGCAAAGATGGCCAATATTTTCTTTATTTACATTTCAAATGCTATCCCCTTTTCTCATTTCCCCTCCAAGCCCCCCTATCCCATCCCCCTCCCCCTGCTTAGCAACCCATCCATGCCCACTTCCCTGTCCTGGCATTCCCCTGCACTGGGGCATCAAGCCTTCACAGGACCAAGGGCATCTCCTCTCATTAATGTTTCACAAGTCCATCCTCTGCTACATATGTGGCTGGAGCCATGGGTCCCTCCATGTATAGTCTTTTGTTAGTGGTTAGTCCTTGGGAGCTCTGGGGGTACTGGTTTGTTCATATTCTTGTTACTCCTATGAGGCTGCATACTCCTTCAACTCCCTGGGTCCTTTCTCTAGCTCCTACATTTGGCACCCTGTGCTCAGACCATTAATTGGTTGTGAGCATCCACTTCTATATTTGTCAGGCACTGGCAGAGCCTCTCAGGAGACAGCTATATCAGGCTTTTATTAGCAAACACTTGTTAGCATCCACAATTGTGTCTGCTTTTGGTAACTGTATATGGCACGGATCCTCCCATATACAGGATGGGGAGTCTTTTTTTTTAATTTTTTTATTCAATATAATTTATTTACATTTCAAATGATTTCCCCTTTTCTAGCCCCCCACTCCCCGAAAGTCCTGTAAGCCCCCTTCTCTTCCCCTGTCCTCCCACCCACCCCTTCCCACTTCCCCGTTCTGGTTTTGCCAAATACTGCTTCACTGAGTCTTTCCAGAACCAGGGGCCACTCCTCATTTCTTCTTGTACCTCATTTGATGTGTGGATTATGTTTTGGGTATTCCACTTTTCTAGGTTAATATCCACTTATTAGTGAGTGCATATCATGATTCACTTTTTGAGTCTGGGTTACCTCACTTAGTATGATGTTCTCTAGCTCAGATGGGGAGTCTTTAAATGGCTTTTCCTTCAGTTTCTGCTCCACACTTAGACTCTATATCTCCTGCCATAGGTAATTTGTTCCCCCTTCTAAGGACCAAAGTATCCACATTATTGTTCTTCTTTCTTGAGCTTCATGTGGTCTGTGAATTATATCTTGGGTATTCCCAGCTTCTGGGCTAATATCCACTTATCAGTGAATGCATACCATGTGTGTTCTTTTGTGATTGGGTTACCTCACTTATGATATTTTCCAGTTCCGCCCATTTGCCTAAGAACGGGGAAGTGGGAAGGGGTGGGTGGGAGGGCAGGGGAAGAGAAGGGGGCTTACGGGACTTTCGGGGAGTGGGGGCTAGAAAAGGGGAAATCATTTGAAATGTAAATAAATTATATCGAATAAAAAAGTTAAAAAAAAGAAATTCATGAATTCATTTTTTTCTAATAGCTGAGTCATATATCACTGTGTAAATGTACCACATTTTCTGTATCCATTCCTCTGTTGAGGGACATTTGGGTTCTTTCCGACTTCTGGCTATTATAAATAAGGCTGCTATGAACATAGTGGAGCATGTGTTCTTATTACATGTTGGAGCATTTTTTGGGTATATGCCCAAGAATGGTATAGCTGAGATCACGTGTAGTACTATGTACAATTTTCGGAGGAGCCACCAAACTGATTTCCAGAGTGGTTGTACCAGCTTGTGATCCCACCAACAATAGAGGAGGGTTCTTCTTTCTCCACATCCTCGCCAGCATCTGCTGTCACCTCAAAATTATTCTTTTAGAAACATTATACTCTTAGAAGTCAGCAATAACCCACAAATACTTTCTGGTCTTCTTCCAATTCTTTTTTGATGTATCATTCTTTTGTTAACATAATAACTTTTTTATAACCTCATATATGTCCACAATGTAGTTTGACTTATTCACTGACCTCTGGCTTCTCCCTAAATTCTTCCCAGATTCTACCCATGCCCCACCTCTTCCTAACTTTATGTCCTCTGCTTTTTGGTAAAAAAAAAAAAAAAAAAGAAAGAAAGAAAGAAAGAAAGAAAGAAAGAAAGAAAGAAAGAAAGAAAGAAAGAAAGAAAGAAAGAAAGAAAGAAAGAAAAAAAAGGAAGCAAGAAAGCATTTTAATTATATGATAGTAGAATGTAATCTGAAAAATGGTACCCAATGGATCTTCTCTTTCAGTTTTGGTATGAAGTATATCTGTCCATATCAAGTCTATTTCTGAAAGGTCTAACTCTCAGACATTTTTTCCTTACATTTTTAGTTCCTTCCAACTGTTTTTCACCTCTGCTCTCCCTCTTAACTTTCAACTACAACACCATGGAAGTTTCTATCAGAATTTTTCCCCATGAACCTTAAAGTTGAGAAGCCTTCCAGGATCTGATATTTAGCTAAATGATAGAGAAAACAAAGGTGAACTTCAGACTGTCCAAGATGGGAGAGCATGAAGTTAAACCACTGTTCCCTGGATCATTGTCATTATAGTGATAAATCATAACTAAATATCAGGGCATCTTTAACCACCTAGCAATGGTCAAATAATAGAAAATTGCTCAATCATACAAAGTAATGTCTTCCCAATTGATAAATAATACATTTATTTCCATTGAATCATATATATAAGTGTTGATAATAAAATCTCATCATGGACTTCTTACTTTTCCACAGAACCTGTGTTTGATTACCAGTACCTATGTTAGGTATCTCATGACTACTTATAGCTCCAGAGGATAAAATGCTCTCTTCTGGACTCTAAATGCACATATGCCTGCACAGACACATATATATGCACATAATTTTATATTTCTATTTAGAAATGAAAGAGCAAACTAGAAGAGCAAACTTTGTAAATACACAAAAGAAACAATACAATGGACAGGAACTCACCAAGAATACTATTGTGAATGAATCTGAATGTTATTGGAATGAGTCTGAACATGAGACTTCTCAATGGCTCAGTGCCATGGAAATAACTGCTCAACTATGTCATGTATACACACAATTCCCTTGTCACCCACAGGAGTTATTGGATATAGAAATAAAGGAAATTGCATCTTTCCCCTCTAGGACATAGTGCAGCTTTTACAAGTTAATTTCTCTTCTCCTTCCTTTTTCCAATTACTTTAACCATTTTTAAAAATTTTTAATTAATTTTTTAAAGGTAGCAAAAAAAAGTACTGAATTTCATTGTGACGTTTTCAATATGTGTGCCACTACATTCTGTTCTAATTATCAGTTGTCCAAGCCTCCTGCCCCAAAATAGGCATTTTTAAGCTTTTATGACACATATATTTGATTACCCTCTCTCTTTCTTCACCCATTAAGATTGTTTCCTCTAATCTCATGATTTTCTTTCTAGGTTCATGACCTACTTTGAGACACTTATAAGTAAATGTATAAGCATGTACATGTGAATACACAGAAATACATACAATGAAACATGCCATACTTGTCTTTCTCAGTCTGGCTTACTTAGCTTAATACAGTGTTTCCCCATTTCATTTATTTTTCTGCAAATGCATGATTTCATCTTTCTTTTTTTTAAGTTTATTCTCAATTTTTTAATTTATTTAATTTATTTTCTATATTCTTTGTTTACATTCTAAAAGCCTTCCCCCTTCCCAGTCCCCCCCATCCATATGTTCCATAAGTCCTCTTCTCTTCATCCATTCTCCTGTCTTATCCCCTCTCTGTCCTGGTACTCCCCTACAATGCTGGATCAAGCCTTTCCAGGATTAGAGCCCTCTTCTTCCTTCTTCATGGGAATCATTTGATATGCTAATTGTATCTTCAGTATTCAGAGCTTCAGGGATAATTAATATTCACTTATCAATATTTGCATTCCATGTGTATTCTTTTGTGATTGCATTACCTCATTTAGGATGATATTTTCCAGTTCCATCTATTTGCCTAAAAAATTCATGAATTCATTGTTTTTAATTGCTGAATAGTACTCCACTCTGTATATATACAACATTTTCTGTATCCATTCCTCCATTGAGAGTTATCTGGGTTCTTTCCAGCTTCTGGCTATTATAAATAAGGCTGCTACGAACATAGTGGAGCATGTGTCCTTATTGCATGCTGGGGAATCCTCTGGGTATATGCCCAGGAGAGGTATAGCAGGGTCCTCTGGAAGTGTCATGTACAGTTTTCTTAGGGACCGCCAGAATGATTTCCAGAGTTGTTGTACCATCTTACAATCCCACCAGCAGTGAAGGAGTGTTCTTCTTTCTTCACATCCTCGCCAATGCCTGCTGTCTCCTGAGTTTATAACCTTAGCCATTCTGACTGGTGTGAGGTGAAATCTTAGGGTTGTTTTGATCTGCATTTCCCTAATGGCTAATGATTTTGAGCATTTCTTAAGGTACTTCTCGGCCATCTGAATTTCTTCAGGTGAAAATTCTTTGTTTAGGTCTGTACCCCATTTTTAATAGGGTTATTTGGTTCCCTGGGGTCTAACTTCTTGAGTTCTTTGTACATATTGGATATTAGCCCTCTATCGGATGTAGGGTTGGTGAAGATCTTTTCCCAATTTGTTAGTTGCCGTTTTGTCCTTTTGACAGTGTCCTTTGCCTTACAAAAACCTTGTAATTTTATGAGATCCCATTTGTCAATTCTTGATCTTAGAGCATAAGCTATTGGTGTTCTGTTCAGGAACTTTTCCCATGTGCCTATGTCCTCCAGGGTTTTCCCCTGTTTGTTTTCTATTAGTTTCAGTGTGTCTGGTTTTATGTGGAGGTCCTTGATCCACTGGGAGTTGAGCTTAGTACAAGGAGATAAGAATGGATCAATTCGAATTCTCCTGCTTGCTGACCTCCAGTTGAGCCAGCACCAATTGTTGAAAAGGCTATGTTTTTTCCACTGGATGTTTTCAGCTCCTTTGTCGAAGATCAAGTGACCATAGGTGTGTGGATTCATTTCTGGATCTTCAATTCTATTCCATTGGTCCACTTGCCTGTCCCTATGCCAATAACATGTAATTTTTAACACTATTGCTCTGTAGTATTGCTTGAGGTCTGGGATACTAATACCCCCAGAAGTTCTTTTACTGTTGAGAATAGTTTTAGCTATCCTGGATTTTTTGTTATTTTAGATAAATTTGAGAATTGCTTTTTCCAACTCTGTGAAGAACTGAGTTGGGATTTTGATGGGGATTGCATTGAATCTGTATATTGCTTTTGGCAAGATGGCCATTTTAACTATATTAATCCTGCCAATCCACGAGCATGGCAGATTTTTCCATTTTCTGAGGTCTTCTTCTCCAAAGTTGTCTCACTTTGTGATTTCTTAGTTGTTTCTACTTCTGTTTTTAGATCCTGGACGTTTTTGCTCAGTTCCTTCACTTGCTTGTTTGTGTTTTCCTGTAATTCTTTGAGAGATTTTTGTGTTTCTTCTTTCATGACTTCTACCTGTTGATCAAATTTCTCCTGTACTTTTTAAAGTGACTTTTGCATTTCCTCCTTATTGGCTACTATCATTTGACCCATATTCTTCTGAATTTCTTTAAGTGATTTTTGTGTTTCCCTTGTAAGGGCTTCTAGCTTTTGATTTTTTTTCCTGAATTTCTTTAAGAGATTTATTTATGTCCTTCATGTGTTCTTGTAACAGCATCAGGACCAGTGATTTTACATCCAAATTTTGCTTTTCTGGTGTGTTGGGGTATCCATGACTTGCTATTAATGGAGAATTGGGTTCAGGTGCTGCCATATTGCCTTGATTTCTGTTAGTAATGTTCCTACGTTTGCCGTCTGCCATCTAGATCTCACTGGTGTTAGTTGGTCTTGTTGTCAATGCAGGACTCACCCTTGCAAGATGCCTCCCTGCAGCCAGCCTCCAGATGCACTTCTGGCCCTCTGCACTGCTTAGGGATGGGGTGCGTGGCCCAGGCTGCTTCAGATCCAGAGGTGGTGACCAGAAGGCTCCGCCAGAGGCCTCCCAGTGGATCCTCTGCTTTGCCGGGTCAGATGGACTCACTGGAGCAAGGTGCTTCCCCGTGGCTGGCCTCCAGATGCAAAGCTGGCCCTCTGCACTCGATTTCACCTTTCTTTATGACTGCCTAAAATTCTATCATTTATATGTGCCTCTTTCTCATTTCAATTGCTAGTGGATATCTAAGTTGGTTCTATATCTAAGCTATTGTAAATAGAGCATCAATAAACAGAGGTGCAAGTATTTCTGTTGTCTTTTAACTTAGATTCCTTCAAGTATACAATCAAAAGTAGAAGAGAGCTGGCTGCTCTGATAAGCTGCACTTTCAGTTTTTTGAGAAAACTCCACAGCGATTTCCACACTGGCTGCATGAAGCTTTTACCACCAATAGCAGTGTTTAAGGGCTCTTCTTTCTCCAAAATATTTGTCAGAATTTATTTTTTGTTTTTGTTTGTTTCATTTGTTTTTATAATAACAGTCAGACTGAGACAAGACAGAATATCAAAGTAGTATTAATTTTCATTGCTTTGATAATTAAGTATATTGACCACTTTTCTAGTATCTGTTGCCATTTATATTTCTCCTTGGAAAACTGTTGATTCTGTTAATTAGCTCACTTATTGATTGGAAGACATTTCATTGATGCTTAATTTTTGTAGCTAGCTACATACCTTATAAAGTTGCATATCCTATATGTAACAGAATTAGTTACCTGTCGGACAGACCTGATAAATGGTGGGCAAAGATTTCCACACACTCATGTGCTCTTCTTCCCCTGTAGATTGTTTCCTGTGCTATACAGAAGATTTTAACTTGTTGCCATCACATTTGTTAGATCTTTGGGTCATTTCCTGCATTGTCCATGCCCTTTTTGGAAAGTCCTTGCCTGTGCCAATGTTTTAAAGGGTTTTACTATGTATCTCTCTAGCCATTTCAGATACTTATTGCATTTAAATTGCTTTCAATCCCTTGAAATCAGGCCACAGAGACAAATATCTCTGTCTCCTGACCATAGGAAAAGTACCCAGCAATGCAGCAGTCTTGGAAGGTAGTGAAAGATTCAAAAGTCAGAGAAGGTCTCTCTAGCCTAGGAACTGGGACAATTAAAAGGTCACATAAAATACTTTCAGCATGTTCATTCCACAGGGAACTTAGAAGATAGACATGAGATTGTAGAGAAGTAGCTAGGCGAAGAATAGGTACCTTTTTTTAAAGTAAATAATTGCCCTCTAGAGACCCATAAGCTCTGGAAAGTTATCAACTCAGACTGACAAAGAAAACCTCCACACCCAAGAAGAGGAAACACTGTGCTCCAAGGACTTCCTAAGGACTGTCCTACCTGCCCAGCCAAAGTGAATCTTCTACATGAAGTTAGCACTCTGCCTCAGGGGTTCCCTACAGGGATGGTTTAGAGAAGGTGATGAGAGTCTTCTACCAAAGTCACTTTGGCAGCCTGCATGGTTCTATTAGCCTTTCCTGTATTGTTCTCACTGATTGCAGTTAGAGGTGTTTTGAATTTCTCCAATGACTTATTGATGAAACTCATTGATTTCTAGCCATTAAAGGCTCTTTCTAGGTCAGTTACCCAACAGTATACTATTAACAAAATGTTCTATGCAGGCAGGCATTTACAGAATGGAATAGTATAAATCAAAAGTTATAGCCTAGTCTTGAAGCATCTGTCCAATGTTGGAGTGAAAAGGAATGGAGGAGATATGGAGTTGGTTGAAGACCCAAGGGCAGATATAAAGCTCCAAAAGACAAAATAGTGAACCATCTCAGCATTCAAGAGAATAATTTTTATAAAATGAAGGAAAGTTTAATTCTTGATCTGATAGGAAATTTGTAGCTATAGTGGAATTATCACCCTGGATTTTATCAAGATTGGATCTTTGGATGAAGACGTGTATTATGGAAGATTATAATCTTTGGATTGACTCAACAGTTTTGTCATATCTAATTGCATAGCCACATTATTTTCTTGGTCCCTGGTTTTAAAAAAACATCACTACAAAAAGTTGTATGTTCAGTCTAAATACTTGAGGAAACCCCATGATCATTAATATGGTGTGACCTATAACTTTATTAGGCATGCATAGAATTCAGGAAGACCAAATAGTTTATTTTTATTTCTTTGTTGCTTGAACTATAATTTATGTCTTAATTTATCATAAACCTTTAGGACTACAAGGTATTATAAAGCTCACTAAATCTAACACTTTCACTCTGCAGATAAATGATGCATACTTCACATACAGGAGCCAACCAGATGATGTATAAATGGAATTTAATGCATGCTGCAAGCGTGTATACCATATCATAACCTCAAACATATCTTCAAAGAAAACAGAAATATTCATTGTTTCTTTACTTCTACCTTATGTGTACTGTATAAAGTATTTGTGCTCCTACATAAAATACATCTACTACTTGTTGGCATAGACAGTCTGTCTTCAGGTAGTGGGATGCTACTGAAGCCTCCTATGTAAGATAGGAGCTTAGCAACTTACTCTCTTGAGCTTCCCTGCCAGGGTGAATTTGTAGAGAGTGGGTCCTCTTTCAATAGCACCTGGAGCTCATGTTCCTCTCACTGACAAGGTTCTACCATGCCCTCACCAATGGTTTATGACACGGAGAAAACTGGAATGAAATTCTTCTCTAATTGTCCAAAAAGCTCATTACAAGGTCATCCAACAAGAAAAAAAAAGTTTAATTTTGTTCTAAAACAGACATCAAGATGGTACAGGAATAAAAAGATGAGCAATTTATGCTGTGTGCAGTGGGCACTGTATGTGGATATACTAATTTAATTTCTGAAATGTATGGCAGCAGGAGTACTGGAATTAGGCTTAGGCACTACGGTTTATTGCAGATTGTCTTGAAACCACATTGTGTTAACTTTCTGGCCTTAAAAGCACTTGTTCCTACTGTCACTTGTCTTTGTGGACAGAATTGAGTTCAGTACTGTAGGCTTTCTGACTGTAAAGATCGCATCCTTACATGCTCTACTATGTTCATAGCAGCCCTATTTATAATTGCCAGATGCTGGAAAGAACCCAGGTATCCCTCAACAGAAGAATGGATGCAAAAAATGTGGTATATCTACACAATGGAGTACTATTCAGCCATTAGAAACAATGAATTCATGAAATTCTTAGGCAAATGGATGGACCTAGAGAATATCATACTAAGTGAGATAACCCAGACTCAAAAGATGAATCATGGTATGCACTCACTAATAAGTGGATATTAACCTAGAAACCTGGATTACCCAAAACATAATCTACACATCAAATGAGGTACCAGAAGAAAGGAAGAGTGGCCCCTTGTTCTGGAAAGACTCAATGAAGCAGTATTCAGCAAAACCAGAACGGGGAAGTGGGAAGGGGTGGGTGGGAGGACAGGGGGAGAGAAGGGGGCTTACGCGACTTTTTGGGAGTGGGGGGGGGGCTAGGAAAGGGGAAATCATTTGAAATGTAAATAAAAAATATATCGAATAAAAAAACATGAAAAAAAAAAGATCGCATCCTTTAAGATTTTATTGAGTACTTTGCTGAAACAAATTTATATCCATTAGTTCATCTGATATATATTCAAAACCTCTGATGAAATGTGTCATCATCCACACATTTTGGATGAATAATCTGAAGTTATGGAGGTCTGGTGATTCACTCATGAAGTAGGTAAGCCGTAACTCAGATTTCCTAACTTTTCATTCAAAGCTCTGCCGATTCTCCAAAACACATATATATTTGTATATCAGGATACCTTCCTGAGTCTGCCATCTAAGATGCCCAGGAGTCTTCTCCCATGAGTCATATCTGGCTAAAGGCACTTCTGTCTGCCCCTTTATTTTGGTCCCTAGGTGGATCTAAGACAGAGACAGATGACCTCTCCCTGGCCCTTGGATTCCCTGTGCATAAAATGGAGGAAATTCTGACCCCTGACTCCATGGTTTCTTTCATCTCTACACTTTTGACTACATTTAGGGGAACTCTGAATCACTCACTCATACCTATCTAAAAGTGGAAATTATATCTGTAAGCAATAAGCAGCATAGTCTTGGTAACAAGTCCAAACAGAGATGCTCCCTCTGCTGATTCAGAGCTCTATAGACTGTCACAGGCTTCCTGAACAGTGCTTAGAATGCCAGCCTACATCTCCCTAGGAATCCCAACATCATCTCCCTAGGCACCCTTTCCTTTAACCATTACCACTGAGAATCTAAAGCCACCTTTCATGGTTTCCATAGAGATACCTTCTAGTCAGAAGTACCTTCTTGGTGAGAATGGAAATAAGATAAAATAGGATAATGGGGTCACTGATCAAGAATGTTATATGTGTAAGTAAAACTGAAAAATAATGAAGAATACACTCTGGATCAGAGCTGTGGTGATGCCAGGGGCCTGCTCTATCTAGCACTCTCTTCTCCCACTCCAACAAGCAGGTAAGGCTCCAGCACCTGTTAGCAGACGGGGAGATTAGGATGGAATTATGCTCTGCAGAACTCTTATATTTGAAGTTGTGTCTCTGCTCTGCTTGCCGTAATATCAGTACACTGAATGTCCTCTGTTTTGTTACAATGGTTTACATATACTGAAGTCACTGATCTCCAAAGAATAGTCCAAGGTCCAATTTTTAATTTTTTTATTTTATTCTGTGAAACTGCTGACCATTTTAAATGCATACTTTATATCAAAAGGACCTATTTCATCCAGGTGAATTGAAAAAAATGGGTTAGGCTTTCTTCCAAACCCCTTTTCCTCCCCCCACCCTCACCCATATTTCTAATCAAATGCTTCTATCCCTAGTACTTGTCTGTTCTACTTCCATATCACTTGTGGCCAACCATCTCACCTCCTTTAATGGATCCTCCCTGAATATCCCCTTTCTATCATCCTGGCATCTACAGGTAGTTAAATACATGAAGCTAAAGATTCAAAATTAATATACACAAAAGATAAATGACATGGAATGGGCCTGTGTGACCTCATTCAGTGAATTTTTTTAGCTTCATTTATCTGAAAGTTTACAATTTTATTTTTCTTCAGAGCTAAATATAATTTCACTGTGTGCATGTACCACATTTTTATCATCCATTCATTTGTTAATGGATATCTAGGCTGATTCGATTTTTTTTTATTTTTTTTATTCGATATAATTTATTTACATTTCAAATGATTTCCCTTTTCTAGCCCCCCCACTCCCCGAAAGTCCCGTAAGCCCCCTTCTCTTCCCCTGTCCTCTCACCCACCCCTTCCTACTTCCCTGTTCTGGTTTTGCCGAATACTGTTTCACTGAGTCTTTCCAGAACCAGGGGCCACTCCTCCTTTCTTCTTGTACCTCATTTGATGTGTGGATTATGTTTTGGGTATTCCAGTTTTCTAGGTTAATATCCACTTATTAGTGAGTGCATACCATGATTCACCTTTTGAGTCTGGGTTACCTCACTTAGTATGATATTCTCTAGCTCCATCCATTTGCCTAAGAATTTCATGAATTCATTGTTTCTAATGGCTGAATAGTACTCCATTGTGTAGATATACCACATTTTTTGCATCCACTCGTCTGTTGAGGGATACCTGGGTTCTTTCCAGCATCTGGCAATTATAAATAGGGCTGCTATGAACATAGTAGAGCATGTATCCTTATTACATGGTGGGGAGTCTTCTGGGTATATGCCCAGGAGTGGTATAGCAGGATCTTCGGGAAGTGAGGTGCCCAGTTTTCAGAGGAACCGCCAGACTGATTTCCAGAGTGGTTGTACCAATTTGCAACTCCAACAGCAGTGGAGAAGTGTTCCTCTTTCTCCACACCCTCTCCAACACCTGCTGTCTCCTGAATTTTTAATCTTAGCCATTCTGACTGGTGTAAGATGAAATCTTAGGGTTGTTTTGATTTGCATTTCCCTAATGACTAATGAAGTTGAGCATTTTTTAAGATGCTTCTCTGCCATCCGAAGTTCTTCAGGTGAGAATTCTTTGTTTAACTCTGTACCCCATTTTTTAATAGGGTTGTTTGGTTTTCTGGAGTCTAACTTCTTGAGTTCTTTATATATATTGGATATTAGCCCTCTATCTGATGTAGGATTGGTGAAGATCTTTTCCCAATTTGTTGGTTGCCGATTTGTCCTCTTGATGGTGTCCTTTGCCATACAGAAACTTTGTAATTTTATGAGGTCCCATTTGTCAATTCTTGCTCTTAGAGCATACGCTATTGGTGTTCTGTTCAGAAACTTTCTCCCTGTACTGATGTCCTCAAGGGTCTTCCCCAGTTTCTTTTCTATTAGCTTCAGAGTGTCTGGCTTTATGTGGAGGTCCTTGATCCATTTGGATTTGAGCTTAGTACAAGGAGACAAGGATGGATCAATTCGCATTCTTCTGCATGCTGACCTCCAGTTGAACCAGCACCATTTGTTGAAAAGGCTATCTTTTTTCCATTGGATGTTTTCAGCCTCTTTGTTGAGGATCAAGTGGCCATAGGTGTGTGGGTTCATTTCTGGATCTTCAATCCTGTTCCATTGATCCTCCTGCCTGTCACTGTAACAATACCATGCAGTTTATAACACTATTGCTCTGTAGTATTGCTTGAGGTCAGGGATACTGATTCCCCCAGATTTTCTTTTGTTGCTGAGAATAGTTTTAGCTATCCTGGGTTTTTTGTTATTCCAGATGAATTTGATAATTGCTCTTTCTAACTCTGTGAAGAATTGAGTTGGGATTTTGATGGGTATTGCATTGAATCTGTATAGTGCTTTAGGCAAAATGGCCATTTTAACTATATTGATTCTACCGATCCATGAGCTTGGGAGGTTTTCCCATTTTTTGAGGTCTTCTTCCATTTCCTTCTTCAGAGTCTTGAAGTTCTTGTCATACAGATCTTTAACATGTTTGGTAAGAGTTACCCCAAGATACTTTATACTGTTTGTGGCTATTGTGAAGGGGGTCATTTCCCTAATTTCTTTCTCAGCCTGCTTATCTTTTGAGTATAGGAAGGCCACTGATTTGCTTGAGTTGATTTTATAACCTGCCACTTTGATGAAGTTGTTTATCAGCTGTAGGAGCTCTCTAGTGGAGTTCTTTGGGTCACTTAGGTAGACGATCATGTCGTCTGCAAATAATGATAGTTTGACTTCTTCCTTTCCAATTTGTATCCCTTTGACCCCCTTATGTTGTCGAATTGCCCGAGCTAGTACCTCAAGTACAATATTGAAAAGATAAGGAGAAAGGGGGCAGCCTTGTCTGGTCCCTGATTTCAGTGGGATTGCTTCAAGCTTCTCTCCATTTAGTTTGATGCTGGCTACCGGTTTGCTGTATATTGCTTTTACTATGTTTAGGTATGGGCCTTGAATTCCTGTTCTCTCCAAGACTTTAAGCATGAAGGGATGCTGAATTTTGTCAAATGCTTTTTCAGCATCCAATGAAATGACCCTGTGGTTTTGTTCTTTAAGTTTGTTTATGTAGTGGATTGTATTGATGGATTTCCGTATATTGAACCAACCCTGCATTCCCGGGATAAAGCCTACTTGATCATGGTGAATGATCCTTTTGATGTGTTCTTGGATTCGGTTGGCAAGAATTTTATTGAGTATTTTTGCATCGATGTTCATAAAGGAAATTGGTCTGAAGTTCTCTTTCTTTGTTGGATCTTTTTGTGGCTTTGGTATCAGCGTAATTGTGGCTTCATAGAAGGAATTGGGTAGTGTTCCTTCTGTTTCTATTTTGTGGAATAGTTTGAAGAGTATTGGTGTTAACTCTTCTTTGAAGGTCTGGTAGAATTCTGCACTGAAGCCATCTGGTCCTGTGCTTTTTTTGGTTGGAAGACTTTCTATGACTCCTTCTATTTCTTTAGGCATTATGGGACTGTTTAGATGGTCTAGTTGGTCCTGATTTAATTTTGGTATTTGGTATCTGTCAAGGAAATTGTCCATTTCCTCCAGATTCTCCAGTTGTGTTGAGTACAGGCTCTTGTAGTAGGATCTGATGATTTTTTGGATTTCCTCAGTTTCCGTTGTTATATCTCCCTTTTCATTTCTAAATTTGTTAATTTGGATACTTTCTCTGAGCCCTTTGGTCAGTCTGGCTAAGGGTTTATCTATCTTGTTGATTTTCTTAAAGAACCAGCTCCTGGTTTTGTTGATTTTTTGTATAGTTCTCTTTGTTTCTACTTGATTGATTTCGGCCCTGAGTTTGATGATTTCCTGCCTTCTACTCCTCCTGGGCAAAATAGCTTCTTTTTGTTCTAGGGCTTTCAGGTGTGTCATTAAGCTGGTAATGTATGCTCTCTCCATTTTCTTTTTGGAGGCACTCAGGGCTATGAGTTTTCTTCTTAGCACTGCTTTCATTGTGTCCCATAGATTTGAGTATGTTGTGTTTTCATTTTCTTTGTGTTCTAAAAAGTCTTTGATTTCTTTCTTTATTTCTTCCTTGACCAATGTATCATTGAGTAGAGTATTGTTCAGTTTCCACGTGTATGTGGGTTTTCTGTTGTTTCTGTTGCTATTGAAGACCACTTTTACTCCATAGTGATCAGATAGGAGGCATGGGATTAGTTCTATCTTCTTATATTTGTTGAGGTCTGTCTTGTGACCAATTATATGGTCGATTTTGGAGAAGGTACCATGAGGTGCTGAGGAAAAGGTATATTCTTTTGTTTTAGGATAGAATGTTCTATATATATCTGTTAAATCTAATTGGTCCAAAGCTTCAATTAGTTTCATTGTGTCCCTGTTTAGTTTCTGTTTTCCTGATCGGTCCATTGAGGAAAGTGCAGTGTTGAAGTCACCCACAATTATTGTGTTAGGTGCAATGTGTGCTTTTAGTTTTAATAAAGTTTCTTTTACGAAAGTGGGTGCCCTTGCATTTGGGGCATAGATGTTCAGGACTGACAGTTCTTCTTTTTGTATTTTTCCTTTGACTAGCAAGAAGTGTCCCTCAGGGTCTCTTTTGATGACTTTGGGTTGAAAGTCAATTTTATCTGATATTAAAATGGCTACTCCAGCTTGTTTCCTGAGACCATTTGCTTGTAAAATTGTCTTCCAGCCTTTTACTCTAAGGTAGTATTTGTCTTTGACCCTGAGGTGTGTTTCCTGTAAGCAGCAAAATGTAGGGTCCTGTTTACGTATCCATTCAGTTAGTCTGTGTCTTTTTATTGGGGCATTAAGTCCATTGATGTTAAGAGATTTTAAGGAATAGTGATTGTTACTTCCTATCATTTTGACGTTATTTTTTAAATTTGATTGCTTAACTTCTTTTGGGTTTGATGAAAGGTTACTATCTTGCTTTTTCCAGGGTGAAGTTTCCCTCCTTGTATTGGTGTTGTTCTCCTATTATCCTTTGTAGGGCTGGGTTTGTGGATAGATATTGGGTAAACTTGGTTTTGTCATGAAATATCTTAGTTTCTCCATCTATGGTGATTGAGAGTTTTGCTGGATATAGTAGTTTTGGTTGGCATTTGTGTTCTCTTAGAGTCTGCATGAGATCTGCCCAGGACCATCTAGCCTTCATAGTCTCAGGTGAAAAGTCTGCTGTGATTCTGATAGGTCTTCCTTTATATGTTACTTGGCCTTTTTCTCTTACTGCCTTTAGTATTCTTTCTTTGTTTTGAACATTTGGTGTTTTGATTATTATGTGACGGGAAGTATTTCTGTTCTGGTCTAGTCTGTTTGGAGTTCTGTAGGCTTCTTGTATATTCATGGGCATCTCTCTCTTTAGGTTAGGGAAGTTTTCTTCCATAATTTTATTGAAGATATTTGCTGGCCCTTTCAGTTGTAAATCTTCACTCTCATCTATGCCTATAATCCTTAGGTTTGGTCTTCTCATTGTGTCCTGGATTTCCTGGATATTTTGGGTTACAAGCTTTTTGCATTTTGCATTTTCTTTAACTGTTGAGTCCATGGTATCTATGGAATCTTCAGCATCTGAGATTCTTTCTTCTATCTCTTGTATTCTGTTGTTGATATTTGCATCTCTGTCCCCCGATTTCTTCCCAAGGCTTTCTATCTCCAAAGTTGTCTCCCTTTGAGATTTCTTGGTTGTTTCTACTTCTGATTTTAGATTCTGGATGGTTTTGCTTAGCTCCTTCACTTGCTTGTTTGTGCTTTCCTGTAATTCTTTAAGAGATTTTTGTGTTTCCTCTTTCATAACCTCAGCCTGTTGACCAAAGTTCTCCTGTATTTCTTTGATTTTTGTGTTTCCTCTTTCATGACCTTAGCCTGTTGACCAAAGTTCTCCTGTATTTCTTTAAGTGTTTTTTGCATTTCCTCCTTGTTGGCTTTTGTATTCTCCTGGATTTCTTTCAATGATTTTTGTGTTTCCCTTGCAAGGGCTTCTAACTTTTGATCCATTTTCTCCTGAATTTCTTTAAGTATGTCCTTCATGTGTTCCTGTACCAGCATCATGACCAGTGATTTTAAATCCAGATCTTGTTTTACTGGTGTGATGGGGTATCCAGGACATGTTGGTAGAGGAGAATTGGGTTCAGATGTTGCCATATTGCCTTGATTTCTGTTAGTGATGTTCCTGCGTTTGCCTTTTGCCATCTAGCTCTCACTGGTGTTAGTTTGTCTTGTCAGTGCTGGACTCACCAGTGCAAGCTGCCCCTTCCCAGTTGGCCTCTGGTGCACAGCTTACCTCCTGCACTGCTTGTAGACAGGGTGCTGCTGCCCAGGCTGTTCAAATCCCAAAGCAGGCACCCGAAGGCTCCCGCTGGGGCCTGCTGGATTCACTGGAGCACACTGACTTCTCCCAGCTGGCCGCCCGGAAGCCCAGCTAGCCTCTTACAGGACCTGGAGATGTGGTGCGGCTGCCCAGGCTGATCTCGATCTCAGTCTGTCCGATCCCTGGAGTCCGAAACCAAGATGGATGCACCTCTCCTGACTGGTGGGAGGCCGAGTTCTGAAGTGGCTTCTGTGCAGGAAAGGCGCCACATAACCGCAGCTGCTTGCCGCCCGGCTGGTCAGCAAAGGTCAGTGGTTGTGGGCGCAGGGCCTAACTGGACCCTGTGTCGCCTTGGTTCCACTGCTGATGGCCCTTCAGCTGGACCAGCCACTGCTGCACTGCTGCCGCTGCCGCCTAGTTTCTGATTCGATTTCTTAATCATTATAAATTGAGCAAAAATAAACCTGGTGCATTGTACCATCTCAAGCAAATAATCCCTCCATCAACACTCATCATGATGGCAAGCCTACTTAAATACAGGACAGCACATGAATACAGCAAGGTGCATGAAAGTAGGAGGCAGAGGAGCTTGAAAAGGAAAAAGGAGTTGGTAGGTATGAAAAAAAGGCAAGAAATGATAGTGAGGAGGGGGATTTGATTAAAGAATGTTACATATGTGAATGAAATTGAAAAAGAGCAAAAGAATAAATGAAGCATAGATCTGGCAAGATAAATACTTGAGAGAAAGAAATACACCTAAAGACTGAAATTTCAAAAATATCTGATGAGACTGACTTATACAAGGAAAAGTTAATCACCATAAAGGACAATGACCTGGGACAAACTAGGCTGAGAAAGGAGAATTCACAGTAGTGGAAAGGTCAAGACTGTTCCAAACCCTTCGTGCTCAGTATCAATATGAATGCCACTGTTCACCAAAAACTCTCAGCAACTACTTTTTCATTGCTAGTTTAAAGATCCTTAAAAATGCACTATACAGGTTGCATGTTATTGAGATAGAAGAAATATTCAGCAAAATTAAAATTTAGTTAACTAAGTCCTAACCTTGTGTTCATCCATAGTACTTAGCACAACTATACTTACTTTAACTTTTTAAATTAATCTCTCAACAGCATGCCATCTCCAAGTGGTGCAGGAAGCCAGCTATATATCCAGCAGCCATCGAGAAGGAGACAGCCAGCACAGCCTGCATCCAGAGCTGATCCAGGCTGCAGAGCTACATACCCAAATATGACTACAAGAGAGTGAGTCTCGCTGCCATCTTTGTTTCTGTGACTGTGCAACAGATTGGTAAACAGGTTTCACCAGAGTAGAGGATCGCTTGGAACACACCCTATCAGAACTCCACCTGCACCCAGGAACTCAGAAGCACCACAGAAATTTGTGCCAGGGAAAAGCAGGTCACCCAGGGTTGCTGAGATAGGCCTGCAGGCACACAGGAGGGGCAACCTCCAGCCAGTGACAACAGGCCCAACTAACACCAGAGATAACCAGATGGCAAAAGGCAAATGTGGGAACATTGCTAACAGAAATCAAGGCAATATGGCACCATCCAAACCCAATTCTCCCACAACAGCAAGTCCTGGATAACCCCAACACACCAGGAAAGCAAGATTTGGATTTAAAATCACAGGTCATGATGTTGATGGAGGACATCATGGAGGGCTTCAAGAAGGACATAAATAACTCCCTTAATGAAATACAGGAGAACACAAGTAAAGAGGGAGAGGCCCTTGAAGAACTAAGGAAAAATACAACAAAACAGGTGAAGGAATTAAGCAAAGCCAGCCAGGATCTAAAGAAGACGGTAGAAACAACAATGAAACCACAAAGGGAGACAACTCGGGACATAGAAAACCTAGGAAAGAAATCAGGACTCATGGATCCAAGCATCAACAACAGAATGAATACAAGAGATAGAAGAGAGAATCTCAGATGCAGAAGCTATCATAGAAAGCACTGATACAATAGTCAAAGAAAATGAAAAGTGAAAAAGCTCTGACCCAAAATATCCAGGAAATCCAGGACAAAATGAGACCAAACCTAAGGATTATAGGCATAGAAGAGAGTGAAGATTTCCAACTTACAAAGGGCCAGTAAATGTCTTCAACAAAATTATAGAAGAAAACTTCCCTAACCTAAAGAAAGAGATGCCCATGAACATACAAGAAGCTCCAAATAGATTTGACCAGAAAAGAAATTCATCCTGTCACATAATAATTAAAACACCAAATGTACTAAACAAAGAAAGAATATTAAAAGCAGTAGGGAAAAATGTCAAGTAACATATAAAGGTAGACCTATCAGAATTACACCAAATTTCTCAAGACAGACTATGAAAGCCAGAAAAGCCTGGGCAGATATCATGCAGATCCTGAGGGAACACAAATGCCAACCCAAACTGCTATATCCAGCAAATCTCTCAATTACCATAAATGGAGAAACCAAAGTTTTTCATGACAAAAACAAATTTACACAGTATCTTTCCACAAATCCAGCCTTTCAAAGGATAATGAATGGAAAACACCAACAAAGGGAGGGACTACACACAAAAAAAAGCAAGAAAGTAATCTTCTTTCAACTTACCCAAAAGAAGATAACCACATAAACATAAAAATTACATCAAAAATAGCAGGAAGCAACAATCACTATTCCTTAATATCTCTTAACATCAATGAACTCAATTCCCCCAATAAAAAGACATAGACTAAAGGACTGGATTCCTAAACAAGACCCAACATTTTGCTGCATACAGGAAACGTATCTCAGTGTCAAAGACACTACCTAAGAGAAAAAGACTGGAAAACAGTTCTCCAAGCAAATAGTTCAAGGAAACAAGCTGGAGTAGCCATTCTAATATCCAATAAAATAAACTTTCATACAAAAAGTCATCAAAAAAGATACAGGACACTTTATACTCATCAAAGTAAAAATCTACCAGAAAGAACTCTCAATTTTGAACATCTATGCCCCAAATACAAGGAATTTAATCAGGATTAGATAGACCATCTAAATGGTCCCATAACCCTTTAAGAAATAGAAGTGGTCGTTAACAGTCTCCCAACCAAAAAAAGCACAGGTCCAGATGGCTTTAGTGCAGAATTCTATCAGACATTCAAAGGAGACCTAATGCCAATACTCTTCAAACTGTTCCACAAAATAGAAACAGAAGGAACATTACCCAACTCGTTCTATGAAGCCACAGTTTCACTGATACCAAAACTACACAAAGATCCAAAGGTCCAAAAGAGAACCTTAAACCAATTTCCCTTATGAATATCGATGTAAAAATAATCAATAAAATTCTTGCCAACCAAATCCAAGAACACATCAAAATGATCGTTAACCATAATCAAGTAGGCTTTATCCCAGGGATGCAGGAATGGTTCAATATATGGAAATCCATCAATGTAATCCACTACATAAACTCAAAGAAAATAACCACATTAAAAAAAATGTACAGTCATTTCACTAGATGCTGAAAAAGCATTTGGTAAAATTCATCATCCTTTCATGTTAAAGGTCATGGAAACAGGAATTCAAGGCCCATACCTAAATGTAGTAAAAGCAATATACAGCAAACCAGTAGCCAACATCAAACTAAATGGAGAGAAACTTGAAGCAATCCCACTAAAGTTAGGGACTAGACAAGGCTGCCCTCTCTCTCCATATATGTTCAATATAGTACTTGAAGTTCTAGACAGAGGAATTAGACAACAAAAGGAGGTCAAAGGGATACAAATTGGAAAGGAAGAAGTCAAACTATCACTATTTGCAGATGATATGAAAGCATACTTAAGCAACCCAAAAAACTCCACCAGAGAACTCCTACAGCTGATAAACAACTTCAGCAAAGTGACTGGATATAAAATTAACTCAAGCAAATAGTAGCATACCTATATTCAAAGGATAAACAGGCTGAGAAAGAAATTAGGGAAATGACAGCCTTCACAATAGCCACAAACAATATAAAGTATCTTGGTGTGACTCTAATCAAACAAGTGAAAGACCTGTATGACAGGAACTTCAAGTCTTTGAAGAAAGAAAGAGAAGCACCTAACGAAATGTTCAACATCCTTAGTCATCAGGGAAATGCAAATAAAAACAACCCTGAGATTTCACCTCATACCAGTCAGAATGGCTAAGATCAAAAACTCAGGAGAAAACAGGTGCTGGCAAGGATGTGGAGAAAGAGGAACACTCCTCCACTGCTGGTGGGGTTGCAAGCTGGTACTACCACTCTGAAAATCAGTCTGGCAGTTCCTCAGAAAACTGGTAATCATACTTCCAGAGGACCCTGCTATACCACTCCTGGGCATATATCCAGAGGATTCTGCAGTATGTAATATGGATACATGCTCCACTATGTTCATAGCAGTGCTATTTATAATAGCCAGAAGCTGGAAAGAACCCAGATGTTCCTCAACGGAGGAATGGATACAGAAAATGTGGTATATATACACAATGGAGTACTATTCAGCCATTAGAAACAATGAGTTCCGATTTGTCCTTTTGATGGTGTCCTTTGCCTTACAGAAACTTTGTAATTTTATAAGGTCCCATTTGTCAATTCTTGATCTTAGAGCACAAGCTATTAGTGTGTTCAGCAACTTTCCCCTGGTACAGATATCCTCAAGGGTCTCCCCCAGTTTCTTTTCTATTAGTTTCAGTGTGTCTGGTTTTTCGTGGAGTTCCTTGATCCTCTTGGAGTTGAGCTTAGTACAAGGAGTTAAGGATGGATCAATTCACATTTTTCTGCATGCTGACCTCCAATTGAACCAGCACCATTTGTTGAAAAGGCTATCTTTTTTCCACTGGATGTTTTCAGCTCCTTTGTTAAAAATCAAGTGACCATAGGTGTGTGGGTTCATTTCTAGATCTTCAATCCTATTCCACTGATCCACCTGCCTGTCACTGTACCAATACTATGCAGTTTTTTAACACTATTGCACTGTAGTATTGCTTGAGGTCCGGGATACTGATGACCCCAGAAGTTCCTTTGCTGTTGAGAATAGTTTTAGCTATCCTGGGTTTTTTGTTATTCCAGATGAATTTGAGAATTGCTTTTTCTAACTCTGTGAAGAACTGAGTTAGGATTTTGATGGGGATTGCCTTGAATCTGTAGATTGCTTTTGGCAAGATGGCCATTTTAACTCTCTTAATCCTGCCAATCCACGAGCATGGCAGCTTTTTCCATTTTCTGAGGTCTACTTCGATTTCCTTCTTCAGAGACTTGAAGTTCTTGTCATACAGATGTTTCACTTGTTTGGTTAGTCACACCAAGATACTTTATATTGTTTGTGGCTACTGTGAAGGGTATCATTTCCCTAATTTCTTACTCAGGCTGCTTATCCTTTGAGTATAGGAAGGCTACTGATTTGCTTGAGTTGATTTTATAACCTGCCACTTTGTGCCACTTTGCTGAAGTTGTTTATCAGCTGTAGGAGTTCTCTGGTGGAGTTTCTAGGGTCACTTAAGTATACTATCATATCATCTGCAAATAGTGATAGTTTGACTTCTTCCTTTCCAATTTGTATCCCTTTGACCTCCTTATGTTGTCTAATTGCTCTAGCTAGTACCTCAAGTAAGATATTCACCAACCCTACATCTGACAGAGGGTTAATATCCAATATATACTCAAGAAGTTAGACCCCAGAAAACCAAATAACCCTATTTAAAAAATGGTGTATAGAGCTAAACAAAGAATTTTCACCTGAAGAAATTCAGATGGCCAAGAAGCACCTTAAGAAATGTTCACCTGAATTTCTTTAAGTGATTTTTGTGTTTCCATTATACAGGTTTCTAGCTTATTTATGTTCCCCTGTATTTCTTTAAGAGATTCATTTATGTCTTTCTTGTGTTCTTCTAGCAGCATCATGAACAGTGATTTTAAATCCAAATCTTGTTTTTCTGGTGTGTTGGCATAACCATGACTTGCTGATGTTGGAGAGTTTGGTTCAGATGCTGCTATATTGCCTGGGTTTCTATTAGTAGCGTTCCTGCGTTTGCCCTTTGCCATCTTGTTCTCTGGCGTTAGTTGGTCTTGTCTCTGGCTGGTTTTTGAGCCTCCTGTGAGGCTCTAGGGCTATTTCACTGGATGGCTGGGTTTCCCCTGTCACAGATTGCTGATGTGCTGTCCTCCTCTTGGGTGCCCTTGCAGCCCTAGTGTGCCTTGCCCCAGATTGTGTCTGTGACAGAAGATCTTGCTATACCACTCCTGGGCATATACCCAGAGGATTCCCCAGCATGTAATAAGGATACATGCTCCACTATGTTCATAGCAGCCCTATTTATAATAGCCAGAAGCTGGAAAGAATACAGGTATCACTCAACAGAAGAATGGATACAAAAAATGTGCTATATATACACAATGGAGTACTATTCAGTCATTGGAAACAATGAATTCATGAAATTCTTAGACAAATGGGTGGAGGTGGAGAACATCACACTAAGTGAGGTAACCCAGTCTTAAAAGATCAGTCATGGTATGCACTCACTGATAAGCAGATATTAGCCTAGAAACTTGGAATACCCAAGACATAATCCACATATCAAATGATGTCCAAGAAGAACGGAGGAGTGGCCCCTGGTCCTGGAAAGGCTCAGTGCAGCAATGTAGGGCAATACCAGAACAGGGAAGTGGGAAGGGGAAGATGGGGAAACGGGGAGGGAAGAGGGCTTATGGGACTTTTGGGGAGGGGGGATTCAGGAAAGGGGAAAACATTTGAAATGTAAATAAAAATATATCAAATAAAAAATGAAGAAAAAAAGAAACAAATTCATGAAATTCTTAGACAAATGGATGGAGCTGGAGAACATCATCCTAAGTGAGGTCACCCAGTCTCAACAAAACACTCATGGTATGTACTCACTGAAAAGCAGATATTAGCCTAGAATCTTAGAACACCGAAGACACAGTTCACATATCAAATGATGCCCAAGAAGAAGGAAGGAAGGACCCCTGGTCCTGGAAAGGCTCAGTGCAGCAGTGTAGGCAAATACCAGGACAGGAAATTGGGAATGGATTGGGGAACAGGGGGAGGGAAGAGGGCTTATAGAACTTTTGGGGAGGGGGGATCCAGGAAAGGGGAAATCATTTGAAATGTAAATAAGGTATATATTGAATAAAAAATTAAATTAATCTCTCTATTCCTAAATTATAACATCAAAGAAAGAAAGACTGCTGTCTCTGTCTTTGTACTCATGTACAAGTTCAAAATGCCCTGCACTATTCCTGGAACAATCAACTCCTTAATAGACGTTCATCCAGGGATATAAGCCTCCTCAAAACAGATACATGAAATGATGGGGATGTAAGAGGATTCCATGCAAGGCCACAACCTAGACTTTCGAGAAGCATGGATAACAATAGAACTGAGATGTTGGAAATGATGCTGACAATCAGGAAGGCATGGCCTCTGCTATGCCACATTATGCAACCTGCTTTTTGTCCTGTTAATTTTCAGTACTACGCTCCCCATGCCCAAGACTTTTTTTTTATTTTTCCTAGATGTGAATTTTCCTTTACTGTTCCTTTGCATCTGTGATAACTTTTTCTTTTCTTCCTCCCCTATTATAGATCATATTTCCTTCTACACTGATTTGATTACTTATATCTATTACGGTACAGGATGTTAAACATAAATTAATGGCCAAATCGGGGGTGTTAACCTTCAGAAACTTAAACTTAGTATGAGAAGACAAATCTCCCTCCTTTAGTTATCTGCTTAAGAAAGATTCAATGAACCCAAAACTCCCTTTTGTACTTCAGACTGTTCTTGATCTCTGATCCACCTGCATCCAACTCCCACATTATAAAATTACAGGGAGGTGCCACCATGCCTATCTGTGGTTTCTCTCCCATGCAACCTGCTCTCTGCTTTCTTTTCTTCATTTTTTTTCAGGAGAATAAATTAAATGCCTTCATTATTTCCTCCCTAACCACCCAGGTTAAAGAAACAGGTTATGCTGCAAGCTCCAGCTCCAGTCCTAGTCAAGGAATTAGTACAAAAAGCAAAATGATATTTTAACTTGACTGTCCTTGATTCTACTTCCTGTCCTTCTGGCTAGCTGGCCCAACTGCACCATGAGAGACAATGCAACCTGGGTAAGTGAGTTTATCCTCATGGGTCTCTCCACTGACAAACACATCCAAGCTGGACTCTTTGTCCTCTTTGGGGTCACCTACCTGCTGACTCTGCTGGGCAATGGGCTTATTGTCCTGCTGATTGCACTGGATCCACGACTCCACCTGCCCATGTACTTCTTCCTCTGCCACCTGTCAGTGGTGGACATCTGCTACACCTCCAGTGGGGTCCCCCAGATGCTGGCACACTTCCTCATGGAGAAGAAGACCATCTCGTTTGCCCTATGTGGGACCCAGCTCTTCTTTGCTCTGACCCTTGGAGGGACTGAGTTTCTATTGCTAGCTGCCATGGCCTATGACCACTATGTGGCTGTCTGTGATCCACTTCGGTACACAGTGGTGATGAGCCCAAAGCTCTGCATGGGTCTAGCAGGTGTCTCTTGGTTTGTGGGTGTAGTTAATTCTGCTGTAGAGACAACAGTCACCATGTGCCTTCCTACTTGTGGGCACAATGTACTCAACCATGTGGCCTGTGAGACATTGGCACTGGTCAGGCTGGCCTGTGTGGACATCACCCTCAACCAGGTGGTGATACTGGCCTCTAGTGTTGTGGTGCTGCTGGTGCCCTGCTCCCTGGTCTGTCTGTCCTATGCCCACATTGTGGCTGCCATCATGAAGATCCGCTCTACCCAGGGACGCCGCAAAGCCTTTGAGACCTGTGCTTCCCACCTGGCTGTGGTCTCCATGTCTTATGGGATGGCCCTCTTCACCTACATGCAGCCCCGCTCTACAGCCTCTGCTGAGCAGGACAAGGTGGTGGTGATCTTCTATGCTCTTGTCACACCCATGATGAATCCTCTCATCTACAGTCAGGGGAACAAGGATGTGAATACTGCTTTTAGTCAAGTTCTGATGAAGAACTTTCAGTCAAAGAATTAGAAGAAATTTTTCAAAAAGAAAGGTGTCCTGCTGAATATTGTGAATAAATTTAATGGGTGGGTCATATATATATATATATATAGCCTACACACCAATGCCTCTCACTGAAGTTACTTTCCCAAGCCTAGTCAGTATTGGGGTATGAGCCACTCACATAACCTGTGCTTAAGTGTGTCTGTGTATGTGTATAAAGGAATAGTAGTTATCAGGACCTAAATGTACATGATGCTCCTTGAAGGTAATAGGAAACAGATTTTTACCTCTGGTCTTTATTGTGGCCTCTGCTTTATTTCAAAGAAAACTAATTACAGCAACATTAAGATATATATGCCATGTACAAAGTTAAATGAAATACATGCTTTTTTTAACTGAAAGGAAGAGAAACAAAACAATATAACAATGTGTATGAACCGTAATGCACACTACTTTGTCAACACACTGCTTCTGGGTTGGCAAGATGGATTAGCAAGTTAAAGTAATTACCATCAATGACGATGGTCTGTGTTTGATATCCAAGACCCACATGATGAACGAAAGGTTGAATGCAGAAGTTATCCTCTGACATATATACATTTACCATGACACACTCACACCAACCCTAATACTCATTCAGAGCACACACCTGAACACAAGGCAATGCTACACATAATCAGAGCTCAGGAAGACAGGAACCCTGTTTCTTCATCAGAAACAATTTAATACCAAAATGAGTGAGATCAATAACCCAAGATAATAAAACAAAATAGCAATGATCTGATATTATCAAACATTTAAAACATGCATTATTTTTCATGATAATCTTCAATTTTAACATGTTTTTATATTTTTCTTCTATTTTATCAGAAAGATTTTTCCATGTAAATCTCTGATTTTATCACTAACTGTTTTTAATTCCATCTTCAATTAATTTAGAAAAGTTTTTTATATCTACCATTTTATCTGTATAATTTTCCATGAAATAGTCAATTTTAACACGTTTGTCTATATATTTGTTAAAATTCATTAGAAATATTTCCATGTAAATCTTAATTTTTACCTGAAAATGTTTATAATTCCACTTTCAATCAACTTAGAATTATTTTTATGCCTACCATTTTATCTGTATAAATTCCAAGATAATCTTCAAATTTTTTTATTTTTTTTAATTTTTTTAAATATTTTTTTATTTTCTATATTCTTTGTTTACATTCCAAATAAGTTCCCCTTTCCCGGATTCCCCCCTCCCCATATGTCCCATAAACCTTCTTCTCTCCATCCATTCTCCGATCACCTCCCTCCTTTTTCTCTGTCCTTATATTGCCCTCCAATGCTAGATCAATCCTTTCCAGGATGAGGACCCTCTCCATTCTTCTTCATGGGAGTCATTTGTTATGCGATTTGTGCTTTGGGTATTCAGGGCTTCTGGGATAATTAATATCCACTTATCAGAGATTGCATTCCATGTGTATTCTTTTGTGATTGGGTTACCTCACTTAGGATGACATTTTCCAGATCAAACCATTTGCCTAAAAATTTTGTGAATTCATTGTTTCTAATTGCTGAGTAGTATTCCATTGTGTAAATATAACACATTTTCTGTATCCATTCCGCCTTTGAGGGGCATCTGGGTTCTTTCCAGCTTCTGGCTATTATAAATAAGGCTGCTATGAACATAATGGAGCATGTGTCTTTATTGCATGCCGGGGAATCCTTTGGGTATATGCCAAGGAGAGGTATAGTAGGGTCCTCCGGAAGTGTCATGTCCAGTTTTCTGAGGAACCGCCAGACTAATTTCTAAAGTGGTTGTACCATCGTACAACCCCACCAGCAGTGGAGTAGTGTTCCTCTTTCTTCACATCCTCGCCAACACCTGCTGTCTCCTGAGTTTTTGACCTTAGCCATTCTGACTGGTGTAAGGTGAAATCTCAGGGTTGTTTTGATTTGCATTTCCCTAATGACTAATGATGTTGAGCACTTCTTAAGGTGCCTCTCAGCCATCCGAATTTCTTCAGGTGAAAATTCTTTGTTTACATCTGTACCCCATTTTTAATACGGTTATTTGGTTCCCTGGGGTCTAACTTCTTGAGTTCTTTGTATATATTGGATATTAGCCCTCTATCCGATGTGGGGTTGGTGAATATTCTTTCCCAATTTGATGGTTGCCGTTTTGTCCTTTTAACAGTGTCCTTTGCCTTACAGAAACTTTGTAATTTTATGAGGTCCCATTTGTCAATTCTTGATCTTAGAACATAAGCTATTGGTGATCTGTTCAGGAATATTTCCCCTGTGCCCATGTCCTCAAGGGTCTTCCCCAGTTTCTTTTCTATTAGTTTCAGTGTGTCTGGTTTTACATGGAGGTCCTTGATCCACTTGGAGTGAAGTTTAGTACATGGAGATAAGAATGGATCAATTCGCATTCTTCTGCATGCTGACCTCCAATTGAACCAGCACCATTTGTTGAAAAGGCTATCTTTTTTCCACTGGATGTTTTCAGCTCCTTTGTCGAAGATCAAGTGACCATAGGTGTGTGGATTCATTTCTGGATCTTCAATTCTATTCCATTGGTCCACTTGTCTGTCACTATGCCAATACCATGCAGTTTTTAACACTATTGCTCTGTAGTATTGCTTGAAGTCAGGGATACGGATTCCCCCAGAATTTCTTTTGTTGTTGAGAATAGTTTTAGCTATCCTGGGTTTTTTGTTATTCCAGATGAATTTGAGAATTGCTTTTTCTAACTCTGTGAAGAACTGAGTTGGGATTTTGATGGGGATTTCGTTGAATCTGTAGATCGCCTTTGGCAAGATGGCCATTTTAACTATATTAATCCTGCCAATCCAGGAGCATGGCAGATTTTTCCATTTTCTGAAGTCTTCTTCGATTTCCTTCTTCAGAGACCTGAAGTTCTTGTCGTATAGATCTTTCACTTGTTTGGTTAGAGTAACACCAAGATACTTTATATTGTTTGTGGCTATTGTGAAGGGTGTCATTTCCCTAACTTCTTTCTCGGCCTGCTTATCCTTTGAAGTGTCCCTCAGTGTCTCTTTTGAGGACTTTAGGTTGAAAGTCAATTTTATCTGATATTAGAATGGCTACTCCAGCTTGTTTTCTGAGACCATTTGCTTGTAAAATTGACTTCCAGCCTTTTACTCTAAGGTTGTGTTTGTCTTTGACCCTGAGGTGTGTTTCCTGTATGCAGCAAAATGTAGGGTCCTGTTTATGTATCCAGTCAGTAAGTCTATGTCTTTTTATTGTGGCATTGAGTCCATTGATGTTAAGAGATATTAAGGAATAGTGATTATTACTTCCTATCATTTTTTATGTTATTTTTTAAATTTGATTGGTTAACTTCTTTTGGGTTTGATGAAAGGTTACTATCTTGCTTTTTCCAGGGTGAAGATTCCCTCTTTGTATTGCTGTTTTCCTCCTATTATCCTTTGTAGGGCCGGGTTTGTGGATAGATATTGGGTAAACTTGGTTTTGTCATGGAATATCTTAGTTTCTCCCTCTATGGTGATTGAGAGTTTTGCTGGGTATAGTAATTTTGTCTGGCATTTGTGTTCTCTTAGAGTCTGCATGAGATCTGCCCAGGATCTTCTAGCTTTCATAGTCTCAGGTGAAAAGTCTGGTGTGATTCTGATAAGTCTTCCTTTATATGTTACTTGGCCTTTTTCTCTTACTGCCTTTAATATTCTTGCTTTGTTTAGTACATTTGGTGTTTTGATTATTATGTGATGGGAGGTATTTCTGTTCTGGTCCAGTCTGTTTGGAGTTCTGTAGGCTTCTTGTATATTCATGGGCATTTCTCTCTTTAGGTTAGGGAAGTTTTCTTCCATTATTTGATTGAAGATATTTGCTGGCCCTTCTTTAAGTTGTAAATCTTCACTCTCATCTATGCCTATAATCCTTAGGTTTGGTCTTCTCATTGTGTCCTGGATTTCCTGGATATTTTGGGTACAAGCTTTTTGCATTTTGCATTTTGCATTTTCTTTAACTGTTGAGTCCATGGTTTCTATGGTATCTTCAGCATCTGAGATTCTTTCTTCTATCTCTTGTATTCTGTTGTTGATATTTGCATCTATGTCCCCTGATTTCTTCCCAAGGTTTTCTATCTCCAAAGTTCTCTCCCTTTGAGTTTTCTTAGTTGTTTCTACTTCTGATTTTAGATCCTGGATGGTTTTGCTTAGCTCCTTCACTTGCTTGTTTGTGCTTTCCTGTAATTCTTTAAGAGATTTTTGTGTTTCCTCTTTCATGACCTCAGCCTGCTGACCAAAGTTCTCCTGTATTTCTTTAAGTGATTTTTGCATTTCCTCCTTATTGGCTTTTGTATTCTCCTGAATTTCTTTCAATGATTTTTGTGTTTCCCTTGTAAGGGCTTCTAACTTTTGATCCATTTTCTCCTGATTTTCTTTAAGTATGTCCTTCATGTGTTCCTGTACCAGCATCATGACCAGTGATTTTAAATCCAAATCTTGTTTTTCTGGTGTGATGGGGTATCCAGGACATGCTGTTAAAGGAGAATTGGGTTCAGGTGCTGCCACATTGCCTTGATTTCTGTTAGTGATGTTCCTGCGTTTGCCTTTTGCCATCTAGTTCTCACTGGTGCTAGTCTTGTCAGTGCTGGACTCACCAGTGCAAGCTGCCTCTTCCCAGGTGGCCTCTGGTGCACAGCTGCACTGCCTGGAGACAGGGAGCTGTGGCCCAGGCTGTTCAGATCCCGAAGCAGACACCTGAAGGCTCCCGCTGGGGCCTGCTGGACTAACCAAAGCACACTGACTCCTCCCAGCCGGCCTCCCGGGTGCCCCTCTGGCCTCCTGCAGGACCTGGAGATGTGGTGTTGCAGCCCAGGCTGTTCTGGATCCCAAAGCAGAGATCAGAAGGCTCCCGCCAGAGGCCTCAAGACTGGAACCTAAACTCTGTGGTGCCGACCCACTGGAGCAAGCTGTGCGCTCCCCGATAATCTTCAATTTTAACATTTTTTTCTATATATTTCTTGAATTTTATCAGAAATATTTTCCGAACAGTCTACCTTCAAGAACTCACGGCAGCGGCGGCGGCAGTGCAGCAGTAGCTGGTCCAGCTGAAGGGCCATCAGCAGTGGAGCCAGGGCGACACAGGGACCAGTTAGGCCCTGCGCCCACGACCACTGACCTTCGCTGAACAGCCGGGCAGCAAGCAGCTGCAGTTGTGCTGCGCCTTTCCTGCACGGAGGCCACTTCAGAACTCGGCCTCCCACCAGTCAGGAGAGGTGCATCCATCTTGGTTCCGGACTCCGGGGATCGGACAGGCTGAGGTACACAAATATAATCCGAGGCCAACACCGCAGTGGTCTGAGCCCGACGGGCGTTGGCCTGCACCCAGGCCCTGGGCTGGTCGGGGGGCCATCGGGGTGCCAACCCAGCCAGGGGGTTTTTTGCCCAGGCCTGCGCGCGCCGCCGCCATTTTGCCTGCAGGACGACAGAGAGCTCTGGTGGGCAGACCTGTAACAGGCATAGCCTGAGGCTAACAAACCGAGGGTCTAGGCCCCAAAAGGCACAGGACTGACCCCAAGGACTGGGCGGCTTGGTGGGCCATCTGTGAGTCAACCCGCCCAGGGGATTGTTAGCACAGCAGACTCTCCCAGCGCTTTCAGGGAGCGCGGGGGCGCAAGCCCGCCATCCTAGTCACCTGGCAGACCCAATTAACAGTCATAGCCCTAGGGGAACTTTGCTCGGACCTTGGCCTCCCAGGCTTTTGCCTGGACTCAGGGACTGGGCAGCCAGGCTAACCTTGTATGCGACAGCCCGGTTGGCGGATCGGCTGCCCAGTGGAGTGAGCTGAATACAGGGGAGATCACAGCAGCATACACCATCGGCACTCCCTGGGGGTGCACACAGGCTCCATCTGGTCCACAGACACAATCTGGGGCAAGGCCTCAGGCGGAAGCCTTCAGCCCTACTCCCTCTGCTTCCGGATCCAGATCAGCCTGGGCGGCAGCACCACATCTCCAAGTCCTGCAAGTGGCTAGCTGGGCTTCCGGGAAGCCGGCTGGGAGAAGTCAGTGTGCTCCAGTGAATCCAGCAGGCCCCAGCGGGAGCCTTCGGGTGCCTGCTTTGGGATCTGAACAGCCTGGGCAGCAGCACCCTGTCTACAAGCAGTGCAGGAGGTAAGCTGTGCACCAGAGGCCAACTGGGAAGGGGCAGCTTACACTGGTGAGTCCAGCACTGACAAGACAAACTAACACCAGTGAGAACTAGAGGGCAAAAGGCAAAAGCAGGAACGTCACTAACAGAAATCAAGGCAATATGGCAACATCTGAACCCAATTCTCCTCTACCAACATGTCCTGGATACCCCATCACACCAGTAAAACAAGATTTGGATTTAAAATCACTGGTCATGATGCTGGTACAGGAACACATGAAGGACATACTTAAAGAAATTCAGGAGAAAATGGATCAAATGTTAGAAGCCCTTGCTAGGGAAACACAAAAATCATTGAAAGAAATCCGGGAGAATACAAAAGCCAACAAGGAGGAAATGCAAAAAACACTTAAAGAAATACAGGAGAACTTTGGTCAACAGGCTGAGGTCATGAAAGACGAAACACAAAAATCTCTTAAAGAAATACAGGAGAACTTTGGTCAACAGGCTGATGTCATGAAAAAGGAAACACAAAAATCTCTTAAAGAATTCCAGGAAAACACAAACATGCAAGTGAAGGAGCTAAGCAAAACCATCCAGGATCTAAAATCAGAAGTAGAAACAACTAAGAAAACTCAAAGGGAGACAACTTTGGAGATAGAAAGCCTTGGGAAGAAATCGGGGGACAGAGATGCAAATATCAACAACAGAATACAAGAGATAGAAGAAAGAATCTCAGATGCTGAAGATTTCATAGAAACCATGGACTCAACAGTTAAAGAAAATGTAAAATGCAAAAAGCTTGTAACCCAAAATATCCAGGAAATCCAGGACACAATGAGAAGACCAAACCTAAGGATTATAGGCATAGATGAGAGTGAAGATTTACAACTGAAAGGGCCAGCAAATATCTTCAATAAAATTATGGAAGAAAACTTCCCTAACCTAAAGAGAGAGATGCCCATGAATATACAAGAAGCCTACAGAACTCCAAACAGACTGGACCAGAACAGAAATACTTCCCATCACATAATAATCAAAACACCAAATGTTCTAAACAAAGAAAGAATACTAAAGGCAGTAAGAGAAAAAGGCCAAGTAACATATAAAGGAAGACCTATCAGAATCACAGCAGACTTTTCACCTGAGACTATGAAGGCTAGAAGGTCCTGGGCAGATCTCATGCAGACTCTAAGAGAACACAAATGCCAACCAAAACTACTATATCCAGCAAAACTCTCAATCACCATAGATGGAGAAACTAAGATATTTCATGACAAAACCAAGTTTACCCAATATCTATCCACAAACCCGGCCCTAAAAAGGATAATAGGAGGACAACACCAATACAAGGAGGGAAACTTCACCCTGGAAAAAGCAAGAGAGTAACCTTTCATCAAACCCAAAAGAAGATAAGCATTCAAATTTAAAAAATAACGTCAAAAATGATAGGAAGTAACAATCACTATTCCTTAATATCTCTTAACATCAATGGACTTAATGCCCCAATAAAAAGACACAGACTAACTGACTGGATACGTAAACAGGACCCTACATTTTGCTGCTTACAGGAAACACACCTCAGGGTCGAAGACAAACACTACCTTAGAGTAAAAGACTGGAAGACAATTTTACAAGCAAATGGTCTCAGGAAACAAGCTGGAGTAGCCATTTTAACATCAGATAAAATTGACTTTCAACCCAAAGTCATCAAAAGGGACCCTGAGGGACACTTCTTGCTAGTCAAAGGAAAAATACAAAAAGAAGAACTGTCAATCCTGAACATCTATGCCCCAAATGCAAGGGCACCCTCTTTCGTAAAAGAAACTTTATTAAAACTAAAAGCACACATTGCACCTAACACAATAATTGTGGGTGACTTCAACACTGCACTTTCCTCAATGGACCGATCAGGAAAACAGAAACTAAACAGGGACACAATGAAACTAATTGAAGCTTTGGACCAATTAGATTTAACAGATATATATAGAACATTCTATCCTAAGACAAAAGAATATACCTTTTTCTCAGCACCTCATGGTACCTTCTCCAAAATCGACCATATAATTGGTCACAAGACAGACCTCAACAAATATAAGAAGATAGAACTAATCCCATGCCTCCTATCTGATCACTATGGAGTAAAAGTGGTCTTCAATAGCAACAGAAACAACAGAAAACCCACATACACGTGGAAACTGAACAATTCTCTACTCAATGATACCTTGGTCAAGGAAGAAATAAAGAAAGAAATTAAAGACTTTTTAGAACATAATGAAAATGAAAACACAACATACCCAAATCTATGGGACACAATGAAAGCAGTGCTAAGAGGAAAACTCATAGCCCTGAGTGCCTCCAAAAAGAAAATGGAGAGAGCATACATTACCAGCTTAATGACACACCTGAAAGCCCTAGAACAAAAAGAAGCTATTTTGCCCAGGAGGAGTAGAAGGCAGGAAATCATCAAACTCAGGGCCGAAATCAATCAAGTAGAAACAAAGAAAACCATACAAAAAATCAACAAAACCAGGAGCTGGTTCTTTGAGAAAATCAACAAGATAGATAAACCCTTAGCCAGACTGACCAAAGGGCACAGAGAAAGTATCCAAATTAACAAACTTAGAAATGAAAAGGGAGATATAACAACGGAAACTGAGGAAATCCAAAAAATCATCAGATCCTACTACAAGAGCCTGTACTCAACACAATTGGAGAATCTGGAGGAAATGGACAATTTCCTTGACAGATACCAAATACCAAAATTAAATCAGGACCAACTAGACCATCTAAACAGTCCCATAATGCCTAAAGAAATAGAAGGAGTCATAGAAAGTCTTCCAACTAAAAAAAGCACAGGACCAGATGGCTTCAGTGCAGAATTCTACCAGACTTTCAAAGAAGAGTTAACACCAATACTCTTCAAACTATTCCACAAAATAGAAACAGAAGGAACACTACCCAATTCCTTCTACGAAGCCACAATTACGCTGATACCAAAGCCACAAAAAGATCCAACAATGAAAGAGAACTTCAGACCAATTTCCCTTATGAACATAGATGCAAAAATACGCAATAAAATTCTTGCCAACCGAATCCAAGAACACATCAAATCGATCATCCACCATGATCAAGTAGGCTTTATCCCGGGAATGCAGGGTTGGTTCAATATACGGAAATCCATCAATACAATCCACTACATAAACAAACTCAAAGAACAAAACCACATGGCCATTTCATTGGATGCTGAAAAAGCATTTGACAAAATTCAGCATCCCTTCATGCTTAAAGTCTTGGAGAGAACAGGAATTCAAGGCCCATACCTAAACATAGTAAAAGCAATATACAGCAAACCGGTAGCCAGCATCAAACTAAATGGAGAGAAACTTGAAGCAATCCCACTGAAATCAGGGACCAGACAAGGCTGCCCCCTTTCTCCTTATCTTTTCAATATTGTACTTGAAGTACTAGCTCGGGCAATTCGACAACATAAGGAGGTCAAAGGGATACAAATTGGAAAGGAAGAAGTCAAACTATCATTATTTGCAGACGACATGATCGTCTACCTAAGTGACCCAAAGAACTCCACTAGAGAGCTCCTACAGCTGATAAACAACTTCAGCAAAGTGGCAGGTTATAAAATCAACTCCAGCAAATCAGTGGCCTTCCTATACTCAAAGGATAAGCAGGCTGAGAAAGAAATTAGGGAAATGACCCCCTTCACAATAGCCACAAACAGTATAAAGTATCTTGGGGTGACTCTTACCAAACATGTGAAAGATCTGTATGACAAGAACTTCAAAACTCTGAAGAAGGAAATGGAAGAAGACCTCAAAAAATGGGAAAACCTCCCATGCTCATGGATCGGTAGAATCAATATAGTTAAAATGGCCATTTTGCCTAAAGCACTATACAGATTCAATGCAATACCCATCAAAATCCCAACTCAATTCTTCACAGAGTTAGAAAGAGCAATTATCAAATTCATCTGGAACAACAAAAAACCCAGGATAGATAAAACTATTCTCAGCAACAAAAGAGAATCTGGGGGAATCAGTATCCCTGACCTCAAGCAATACTACAGAGCAATAGTGTTAAAAACTGCATGGTATTGTTACAGTGACAGGCAGGAGGATCAATGGAACAGGATTGAAGATCCAGAAATGAACCCACACACCTATGGTCACTTGATCCTCGACAAAGAGGCTGAAAACATCCAATGGAAAAAAGATAGCCTTTTCAACAAATGGTGCTGGGTCAACTGGAGGTCAGCATGCAGAAGAATGCGAATTGATCCATCCTTGTCTCCTTGTACTAAGCTCAAATCCAAATGGATCAAGGACCTCCACATAAAACCAGACACTCTGAAGCTAATAGAAAAGAAACTGGGGAAGACCCTTGAGGACATCGGTACAGGGAGAAAGTTTCTGAACAGAACACCAATAGCGTATGGTCTAAGAGCAAGAATTGACAAATGGGACCTCATAAGGTTACAGAGTTTCTGTAAGGCAAAGGACACCATCAAGAGGACAGATCGGCAACCAACAAATTGGGAAAAGATCTTCACCAATCCTACATCAGATAGAGGGCTAATATCCAATATATATAAAGAACTCAAGAAGTTAGACTCCAGAAAACCGAATAACCCTATTAAAAAATGGGGTACAGAGTTAAACAAAGAATTCTCACCTGAAGAACTTCGGATGGCAGAGAAGCATCTTAAAAAATGCTCAACTTCATTAGTCATTAGGGAAATGCAAATCAAAACAACCCTAAGATTTCATCTTACACCAGTCAGAATGGCTAAGATTAAAAATTCAGGAGACAGCAGGTGTTGGAGAGGGTGTGGAGAAAGAGGAACACTCCTCCACTGCTGGTGGGCTTGCAAATTGGTACAACCACTCTGGAAATCAGTCTGGCGGTTCCTCAGAAAACTGGGCACCTCACTTCCAGAAGATCCTGCTATACCACTCCTGGGCATATACCCAGAGGATTCCCCACCATGTAATAAGGATACATGCTCTACTATGTTCATAGCAGCCCTATTTATAATTGCCAGATGCTGGAAAGAACCCAGGTATCCCTCAACAGAAGAGTGGATGCAAAAAATGTGGTATATCTACACAATGGAGTACTATTCAGCCATTAGAAACAATGAATTCATGAAATTCTTAGGCAAATGGATGGAGCTAGAGAACATCATACTAAGTGAGGTAACCCAGACTCAAAAGGTGAATCATGGTATGCACTCACTAATAAGTGGTTATTAACCTAGAAAACTGGAATACCCAAAACATAATCCACACATCAAATGAGATACAAGAAGAAAGGAGGAGTGGCCCCTGGTTCTGGAAAGACTCAGTGAAACAGTATTCGGCAAAACCAGAACGGGGAAGTTGGAAGGGGTGGGAGGGAGGACAGGGGAAAAGAAGGGGGCTTACGGGACTATCGGGGATTGGGGGGGCTAGAAAAGGGGAAATCATTTGAAATGTAAATAAATTATATCGAATAAAAAAAAAAAAAGAACTCATCTGATCCTAATTGTATCCTAAGAGTTGAGTCTCAAAATAATACTTCACTAAGTATATGGGTTCAATGTTTGGATTATTAAAAAATACTAATATTTTGTGTTCAATAGAATTTATGAGAAGATACATAAATTATCTATATCTATTTAAAAAAAAGAGAAATATTTTCCATGTAAATCTTCAACTTTATCAGAAAATGTTTATAATTCCACTTGCAAACAACTTAGGAATACTTTTATGCCTATCTTTATTATATCTACATAAAATTTTCCATGATAATCTTCAATTTGAACATGTATATTTTTCTACAATTTTATCAGAAATACTTTCCATGTAAATCTTCAGTTCTATCATAAAATGTTTCTATTCCATTTTTCAATTAAAAATAAATAAATAAAACAACTTTTAAAAATCATTAATTATTTAACAAATTAAATAATTAAAAATACATCTCTCATTTGTATTTTCAACAAAACATAATTTTATGACAATAAATTCTGCCTAATTTTAGGACAAACTTTTATTCCATGCATTGGGAACAGGTTGAGAAAAGGAGCAAGGTAGAACAGAGCAGATATTAAGGGCCTAATGAAACTTGTTTCAGTGACATTCAGCCTCCTCTCAATGTCATACAACCTCACATCTTTCTACCTTTAGACCGTTTTTATCATACCCACAACAAAACACCATTGCAACAAGGCAGCCGTGCATTCTCCCAGCTCCTAAAAACCTACTGCAGTGCTTTCTGTCTGTGGGCCTGTCAAGTATGAGTGTGAAATAACTACAGTCATAAAGGTAGCGCCCAATTAATTGGATCTAAATTTTTCACTTAGTATGTTTTCTGTTCTCTGTCACTGTGGTAATATGAGTTGCTTTACTTCTCAGGCTGAATTAGAAATAAGCTGGAAAAGACAGCTCAGCTGCTACAAGCTAAAGCTCACAACAAAAATGACAAAAATAAACACATGTAATGTCAGCCATCACATTCTTGACATGGGTCAAGAAAAGAGTCTATTTATCAAACGCTGCTGGCAAAATTAAATACACATGAAAAACTGAAACTAGATTCTTATCACTCACCCCCTGCAACATCATCCCAATGAAACAAAAACTTTAATAAGATCCTAACATTTGAAACGTCTAAAAAACAGAGAATATTTCATAAATATTTCATAAAGGTGGACTTGTTGACTCAACCTCCAGAACACTAGCCATGCCTTGCTGTTCTTCAGCCTGATTCCTGCACCATCTTGGCTAGTCAGAATCCTCAACTAGCCCACAGGCTGAACACCATAAACTTAAACCTTTCCTCACCTTACCCATAATTTCAACTTATCTTCAGCTGCTCCCCATGAAGTACTGGGACCCACCTCTACTGCCCTATGAGTGATACCTCAGTGGGTGTAATGGGAAAATCAGATCATATGGTCCAGATATAGCTCTAGTCCTGTTCTTATCTAGAATGTAATGTTGGTACCACTACTTCCACTCTCTAAGACACACCCAATATCCTTTTGGTTTTTGTTGTTGTTGTTGTTGGGGGGGGGGCTGCTGGTTTTTTTGTTTTGCTTTGTTTATTGAGGAAAAGAGGTTGAAAGGTTTCCCAAGTTTCTTCTAGCTTTAAAAAACATCTCTTCAATTTTCATATTGTCTTTCTCATCAATAGAATAAATTTTGATGACTACACTGGGCACTCAAGAGGCACTTCTGTGACTGAAGCTTGCTAAATATATATATATGATATCAGGAAAGCCACGGCCCCAGAAACTTAGCAGCTGATGTGTGGAACCTGTTTCTAGTCTTAACCATTACTGAAGAAGAAAAAAGGAACCCAACATAAGATTAACTACTCTGTTCTACATCACTCACATCTATCATAATCCTATCTACTAACCCTGCATGCATGAATCATGTGTGTTGGAGAATATTCATGCTATATATTATTGTTGTATATATAAATATAAATTTATAAATACAATGTGCTCAGCCCCATTAGTATTGCTCATCATGTCTTTAGGGCTGACTGCTTTTGATTGGACAACCTATCAGACAGTCCATTCCTGAAATAGACAATTCTTTTCTCCTCTCAGCAGCCATTAATTGCCTATGGCTCTTCACCTAGAGGTTATGAGATTGCCCACATCAAAATTGACATGTCAACTGAGGTTGTCACTATATATGGTCACCAAAAAAGAGGCCTGAAAATTGACACTAGTTGGCATACCAACATGTGATCCAGTTTTAGCTACACCTATTCCCCCCTTCAACACATACTTTTTTTAATAAAATGTGTTCTTGGACAACTTAATGAATGTTATAATACATTACAATTATTCTTACACTTCCTTCTGTTATCTTCTTCCGACCTTGTTCAACCTCCTTTTTTCCCAAAATGGCTTTTCTCACATTCATGTCTTCATGGTTTTGGGGGAACCCATTGAGTGACAAGGGGACAATCTGTGTATTCATAAGCTTAGAACTACACATTCGGGCCTGATGGGCTTACCAACGATTACGGAAGACCATGACTACCTCTCACACAGATTCCATCCGTAACCAATAGTTCAGTGAGTACGGAAAGGGAACCACTGACCCATCCCTCATCAATTAATAGCTATTGTCAGGCCCAAATTTCTTCAGGACCAGGCACAAGTACAGTACAGCAAACTACAGCTGCTGTGTGCTAATGTTTGCAATTGTTATGTGTGCCCAGAAGTTGATTACATCTTTTAGCCCTTCAAAGGTCATTCAGTTTCATGAAGATAACTTACTAGTGCTAGGTATGAAAACAATAGGCTAATTTCTTAATATTACTGTATCATTATATGAGGATATGCCATGTCTACAGATTTTTCATCTCATTTGGATACATATTGATAATATTTACTTTTGTCTTGGTTCTAGACATTAATATGTATTGATAATTAAAGAAGTACAAAATACCAATTATGATCATATTACCCAGAAATAACCAGTGGATCCCTCCTAGACAACACTACTTTTCAACATTTGAGCACTCTATAGTCAACCAATTGTTTGGATGTGTTTTCTACAATTTTCCAGCCTACATGTAATTACATATCATCTGTCATCAAAATGTATAATAAAGTAGATAAGGCGCATTTTTATGAACAAGAAAGAATTTTAATTATATCCAGTCATATTTATTCTGGAAAATGGTACCTAATAGTTCTCATTTATCTTTGGTAGAGTCCCATCAGTTCTTATGAAAGATCTATTTTGAAGTCCAAACTCTCAGCATCACTCTTTCCTCTTCTCCCCCATGATGTTGTTTAACATCTTTTTTATTTTTACCTTTCCTCTTTGTCTTGGCTACAGTTTTGAATTAGAATTACTCTAGACCTTGAAGCTGGAAAGCCTTACAGTCCTGGGGATAGGGGGCGGGGTTCCTAAGTTGAACTGAGGGGTGAAGGGAACATAGATGAGCCTAAGATTGACCAAAGGAGAATAAGAAAAATAACAGTATTCAGGTCTGTTATCACTAAAGGGATGATCATGCATATAAGGAAAGCATTCTCAGCACTGAGGAGAGTGGGATCCTTTTAGTGACTGTGAACTGGGGGCTTGTCAATGGCTCTCCAGTCTTTGGTCATGACAGTTTTACTGTGTTGCACATACTTCCAACATCATAGTAACCAACTTGGAGTTGGAAGGAGGTATTTTTTCTTTGTTATTTTCCTATAGAGCACAACAAGGGTTTCAGATTTACTTAATCCTTATTATTTTTACTCAATTCCTCTTACAAGGTCAGGGAATTACTTCCTAGCTCAAGACTCCTGCCAAAAGTCTAAAATGAGCCATAGACAGTCTCATTAGCACAGAAACTACAAGGACAATTAAAAGTTGAGTTAACATACTTTCAAAATGTGGATCCCACAGGGAACTTTAGAAGGGAAGCTGGGTAGGAGAGATGTAACTGGAGGAAGAGTGTAAAAGAACACTCCAAAAGTAAGTAATTGCCCTCTGGAGATTCCCAGGCTCTGAAAGTTATCATTCCAAACTGACAGAGCAAAACCTCCATGCCTAAGAAGACAAAAAAATAACTACGTCAAGGACTTTGTTCTACAGGAGCCACATGCCCACCCAGTTGAATCCTTTACATGAGGTGAGTACTCTGCTCCAGTGACTCACCCACTGGGAAAGATCTGAAGAGGTAGTGAGGTGATGGGACCATCTAGGACTGCTATTGTAACCTCTTCTATATTGTTCTTATTGGGTATAGCTGCATTTGTTTTAAATTGTGACTTAGATTACATAAGTCATTCCTTAAATTCTTCCTTTGCTGATAGTCATTCAATGTGCAGTTCAACTACAGTGCTCTAAATGCCATAGATAAACACTCCTAGAACAAAATATTGGCGCTCAAGGACTATTTTCTTGACCTTGACATATCTGTACTGATGGGGTAAACAGATATGGACAAGGGATGGAATTGATAGAGGATCCAAGGGAAGATGTGAAACCCACCGTTATCCAAAAGAAAGAGGGTAAATATTGTCAACTGTCCAATGTCAAATGCATAATTATTAAGGAAACTAAAGCAGGTTTATTCCTAATCTGGTTTTGAAATTGTTAGTGAACATCACACTGTAGAAATAATGAAAGATTTTGGAAAGAGACTCATGTATCAGAGTACAAGTATTTTTATTCTTAGCCCAACTGACTTTCCCAGTACTAATGATATACCCCATTATCCATTATACCTTTGGTCTTTAAGGCAAGAAATATTATTTACTGAACTCTGTTCCCCAAAAAACAAAAACCAGTTTAGGTGCGACCTAAATGTTATGACAAGAAACTTCAAAACCGTCTGTTTTATATGTATTTTTCATTTTTTTATGTGGGAACACACATAAAAATGGCTTGCAAAGGAGTTTATACTCACAATATGTAAGAAGAGGTTCTCTCCTTCTATCATGTGGGTTCCAAGGACCAAACTCAGAGTGTCAAACTTGATGGCAGGATTCTTCACCCACTGAGACATCCCACCCACTCTGACATTTATTTCTTGCCAAAATTTTCCTATGTATGCATAGTGATGAAACACCAGAGTAATGTTTTTCCTAATATGATGTTTTAAACTACCATAAATGTTTTTAATTTAATTCATCACAAACTATAAAGAATCTTAATGTTCACCAAATCAAGTATGCTCATAGAAAAGATGGAAAAAAGCTTATGCTACAGAAATAATTGCAATTTACCAAATGATACGAAGACTAGATTTTTATATAGGTAGAAAGTTGGTCCCATTGTTCTGCCATTCTTGTCATTGCTTCTAATTTTGAGGAGCAAACATTGGTTATTTATTTACTTTCATATTATAATTTCCATGTTTCTACTTTCTCGGGACATACCAGGACCAGTAATCAGTTTCTGAGGACTTGCTGGGACTTTCTCTGATCAGAGCATAGTGACACAACATTTCTATAATTTGTGCAAGTACACGTTTGTGGAAACACAGAAGTCACCTTTGGACCACAATAATCTCTGCTCCTGTCACTGGTCAGGCCTTATCAAGTATATGATATGTGATTATCAAATACAGAAAGGTGAACTGAAGTTTTCTAAATATCTGAACAAGGCCATTGATCAAATAAAGAGTTGGTCTTTATATAAAACCAACATCAAATATAACTAAAACAAATAGATGGGACATTCATACAGCAATGATGCTAACAGAGACTATATACACATTTGACCTAGGTCCCTGAAATATCTTGCAACAGGGGGTCCCAATTAAGTTTAATCATTGGGAGTTACTATAAATGATATTGTGCTGCACCCCCATTCTTTTAACTTTCTGATTTTCTACGTGTCCCACTGTCAGCTGTCCTCATGCTTGTGAATAAAGTTAACTAAGTGATGTAAACCACCTTGAGTAGTAAGGACCAGTAAGTACAATGACCAGTAAGGAATTACTGAGTACTATTCCAAAATGTATTTGTATTCACTAGTTCATCTGACCTTACTTGACAGACTTTGGAGAAAGCTACACATGTTTATTGTTGCTCACATGATTCCAATGAGGGAAAAAGGAGGACAGAGGTCAAGACACATGTAACAGAGCAGGTTCCTTGCTCACATTGGCAAGCTGGAGCTGAGATTCCTTGACTACACATTGGAAGCATCCCCTGCTCTCAAACACAAGATGCCAGTCTCAACACCAACCATGCCTCTCAATCATCCTCCTCCTTTAACTATATCTATCAACAGTCCCCTCTGCTAATAAGCAAGGAGATAGCTTTCTCATATTGGGTCTCAGGTAGATTTGAGAACTGTTCAGGTGACCTCACCTATCCCTTGGATTCTTTAGGTAGAAAATAAGAGGAAGGGGTAATTCCTTCCATTTCTAGCGGGTTCACTGCACTCTGGATGAAATATGATCCTTCACACCAGGGTACAGATGAGGATTCTTTCAACAGTCAATGGGAAAGGTAGCCAGACCAAACAGAACCACTCCCTCTGAAGACTTAGAGGAAGGGACCTAAAGTATTACAGTGCCCTGAATGCCAGCTAGCACCTCCAGAAGCCTGACCTTATCCCTTAACCTTCCCTGGGAACCCAAACCTACTTTCTACCCTTCATGGTTCCCACTGTGACACTTTCTGTTCACTGCAGGAGGCTAGAGCTGTCTGCAACACAAAGCAACAGTCTATGCTCCCCATCCAACAATTAGACGGGACTCTCACCACTGTTTCCACCATGGGAAATTAAAACAGAATTATGCTATTCAGAACATTCAAGTTTGATGCTGTGGCTCTGCTCTAGCTGTATTAAGGATTATTTACAATATTTATATGGTTTAGCTATATATACACAAACTGGTTCATTGTGTTCCAAGGAATACAACAAGCTCCAATATTTTTTATTTCCTTTTTGATTCTGTAGAAACACTGATGCTCAGAGTCTTAATATTGAAAGGTAAGTTTTCTTAAATATAGAATGAAGGTATGACGCCTGCTATGTTTAATAAATGAATTATTTACCCATTAAGAAGGATACCTAGAGATTTTAATGCCAGTAAGTAATCTGAAGGCATTTGAGTGGATTTTCTCAAAAACCATTCACCTACTGTGGACTGTAGATGGCTGAATGTAAATTAAGATGAGAAAGCAGAATTCCCACAGTGAAAGGATTGAGAGCTTTCTCATTACTTCATGCTTGGTGTCAATATGTCTGCCTCCTATGGTTCGCCAAACACTCACACATTCTTAAATATCTAAATAAAGACTGAAATTTAATTATCCATTTACTGACCTTATTCCTTTCATAGCATTTAACACAATTTAATTAATGTGTGTAATTTTTAAATTAATCTCTGTGTCCCTGATTAAATTATGTGAGTGAAGATGTTGGGACTTGTGATTCTGCCTTGTATTTCACACAGACAGGAACCCCACACCACACCAGCAACAGGAGATATCCATCTCAAAGAGAGACACATCTTAAGGACTGATCTCTACAGGGAGGAGGACGTGGGAGGATTCTCTTCCACACTATCACTTACACTGGAGTTTATTGGGAACAAGAATAGCAGCAGAATGGATGCTTTCAAATGTTTCAAAGGAATGCTGAAGCACTCATCTCAGGCCCAATGGTACCTATAAGACATTAGCCGCTACCATCTGACAGGGGATAATTTACCTTTCCACTTTTCCTCTTGTCATTATGACCATTTTCACTTTCATGCTTTCCCTACTGAGTTTTGTTGTTGTTGCTGCTGCTGCTGTTATTGTTTACCTTTACTTTCATTTATAATTCTTGTATTATTCTCCTTTTTCCATTATTTATTTTATTTGTTCTCAATCATTCTACAATGGCAGACTACTCCCTATTTTTTTTTTAATTTGAAGAGTGCTAGAAATTTTTTAAGGAAAATTTAAATGGTGTTTGGGGGAGGTGGCTCCTCAGAATCTCATGTATTTGTGTCAGTGGCAAAATCCTCCTTTTTCCATTGTTTTGGATATGCCTTTCCCTGATCACCTAGATTAAAGGACCAGGCTGTGTCCCAAGTCCAACTGCAATCCTAGCCTAGGACTCAGTGCATAACCTACGGTGACACCTCTACTCTCCCTCCCTGACCGTTCTTCCCCCACTCCTGACCATCAGTTTGAGCAGCTCCATGAAGAGAGACAATGCAACCTGGGTAAGTGAGTTTATCCTCATGGGTCTCTCCACTGACAAACACATCCAAGCTGGACTCTTTGTCCTCTTTGGGGTCACCTACCTGCTGACTCTGCTGGGCAATGGGCTCATTGTCCTGCTGATTGCACTGGACCCACGACTCCACCTGCCCATGTACTTCTTCCTCTGTCACCTGTCAGTGGTGGACATCTGCTACACCTCCAGTGGGGTCCCCCAGATGCTGGCACACTTCCTCATGGAGAAGAAGACCATCTCTTTTGCCCTGTGTGGGACCCAGCTCTTCTTTGCTCTGACCCTTGGAGGGACTGAGTTTCTATTGCTGGCTGCCATGGCCTATGACCGCTATGTGGCTGTCTGTGATCCACTTCGGTACACAGTGGTGATGAGCCCAAGGCTCTGCATGGGTCTAGCAGGTGTCTCTTGGTTTGTGGGTGTAGTTAATTCTGCTGTAGAGACAACAGTCACCATGCGCCTTCCTACTTGTGGCCACAATGTACTCAACCATGTGGCCTGTGAGACATTGGCACTGGTCAGGCTGGCCTGTGTGGACATCACCCTCAACCAGGTGGTGATACTGGCCTCTAGTGTTGTGGTGCTGCTGGTGCCCTGCTCCCTGGTCTGTCTGTCCTATGCCCACATTGTGGCTGCCATCATGAAGATCCGCTCTACCCAGGGACGCCGCAAAGCCTTTGAGACCTGTGCTTCTCACCTGGCTGTGGTCTCCATGTCTTATGGGATGGCCCTCTTCACCTACATGCAGCCCCGCTCTACAGCCTCTGCTGAGCAGGACAAAGTGGTTGTACTGTTCTATGCTGTTGTCACTCCCATGCTGAATCCTCTCATCTATAGTCTGAGGAACAAGGATGTGAAGGCTGCTTTCAGTCGCGTTCTGATGAAGAACGTTGAATCAAAGAATTAGGAGACAACTTTCAAAGGGGAAGGTGTCCTTCTGAAGTTTATAGAACCATTAAATTGGAAGATGTTATGTGTGACCCACATACCATTGTCTGTCATTTCCTTTAATTTTTCAATCCTGGCCAGCCCTGGGGTATGAGCTACTCATGTAACCTCCCCTTAAGTGTGTCTGTGTATGTGTGTAAGGGAAGTTATCAGGACCTAAATCTGTATGATGCTCTGTTGAGGTAATAGGAAGCAGAATTTTACCTCTTGTCTTTCTTTTGGTTTCTGCTTAAATCAAAGAAAACAAATTACAGCAACTTTAAGATGTAAATACCATCCAGAAGGTTAAATGAAATATGTACATGTTCTTAATGGAAAGGAAGATCAAAACCTGAACAGTGGTGTGTTTAAGTCAGAAAGGAAGTACACATAAGTCACTTTGTTAATACTCTAGTTCTGAGATGCAAGGTGGCTCAATGGGTTAATAAACTTGCCATTGAGCCTGATGACCTGTGTTTGAGCCCCAGGAGTCACATGGAGACAGAAAAAGTCTGACTCACAAGTTATTCTCTAACTTCCACAAGCCTACCATGGAACAATTGTACCTTCCTCAACACACATAAGAAATGAATGAATGAATGAACTATGCAAGTCAACTTTCTTCCTAGAATCTTTAAATATGTATTTAACTTTTCTTCAGTCTAGAGGAAAAGAAATATCTACAAATTTTAAACTTGTCTGTGACCAAGGAATTAAACAGACTTTAGGCAAGAAATGCAAAATCTGAGCTGGGAGTAGAAGTCAGTCAAGCACATGCTGGAGAAGCATGAGAATCTGAGTTTAAGGCCAAGAACCAACATCAGATGATTAGTGTGGAGCCTTAAAAGATGGCTCAGAAGTTCAAACCACTTCCTGCTCTCACAGAGGACCTGGGTTTGATTCCAAAGCATTCACAAGACAGCTAAAAGCTTTCTGTAACTCAAGTTCCAGGGGATCTCACACACTTTCCAGACATTTGTGGGCCCAAGGCACACATCAGGTACACATACATACATAAAGGCAAAACACCCATACACATAAAATAAAAATAAAATAAACATTTTAAAAAATTTTAAAGTTGTTGTGTTAGACCATACTTGTGATTCAGTGGCTCAGAAAAAAAAGGAGTAAGGTTCCTGTTGCTCACTGGCTAAGCTGATTCATCAAGTAGGCTGACACCCAAGGTTGTCCTCTAGTTTTTACATGCTTGCACATATGTCTTCACACACAGTGCATGTACATGCCCACACACACAAAATTATATAAAAAGAGAAGTGAATGAGTCACATGATCTGATGAGTCACTGTAGTGTGTGTGTGTAGGGAACACACACAGAATCTAAGACTGGTGACATGACAATTCCTACAGATCTGGGCAAGTACAAGTCCTATGGGCATCACTTTCCTTCTTTTTCCAAATTTCAGGGAGGACAAGCAGCAGTTCAGCAAGTCACATATTAGAGATCTCGGACAAATGTTTAACAATGGTGTCTAACCATAATAATATTGCTAACCCTCAGGAATACATTCATAACACACTCTTGACCACAAGGCTACACATAATCAGAGGTGAGCTTACATACCAAGCAAGGTAAGAGCTTTGTTTCTCCATCAGAAAGAATTTAACAGTCTCCAAAATGAGTGAGCTCCAACCACCTGAGATGATGAGACTAAACGGTGATGATCTGATCCTAACACACGTCTAAAACAACTATTTTGAAACCATAATATCATTTAATAATCAAAAACAGATATATTATTTATCTTCCAAAAAACTAAAACGCTGCCACATAATTTTAGAACAGTTTAAACTTTTGCTCCATGCGTGGGGAACAGGTTGAGAGAAGGAACAAGGTAGAACAAAGCAGATATTAAGTGTCTAGTGAAACTTCATCCAGTGCCATTCATCCTCGACACCATGTCATAACCCCCCCCACCATGTTATACAACCGCAAGTCTTTCACACACAGAAAAAAATGCCATGGCAACAAGGCACCTATTCATTCTAGCTTCTGAAAACCACTGTGGTACTTTCCATCTATGGGCCTGTCGACTATGAATATTTCAAAGAAATGCAGTCCTAAAGGATGGGCCCTGGTACGTTGGATTGCTCAATTAACATACTTAGCATAATGCCTTCTGTGCTCTGTCGCTGTGGTAATATGAGTTATTTTACTTCCTTCTGCCTGAATGAGAAACAAGTTCATGCTGGAAAAGATAGTTCAGCTGCTACAAGCTGAGGCCCACAACACAAATGACAAAAATAAACTCATGTATTGTCAGCCATCACATTCTTGATATGGGTCAAAAGAACACAGACAGCCTCTTAAGCAAGTGCTGCTTGGAAATTTGGAACACATGTAGAAAACTGCACTAGATCTTTATTTAATTATCCACTCCAATGATCAATCCAAAACAGATCAATAACCTAAATATAAGATCCAAAATTTTGAAACTTTTCTAAGAAACAGGGAGAACATTTCAGGATAGAAGTTGACTTGTTGACTCAACCTCTAGGAAATGAGCCATGCCTTGCTGTTCTTCAGCCTGACTCCTGCATCTTCTTGTGTGAGTCAGAGTCCTCAACCAGCCCACAGGCTGAACATCATAAACCTAAATCTTTCCTCACCTTACCGGAAGTTCAACTTAACTTCTGCTGCTCCCCATCACGTACTGGGACCCATCTCCTCTGCTCTATGAGTGACAGCCTAATGAGTGTCGTGGGAAAATCAGATCATATGGCCGAGATAAAGCTCTAGACCTGTTCTAATCTAGAATGTAATGTTGATCCCACCACTTCTACTCTCTAAGCCACACACAATCTCCTTTTCTTCTTGAGGAAAAGAGGTTGAAATGGTTTCCCAAGTTTCTTTCAGCTTTTTAAAAATATCTCTACAATGCTCAAATTCTCCTCTCATCAATACAAAAAGTTTTGCTTTCAGAAAGATGGCCATTTTTACTATATTGATCCTGCCAAATCATGGGCATGGGAGATTTTTCATCTTCTGAGATCTTCGATTTATTTCTTCAGAGGCTTGAAGTTCTTGTCATACAGATCTTTCACTTGCTTGGTTAGAGTCAAACCAAGGTATGTAATATTATTTGTGACTATTGTGAAGCAGGTCATTTCCCTAATTTCTTTCTCAGCTTGTTTATCCTTTGAGTAGAGGAAGGCTACTGATTTGGTTGAGTTAATTTTATATCCAGCCATTTTGCTGAAGTTGTTTATCAGCTTTAGGAGTTCTCTGGTGGAATTTTTAGGCTCACTTAAGCATAAGATCATATCATTGGCAAATAGTGATATTTTAGCTTTTTCCTTTCCAATTTTTATACCTTTGACCTCCTTTTGTTGTCTAATTGCTCTAGCTGGAACTTCAAGTACCATATTGAATAGATAGGGAGAGTGGGCAGCCTTGTCTGGTCTGGATTTTAGTGGGATTGCTTCAAATTTTTCTCCATTTACTTTGATGTTGGCTACTGGTTTGCTGTAAATTGCTTTTCCTATGTTTAGGTATGTATGGGCCTTGAATTCCTGATCTTTCCAAGACTTTAAACATGAAAGGATGCTGAATTTTTGTCAAATGCTTTTTCAGCATTTAATAAAATGATCATGTTTTTTTTTCTTTGTTTGTTTATGTAGTGGATTACATTGATGAATTTCTATATATTGAACCATCCCTGAATTCCTGGGATGAAGACTACTTGATCATGGTCAATGATCATTTTGGATTCAGTTGGCAAGAATTTTATTGAGTGTTTTTGCATAAATGTTCATAAGAGAAATTGGTCTGAAGTTATCTTTCCTTGTTTGGTCTTTGTTTAGTTTAAGTATAAGCATTATTGTGGCTTCATAGAATGAATTGGGTAGTGTTCCTTGCATTTCTAGTTTGTAGAACAGTTTGAAGACTATCAGTATTAGGTCTTCTTTAAAGATCTGATAGAATTTCCCACTAAACCCATCTGGTCCTGGGCTTTATTTGCTTGGGAAACTATTAATGACTGCTTCTATTTCCTCAAGACTTATGGAACTATTTAGATGGTTTATCTGATCCTGTTTTAACATTGGCCCCTGGTATCTGTCTAGAAAATTGTCCATTTCATCCAGATTTTCCAGTTTTGCTGAGTATAAGCATTGTAGAAGGATCTAATGATTTTTTGAATTTCCACAGTTTCTGTTGTTATGTTTCCCTTTTCATTTACTGATTTTATTAATTTGGGTAGGGCCTCTGTGCCCTCTGGTTAGTCTAGCTAAGGGTTTATATATCTTGGTGATTTTTTTCAAAGAACCAGCTCCTGGTTTTGTTGATTCTTTGTATAGTTCTTTTTGTTTCTATTTGGTTGATTTTGGCCCTAAGTTTGATTATTTCCTGCCATCTACTCCTCTTGGGTGTATTTGCTTCTTTTTGTTCTAGAGCATTCAGGTGTGTTGTCAAGCTGCTAGTGTAAGCTCTCTCCATTTTATTTTTTGGAGGCACTTAGAGCTATGAGTTTTCCTCTTAGCACTGCTTTCTTGTGTCCCATAAGTTTTGGTATGATGTGTCTTCATTTTCAATAAATTCAAAAAGTCTTTAGTTTCTTTCTTTATTTTTTCCTTGACCAAGTTATCATTGAGTATAGCATTGTTCAACATCCATATGTATGTGTGTTTTCTGTTGTTTTTGTTTGAACTTAAGACCAGCTTTAGACTGTGGTGATCTGATAGGATTCATGGAATTATCTCACTATTCCTGTATCTGTTGAGGCCTGTATTGTGACCAACTATGAGCTCAATTTTAGAGAAGGTGCCAGGAGGTGCTGAGAAGAAGATATATTCTTTTGCTTTAGGATGAAATGTTCTATAAATATCTGTTAGATCCATTTCATTCATAACTTTTGTTAGTTTCACTGTGTCTTTGTTTAGTTTCTGTTTCCATGATTTGTCCATTGCTGAGAGTGGGATGTTGAAGTCTCCCACTATTATTGTGTGTGGTGCAATGGAACCTGTTTTTAATCTTAACCATTACTACAGAGGAAGAAGAGGGACTTTAAGTAGGATCAACTATTCTGTCCTACATCATTCACACCTGGTGTAATCCTCTCATGCATGAATAATGTATGTTGGAGTGTATCCATGCTATATGTTTCTGCATATAGAAATATAAATGTATAAATACAATGTGCTGAGTCCCATTAGTATTGCTCATCATGTGTTTAGGGCTGACCCCTTTTGATTAGACAGTCTATCAGAGGGCCCATTTCTAGAAGAGACACTTTCCTCCTCTCTCATAGGGTTTGTGAGATTGTCCTGATCCACATTGACATGTCAACTGATGTTGTCATTATATGGTTACCAAATCAAGACTTGAAATTTGACAGCACTAGTTGGCATGCCAATATGTGATCCAATTTTAACTACATCTTTCCCCCTTTCAATAATTTTTTTCTTAATTAAGTTTGTCCTTGGACAACTTAATGAATGATACAGTCTAATTATGCTCACCCTTTTCCTGACTTCTTCCCACCCTGCTCAACCTCCTTTATCTCCACAAATATTTTTCTCACATTCATGTATTCATGGATTATTTTTTGAGCCATTGAGTCCCATGGAAGCCATTTATAAAGTGGACATTTCTGGCATTTTTGGACACTCTGTTGTGTCATATGTTGTTTTTCTGGAAACTATCTCATGAAAAAATGTTTTGTTGAGACAGACATGTGGGAGGATGTTTTGCTGAGAATACACATGTGTTGTTTTTCTGGAAGCTGCCTGAAAAAGGGCATGCAATGATTTGCTAGAGCAGACACTTGAGAAAGCATGTGATGATTGGAAAGTGTATAAATATAACACAATGGATAGTGTGGCATTGTAGTATTGTTTTGCCATGCTACTTTTTGCTGGTCTTTGTTGGGTTTTGCTGACACTGTTCTTCACTGACAACCCTGTAACATTGGTTTGCCTTGCCTTCTTCACTGATCATCATTCATTGAGACTTCAGAGAGTCAAACACAACAATAAAATTCTTATGATATTCCATCAAGTTCTTGCCACTTTCTGCAGGCTTGAGCCTATTGACAGAGCCTTGCTGCTTCTTCTGAATCTAACTACCATTGCTGATTTATGAATGATGTTTGCAAGTGGATCAAAATACCACTGCTGCTTCATGTGAATTAAACTTCTAATATCCTGACAAAAAAGATTGAAATTGCACTAAAACTATTTCTGAACCAGTCCATATATCCCTTTGCCCTATTAGTCTTTCCTTTCCAGTACTACTTGTGGGTAGTAGGTTAGAAGAGAGGTTAAAGTGTTTAAGAAACCTTATTAAAGTAGATTTAGAAAAGTCTAAACCTACACATCTGTGCAGTCAGGAATTTAGAAATATTCATTGGGGCCTGATGGGCTTACCAATGATTACTAAAGACCATGAAAATTCCACATGCACAATCCATCAGTAACCAATAATCCAATGGTAGAGAAAGGGTCCATTGATCCCTCCCTCATCAATGAGTAGGTATTATCAGGCCAAATTTCACAGAAGCAAAGGCCCAGCCTTAGTTCATGCAACGGCAACTGCTGTGAGTTAATATTTGCAATGGTTCTGTTGCACACAGAATATGTATATTTGCCTTAGCCATTTGATTCACAGATGAATTAAATTATTATTAATCGTTATTAATTATTAATGAATTATTTAGCCACTCAGTTTCACAAAGAAAATTTATTAGTGCTGGATATGAAAACAGTAGGTTAATTTCTTTTTTTTATTATTTATTTTTTTTATTATTCGATATAATTTATTTACATTTCAAATGATTTCCCCTCTTCTAGCCCCCCCACTCCCCGAAAGTCCTGCAAGCCCTCTTCTCTTCCCCTGTCCTCCCACCCACCCCTTCCCACTTCCCCGTTCTGGTTTTGCTGAATACTGTTTCACTGCGTCTTTCCAGAACCAGGGGCCACTCCTCCTTTCTTCTTGTACCTCATTTGATGTGTGGATTATGTTTTGGGTATTCCAGTTTTCTAGGTTAATATCCACTTATTAGTGAGTGCATACCATGATTCACCTTTTGAGTCTGGGTTACCTCACTTAGTATGATATTCTCTAGCTCCATCCATTTGCCTAAGAATTTCATGAATTCATTGTTTCTAATGGCTGAATAGTACTCCATTGTGTAGATATACCACATTTTTTGCATCCACTCTTCTGTTGAGGGATACCTGGGTTCTTTCCAGCATCTGGCAATTACAAATAGGGCTGCTATGAACATAGTAGAACATGTATCCTTATTACATGGTAGGGAGTCTTCTGGGTATATGCCCAGGAGTGGTATAGCAGGATCTTCTGGAAGTAAGGTGCCCAGTTTTCGGAGGAACCGCCAGACTGATTTCCAGAGTGGTTGTACCAATTTGCAACCCCACCAGCAGTGGAGGAGTGTTCCTCTTTCTCCACACCCTCTCCAACACCTGCTGTCTCCTGAATTTTTAATCTTAGCCATTCTGACTGGTGTAAGATGAAATCTTAGGGTTGTTTTGATTTGCATTTCCCTAATGACTAATGAAGTTGAGCATTTTTTAAGATGCTTCTCCGCCATCCGAAGTTCTTCAGGTGAGAATTCTTTGTTTAACTCTGTACCCCATTTTTTAATAGGGTTGTTTGGTTTTCTGGAGTCTAACTTCTTGAGTTCTTTATATATATTGGATATTAGCCCTCTATCTGATGTAGGATTGGTGAAGATCTTTTCCCAATTTGTTGGTTGCCGATCTGTCCTCTTGATGGTGTCCTTTGCCTTACAGAAACTTTGTAATTTTATGAGGTCCCATTTGTCAATTCTTGCTCTTAGAGCATAAGCTATTGGTGTTCTGTTCAGAAACTTTCTCCCTGTACCGATGTCCTCAAGGGTCTTCCCCAGTTTCTTTTCTATTAGCTTCAGAGTGTCTGGCTTTATGTGGAGGTCCTTGATCCATTTGGAGTTGAGCTTAGTACAAGGAGACAAGGATGGATCAATTCGCATTCTTCTGCATGCTGACCTCCAGTTGACCCAGCACCATTTGTTGAAAAGGCTATCTTTTTTCCATTGGATGTTTTCAGCCTCTTTGTCGAGGATCAAGTGACCATAGGTGTGTGGGTTCATTTCTGGATCTTCAATCCTGTTCCATTGATCCTCCTGCCTGTCACTGTACCAATACCATGCAGTTTTTAACACTATTGCTTTGTAGTATTGCTTGAGGTCAGGGATACTGATTCCCCCAGATTCTCTTTTGTTGCTGAGAATAGTTTTAGCTATCCTGGGTTTTTTGTTGTTCCAGATGAATTTGATAATTGCTCTTTCTAACTCTGTGAAGAATTGAGTTGGGATTTTGATGGGTATTGCATTGAATCTGTATAGTGCTTTAGGCAAAATGGACATTTTAACTATATTGACTCTACCGATCCATGAGCATGGGAGGTTTTCCCATTTTTTGAGGTCTTCTTCTATTTCCTTCTTCAGAGTTTTGAAGTTCTTGTCATACAGATCTTTCACATGTTTGGTAAGAGTCACCCCAAGATACTTTATACTGTTTGTGGCTATTGTGAAGGGGGTCATTTCCCTAATTTCTTTCTCAGCCTGCTTATCCTTTGAGTATAGGAAGGCCACTGATTTGCTGGAGTTGATTTTATAACCTGCCACTTTGCTGAAGTTGTTTATCAGCTGTAGGAGCTCTCTAGTGGAGTTCTTTGGGTCACTTAGGTAGACGATCATGTCGTCTGCAAATAATGATAGTTTGACTTCTTCCTTTCCAATTTGTATCCCTTTGACCTCCTTATGTTGTCGAATTGCCCGAGCTAGTACCTCAAGTACAATATTGAAAAGATAAGGAGAAAGGGGGCAGCCTTGTCTGGTCCCTGATTTCAGTGGGATTGCTTCAAGTTTCTCTCCATTTAGTTTGATGCTGGCTACCAGTTTGCTGTATATTGCTTTTACTATGTTTAGGTATGGGCCTTGAATTCCTGTTCTCTCCAAGACTTTAAGCATGAAGGGATGCTGAATTTTGTCAAATGCTTTTTCAGCATCCAATGAAATGACCATGTGGTTTTGTTCTTTGAGTTTGTTTATGTAGTGGATTGTATTGATGGATTTCCGTATATTGAACCAACCCTGCATTCCCGGGATAAAGCCTACTTGATCATGGTGGATGATCGTTTTGATGTGTTCTTGGATTCGGATGGCAAGAATTTTATTGCGTATTTTTGCATCTATGTTCATAAGGGAAATTGGTCTGAAGTTCTCTTTCATTGTTGGATCTTTTTGTGGCTTTGGTATCAGCGTAATTGTGGCTTCGTAGAAGGAATTGGGTAGTGTTCCTTCTGTTTCTATTTTGTGGAATAGTTTGAAGAGTATTGGTGTTAACTCTTCTTTGAAGGTCTGGTAGAATTCTGCACTGAAGCCATCTGGTCCTGTGCTTTTTTTGGTTGGAAGACAGTAGGTTAATTTCTTGATATTACTGTATAGGATAGGCCATATCTCAGGATTTTTTTCAACTCATTTGGATAGATATTTGAGAGTATTTTTTGTCTTGTTTCTAGACATTTGTAAGCATTGATAATTAAGGAAGTACAAAATGAGCAATAATCTTCTTACTCAGAGATAAACTGTAGATCATTTATAGACATCACTACTTTTCAACATTTGAGCATTCTATAGTTATCCAATTGTTTGGACACATTTTCTACCATTTTCTGACCTGATTGGTTAATAGAGTTACATATCATCTGTCATCAAAATGTATCATAAAGTATATCCAGTGAATTTTTATATGTAAGAGAGCATTTTAAGTATATTCTGTCATGTTTATTCTGGAAAATGGTACCTAATTGTTCACATTTATCTTCAGTAGAGTCCCATCAATTCTTATAAGAGATGTATTTTGGAGTCCAAATTCTCAGCATCACTCTTCTTTCCTCTTCTCCCCCATGATGTTATTCAATTTCTGTTTTTATTTTTGGCTTTCATCTTTGTCTTGGCTACAATTCTAGACCGTGAAGCTGGAAAGCCTTACGTTCCTCTGGAGTCCTAACTTGAACTGAGGGGTGAATGGAACACAGATGAGTCTGAGATTGTCTGAAGGAGAAGAAGAAAAATAGTAATATTCAGGTATATTATCACTAAAGGGATGATCATGCATATAAGGAAAGTATTATCAGCATGAAGGACATGGAGATCATTTCAGTGACTGTGAACTTGGGGCTTGTCAATGGCTCTCCAGTCCTTGGTCATGACAATTCCACTGTGTTGCAAACATTATAGTCACCAACTTGGAATTGGAAGAGGAAGGAAGGAGGTATTTTTTTTGTTATCTTCCTATAACGCATAAGGGTCTTCAATTTACTTAATCCTCTACTGCTCAATTTGTTTTTCAGTTCCTCTCACAAAGTCAGGGAATCAATCCCTTTATTCAGACTTGGCCAAATGTCTAAAGTGAGTCAGAGACAATCTCATTAAATGAGAAACTCCAAGGACAATTAAAAGTTGAGTAGAGACTTTTAAAATGTAGATCCCACAGGGAACTTTAGAAGGGAAGCTGGGTAACAGAGATGTAACTGGAAGAAGACTGTAAAAGAACACTTCAAAAGTAAATAATTGCCCTCTAGAGATTCCCAAGCTCTGATAGCTATCAGCCAAGACTAACAGAGTAAAACCTCCTCTAAAAAGACAAAGATAAGTTCTTCAAGAACGTTGCTGGAGATAAACCACATGCCCACCAACTGAATCCTTTACATGAGGTAAGTACTCTGCTGCAGTGACTCACCCACAGGGAAAGTTGTAAAGAGGTAGTGAGATGATGGAACCCAAACCTTAGGGAGTATCAGGAATGCTATTGTAACCACTAGTGTATTGTTCTGATTGGCTGCAGCTGGACATGTTTTAAATTGTGACTTAGATTGTACAAATCATTCCATGGAGTCTTCTTTTGCAGTCAGTCATAAAATATACAGTATAACTGAGATGCTCCAAATATCATAAACACTCCTAGAAAAAAATACTAGCTCTCAAAGGCTATTTTCCTGACCCTGAAACATCTGACTTGATGGGGTGAAAAGGTATGGACAAGGGATGGAGTTGACAGATGATCCACAGGAAGCTGTAGAACCCAACTTATCCAAAAGAAAAGACAGTAAATATTCTCAACTGTCAAATGTCAAAACATAATTTTTGAGTACCTAAGGCAGATATAATACTGATCTGGGAAAAAAAAGTTAGTGAATGTCACACTACAGGAATGATGAGAGATTTTGAAAAGAGGCTCATGTATCAGAAGACAAGTGTTCTATTCTTGGCCAAACTGGTTTTCCCAGTTCTAATGATATGCCCCCTTATCCATTGTAACTTTGGTCTTTGGTCTTTAAGACAAGAACTGACATTTATTGAACTGCCTCCCTGAAATACAATCAAGTATATGTATAACATAAATCCTATAACTAGAAACTTAGTGATCCTTGTTTTCAAATTTACTTTTCCTTCTTTATTTGTATGGAAATACCCAAGAAAATAGCATGCAAATGGAGGTCACAGCCCAATTCACAAGAGTTGGTTCTCTCTTTCTATCGTGTGGGTTCCAGGAGTCAAACTCAGGTTGTCAAGCTTCATGGCAGGATTCTTGACACCGTGAGCCATCCCACCTGCTCAGGTACTTATTTCTCCCCAATTATTTTGAGAATTATGGTTTTCATTATACCCTAAACTACCAAATTTATCATAAACATGTACTAGAAGGAAACTTTACGCTTGCCCGATCTAAGATGCTAATTGAAAACATGAAAAAAAAAAAGCTTATGCTACAGAAATACTGCAATTTATCCAGTGATAGGAAGAATAGATTTTATATAAGCAGAAAGTTGGTCCCATTGTTCTAACATTCTTGTCATTGCTCCCAGTTTTGAGAAGCAAACATTGGTTGTTTATTTTCCTCCTCTTTATAACTTCCATGTTTCTACTGCCTAGGGACATAGCTGGGACCTGTCTTCAGTTACTGAGGGGATATTGGAACTTCCTCTGATGAGAGCATAGTGACACAGAGGGCACCTTTGTACCCCCAAATCTCTGCTCCTGTCACTGGTCGGGCCCTACCAAGTATATGGTATGTGTTTATCAAATAAAGTCACAGAAAAGTGAAATGAAATTTTCTAAATATCTGATAAAGGCCATTGATCAAATATCAAATAAAGAGTTGACCTTTATGTAAAACCAACATCAAATATTACAAAACCAAATAGGTGGGAAGTTCAAACAGCAATGATGCTGATAGTGACTATATACACATTTGACCTAGGTTTCTGAAATATCTTATAACAAGGGGTCACAAGTTTAATCATTGAGAGTTATTATAAATGATCTTCTGTTCCTCTCCCATTCTATTAACTTTCTAATCTTCTGTATGTCACACAGTCACTTGTCCTCATGCTAGTGAATAACATTACCTAAGTGACGTGAATTATCTGAGTGCAGGAACAATGACCAGTAACAATTTACTGAGTACTTTTCCAAAATGTATTTGTGTTCACTGGTTCATCTGACCTTACTTGACAGACTTTCCAGAAAGCTACATGTGTTTATTGTCGAGCACATGGCTTCAATGAGTAAATAGGAATACAAAGGTCAAGACACTTGTAACAGGTTCCTTGCTCAAATTGGCAAGCTGGAGCTGAGATGCCCTGACTGCACATTGGGAGCATCCCCTGTTCTCAAAAGCAAGATACCAGTCTCAACACCATCCATGGCCCACAAGCATCCTTCTCCTTGGACTACATCTATCAACAAGCCCCTCTGCTTCTCACGAATAAGCTAGGTGATAGCTGAAATCATAAGCACAGGCTTCATATTGGTTCTTGGGTGGATTTGAGACCTGTGCAGGTGACTTCATCTTACCCTTTGGTTTCTTTAGGTAGAAAATAAGAGAGAGGAGTAATCCTTCTGTTTCTAGCAGGGTTCATTGTACTCTGGGTGAAATATGGATCCTTCATACCAGGGTACAGATGAGGATTCTTTCAACAGTCACAAGTGACCTGGGAATGGTAAAAAGTCCAAAAGGAACCACTCCCTCTGAAGACTCAGAAGAAGGGGCCTGAACTATTACAATGCTCTGAATCCCAAATGGCATATCTCTAAGCCTTAATCTTCACTGGGAACCCAATGCCACTTTCTACCCTTCATGGTTCTCAATGTGATACTTTCTGTTCCCTGCAGAGTCAGAACCAAAGGGAGGCCAGAGCTGTCTGCAACACCAAGTAATACTCTACTCTCCCCATCCTACAATTAGATGGGAATCTCACCACTGTTACCACCATAGGAAATTAAAACACAATTATCCTTTTCAGAACTTTCATGTTTGGTGTTGTGGGTCTGATCTAGTTGTATTAAGGATACTTTACAAAATTTATATGGTTTAGCTATATATGCACAAACTGGTTCATTGACTTCCAAGGAATACACCAAAATCCAATATTATTATTTCTTATTTCATTCTGTAGAAACACTGATGTTCAAAGCACAGAGTCTTGGTATTGAAAGGTAAGATTTCATAGGGACTGGATGAAAGCCTGAAGCCTGCTATATTTATTAAATAAAGTATTTACCAATTAAATATTTTGAGTAAGAGAAACACACCTAGAGATTATACTGCTAGTAAGTAATCTGAGGGCATTTAATTGGATTTTCTCAAGATCTATTCAGCCATGATGGACTGTAGATAGTAACATGCAAACTAAGTTGAGAAAGGAGAATTCCCCACAATGAAAAGGAATGAGAGGTTTCTCATCACTTCATGCTTGGTGCCAATATGTCTGCCTCCCATTTTTCACTTTCTTAAATATCTAAATAAATGGTCAAAATGTTCTATACAAGCTACATATAATAAAATATAAGGAATAGAAACAATGATAACATAGTTACAAAGGCTGAAATTTAATTATCCTCATAATGACTTTGTTCCTTTCATAGCACTTAACACAATTTAATTAATGTTTATAATTTTTAAAATTAATCTCTGTGTCCCCGGTTAATTTATATGAACTAAGAGGGTGAGACATGTGATTTTTTCTTTTTTTTCTCACAGATAGGAATGTCCACACTGTTCCCAGCACACAGACGATACCCTTCTCAGAGAGAGATGCCTCCTAGGGGCCAATGGTTATGAGGAGGATGTGGGATGACTCTATTCTACACTATTGCTTACAATGTAGTTTATTGGGAAAAAAAGAACAGCAAAATGGATGTTTTCAAAGTGTTTTGAGGGAATGCTAAAGTACCCATCTTAGGCCCAGTGGTACCTACGTATAAGACTTTAACTGATACTGTCTGAAAGGGAAGAATCTGCCTTTCCTTCCACTTTCCCTATTGTCATTAAGACTTTTCCACTTCAATGCTTTCCTTACTGGATTTTTCTTTTTCCTTTGTTTCATTTTTAAATCTTGTATTATTCTCCTCTGTTCTCTATCCTTCTGCATTAGCAGATTACCCCCTATATTGTCTCAACACACAGAGTCCTAGAAATGAAAAAGAGATCAATGAAGAAATTTACTCCTCTGAATCTCATGTATTTGTGTCAGTGGCCAACTCTTCTCTGTTCTTTTGGATATGTCCTTCCCTAATCACCTGCATTAAAGCACCAGGCTGTGTCCCAAGTCCAGTTGCAATCCTAGCCTAAGACTCAGTGTATAACCTATGGACACCTCTACTTGCCCTCCCTGACCTCTCCTTCCCCTACTCCTGGCCAGGAGTCCAAGTTGCTCCATGAAGAGAGACAATGCAACTTGGGTAAGTGAGTTTATACTCATGGGTCTTTCTAGTGACAAACACATCCAAGCTGGACTCTTTGTCCTCTTTGGGGTCACCTACCTGCTGACTCTGCTGGGCAATGGGCTCATTGTCCTGCTGATTGCCCTGGACCCACGACTCCACCTGCCCATGTACTTCTTCCTCTGTCACCTGTCAGTGGTGGACATCTGCTACACCTCCAGTGGGGTCCCCCAGATGCTGGCACACTTCCTCATGGAGAAGAAGACCATCTTGTTTGCCCTGTGTGGGACCCAGCACTTCTTCACCCTGGCCCTAGGAGGAACTGAGTTCCTGCTGCTGGCTGCCATGGCCTATGACCGTTATGTGGCTGTCTGTGATCCACTTCGGTACACAGTGGTGATGAGCCCAAGGCTCTGCATGGGTCTAGCAGGTGTCTCTTGGTTTGTGGGTGTAGTTAATTCTGCTGTGGAGACAGCAGTCACCATGCGCCTTCCCACCTGTGGGCATAATGTTCTCAACCATGTGGCCTGTGAGACACTAGCACTGGTCAGGCTGGCCTGTGTGGACATCACCCTCAACCAAGTGGTGATACTGGCCTCTAGTGTGGTGGTACTGTTGGTGCCCTGCTTCCTGGTCTGTCTGTCTTACACCTATATCGTGGCTGCTATCTTGAAAATCCACTCTACCCAGGGACGCCACAAAGCCTTTGGTACTTGTGCCTCCCACCTGACTGTGGTCTCCATGGCTTTTGGGATGGCCCTTTTCACACACATGGAGCCCACCTCCACAGCCTCTGCTGAGCAGGACAAGGTGGTGGTAGTCTTCTATGCTGTGGTCACTCCCATGCTGAATCCTCTCATCTACAGTCTGAGAAACAAGGATGTGAAGGCTGCCTTTAGTCGAGTTCTGATGAAAAGCCTTGAGTCAAAGAATTAGCAAGCAATTTTGCAAAAAAGCCATCTCTCCGTATAGTGGAATTTGGGTATATAGTTCCTGATAATGTACATGTAAGTGTGATGAGGTATATAGCTCCTTTTGGTATGTATATAAGTATACATATGTGGGTGAACATGAAATGTGTGTACGTGCATGAGTACAAGTATATGGATCTGTGATATATACTATGCTCTTTTGAGTTAAAAGATAGCTTTTATTTTAACCCGGCATTCTTGCTTTTTTTTTTTCTTGGCCCTCGCCTTAATTCAAAGAAAGTTAGTAATATGGCTTTCAAATGATCCAACTTACGAAAAACTTAAATAACATATAGTCATTTTCTTAAATGAAATGAGGGAGAATAACACAGCAGAAACACATATTAGGAAGGAAGATTACTCTAATTATATGTGCATAAAATTTATGTCAAGAACTTTTTCATTGCTAAAATTTCCAAATATATAGAAGTCAGACAGAAAGAAGAAGAAATAAATGGTAAGCTACCAACTTTTCAGATTGGCCTTAGGTCAGAGGAATAGATGTTATATAATTCCTATTTTGATGCAGCCCAACTTAGCAGGGTGTGGAATTCACACATACCAGGATCCAATGTCATACTCATGATCTTCATAGCCCTGGAAAATAAGCTTTGGTCACATGCAAGTCCCAAGGGCTCCACTTGCCTTCCTTCCATTTCCAACGGGCTGGGGAGGCAAGTGGCAGGTCAGAGAATCACAATATAAGAACCTCAAACTAAAGATTTCTATACAACAGGCATATTCGTTTTTGAAACTTTTAGGATATATTCAGAAGTCATCCTTGATTAAATGGACACAGCACACAGAATCAGAGCTGAGCCAATGAACATAGCAAGGCAAGTATTCTTTCCTCATAAAAAGTCAGACAACATCACACTAAATGGAGGGATTAAAGCAATCCCACTAAAATCAGGGACTAGACAAGGCTGCCCCCTCTCTCCATGTCTTTGCAATATAGTACTTGAAGTTCTATCTAGAGCAATTAGACAACATAAGGAGGTCAAAGGTATACAAATTGGAAAGTAAGAAGTCAAACTATCACTATTTGCAGATGATATGATAGTATACTTAAGTGACCCAAAAAACTCCACCAGAGAACTCCTACAGCTTATAAACAACTTCAGCAAAGTGGCTGGTTATAAAATCAACTCAAACAAATCAGTAGTCTTCCTATACTCAAAGGATAAGCAGACTGAGAAAGAAATTAGGAAAATGACACACTTCACAATAGCCACAAACAATAAAAGGTATCTTGGTATGACTCTACCCAAACAAGTGAAAGATCTGTATGACAAGAAATTCAGGTCTCTGAAGAAGGAAATCAAAGAAGACCTCAGAAAATGGAAGTCTTCCATGCTTATGGATTAGCACGATTAATATAGTAAAAATGGCCATCTTGCCAAAAGCAATCTAGAGATTCAATGCAATTCCCATCAAAATCCCAACTCAGTTCTTCATAGAGTTAGAAAGAGCAATTCTCAAATTCATCTGGAGTAACAAAAAAATGCAGGATAGCTAAAACTATTCTCAACAGTAAAAGAACTTCTGGGGGAATCAGTATCCCCGACCTCAAGCAATACTACAGAGCAATAGTGTTAAAAACTGCATGGTATTGGTACAGAGACAGGCAGGTAGATCAATGGAATAGGATTGAAGATCCAGAAATGAACACTCCTATGGCTACTTGATCTTCTACAAAGGAACTAAAACCATCCAGTGGGGGGGAAAAAAAAGATAGCCTTTTCAACAAATGGTGCTAGTTCAACTGGAGGTCAGCATGCAGAAGAATGCAAATTGATCCATTCTTATCTTCTTGTACTAAGTTCAACTCCAAATGGATCAAGGACCTCCACATAAAACCAGACGCACTGAAACTAATAAAAAAGAAACTGGGGAAGACCCTTGAGTGCATGGGCACAGGGTAAAATTTCCTGAACGGAACACCAATAGCTTATGCTATAAGATCAAGAATTGACAAGTGGGACCTCATAAAATTGCAAAGTTTCTGTAAGACAAAGGACACTGTCAAAAGGACAAGACAGTAACCAACAAATTGGGAAAAGATCTTCACCAACCCTACATCCAACAGAGGGCTAATATCCAATATATACAAAGAACTCAAGAAGTTAGACTCTAAAGAGCCAAATAACCCTATTAAAAAATGGGGTACAGAGATAAGCAAAAATTTTCACCTGACTAATTTCAAATGGCTGAGAAGCACCTTAAGAAATGTTCAACATTATTAATCACTAGGGAAATGCAAATCAAAACAACCCTGAGATTTCACCTCACACCAGTCAGAATGGCTAAGATTACAAACTCAGGAGACAGCAGGTAATGGCGAGGATGTGGAGAAGAGGAACACTCCTCCACTGCTGGTGGGATTGCAAGCTGGTACAACCACTCTGGAAATCATCTGGTGGTTCCTCAAAAAACTGGGCATGAGCCTGGCGTGGTGGTGCACGGCTGTAATCCCAGCACTTGGAAGGCAGAGGCAGGTGGATTTCTGAATTAGAGGCCAGTCTGGTCTACAGAGTGAGTTCCAGAACAGCCAGAACCACACAGAGAAACCCTGTCTCGAAAAACCAAAAAAAGAAAGAAAGAAAGAAAGAAAGAAAGAAAGAAAGAAAGAAAGAAAGAAAGAAAGAAAGAAAGAAAGAAAGAAAGAAAGAAAGAAAGAAGAAGAAAGGAAGATAAGAGAAAAAAGAAAAGAAAAAAGAAACTGGGCATGACACTTCCAGAGGACCCTGTTATACCACTCCTGGGCATATACCAAAAGGATTTCCTGGCCTGCAATAAGGACACATGCTCCACTATGTTCATAGCAGCCTTATTTATAATAGGCAGAAACTAGAAAGAACCCAGATGTCCCTCAATGGAGGAATGGATATAGAAAATGTGGTATATTTGCACAATGAAATACTACTCAGCAATTAAAAACAATGAATTCATGAAATTCTTAGGCAAATGGTTGAAACTGGAAAATATCATCCTAAGTGAGGTAACTTAATCACAAAAGAACACACATAAAATGCAGTCACTGATAAGTGAATATTAGCCCAGAAGCTCTGAATACCCAAGACACAATTCACATATCAAATGATTCCCAAGAGGAAGGAAGAAGGGAGCTCTGGTCATGGAAAGGCTTGATGGAGCAATGTAGGAGATTATCAGAATAGAGAATTGGAGGGGGTTGATTGTGGAACAGGCAGAGGGAAGAGGGCTTATGGGACTTATGGGGAGGGGGAACCAGGAAAGGGGAAATTATTTGGAATGTAAACAAAGAATATAGAAAAAAAGAAAAAAGAATGGAGGATTATATCAAAAATGAGACTTCCTACAAGTAGATGACATTCAGAGTATGGCATTAGGAGGGTAATGTGAACAGAACCTAGGAGGCTAGCTCAGATAATGACTTAGATGCTAGAATTTAAGAATTGTAAATAGAATAAAAGAGCTTTAGGTTGGGATAAGAAACATAGAGAGGTTCTAGAAATCAGGATTTGTGTCTTTGATCAAACATTAATTTGCTTTGATTTATTGAAGAGCAAGCCCCAACAAGACTGGGAAAAAAGAAATTTTGAGAAAAGAAATTGCCAAAGATTTATAAAACAAACAAAATCTATACTTCACATGAAGGAGAGATTCATTTCAGCACTCCTCAGCTAGAATGAGGAGGAATTATTGAATACACAGAGTATGCCACAAGCATGGAAAGAAGCTAAGACATAAACGTTGAGGGAAAATTATCTCTAAAATAATCTTTCTTGCATTCATTGAAAAACCATAAAAAGTTTAAACTAACTTACAAATGAGTGAGTGCCAGAAAAAATATGAATTAAAAGAATACTGAAAAAACAATTATGCAATTTCTTTAAATGCTTGATACTAAGCATCAGATAAAAATTACCAGGCCTTTGACTTTGGAAAGAAGGAAAATATGACCTCCCCTGAAATAATTCAGTCAACTAACAGACACAGAAATGGAAGAAGCTCAATGGCACTTTTAGAATAGAAAATAAATATTTAAAGTTATAATTTCACTAAGTGGTCAGCAGCATAAGCACTACTTGATTCTCTTCAATGTATAAAGGTAAGTAACAGAAGTTCAACACGAAAGAAAAACAACGAGAACTACAAGAAAATAACCAATACCAAGTCAACAGTTGCCCCTTAATAAATGAATGAGATATCAGAATCAGTAAGGACACAGATACGGAAACAATGCTGCAGTGTCCCTGAGTGACACTTAAGGACAAGGCCCTCCAATACACAGGTAGGACATAGGACATGTGTGCTTCTTAAAGAGCATTGATCAGGATTCACAATAGGCTTGGCCATAAAACAAGTCTCAAAATCCCCTAAGGGAATGAAACAATGCAGAGTAGATATTCTAAATACAAAATAATTCAATTAGATAGCAATTCCAGAAAGATATTTGGAAATCCCCACAAGAAATTGAATAATAAGCTACATTTGTTTGATTTACCAAAAGAAAAGCAAAAAAAAGAAATTGAAATAGTTTGAAAATCATCATATAACATAATGAATTTATATTTTTGAATGGATTGACCAGATTCTGATATGTTATACACAGGATGAGTAATGTACCTCAACCCTTATCTCACTGTGTATCTGAAGCTATCAATGTTAGGTACAGACTAAAATACAAAAGGTAAAAATTACTGGGGATGAAAATGTTCAAGATGGGACAGAGAGTCATGGACACAGAAGAAAAAAAGAAACTAGATAGGAGATTAAACAAGACTAAGAACCTCTGAGAGAGCCATTTAAAAAGCCTCCTACTTTATAAAAAAAATTAAAAATAATATTTAAGACTGTGAATGGGGCCTGAATACATTGATAAAGTTATGGGTTATGAAATAAATCCCTGTGCCAGAGTTGAGCTGGAGTATTTGGTCAGGGAGGTCTAAAAGGCCCCTGAAAAAAAATACTATTGTTCACTCCTCTTGTTTGCCCACCAGAACAAGATAGCAAGATCCTATTGCTGATGATAATGCACTGTTTGATTGTAAGACATAGAGAAATTCAAGCTGAAGTTGAGCTGTAAGTTTCCTTCCCGGCGACTAGCTTGTATGGTACTAGAAGGCATTTTACAGGCTGCTGGGGGTAGGAAGTCATCCACAGTCCTACTCAGCTATGGAACCAGCATGTTACTACCCTACTGATCTTCTAGGCAAGATAAGTCCACCAGTACAATAGTGGCATAACAGTCATGGCAGTAATCAAATACTTTCGGAATTCATCTGAAGTCCAATCCGCAAGAAGGACTTCTTACCTAATATTCTTAATCTAGTCAAAGCCTTTGGCTGGGGAGGTTATAGAACTGGAAGGTGGCTTTAGTTTTGCTAAGCATGTTGTAGACATTGAATTGTCTTCTAATTATTAGAAGTGTACAGATTAGTATGGCTGCCAAGTTCAGTCAAAGGACCTGTTTCCCCTCAGTGGGTATCAGTTACTGCAGAGACTTATAACCAGTTATAGTGCTGAAAATAATTGAATGTTCATTCCTAAAAGGGGCCCCTATAGCACGTCTTCCAAGGCTCAGGAAACACTGAAGAAGCTTTGGGTTAGGGCAGAAGAACTAGGAGTAGGGATGTATAACCCAGAAGAAGGAATGGAGTATGGTGGAACATTGTCTTCCAGGCATCCCACACTCATTGTGCTCGTGAACTCACAGAGGCTGTGTTACCTGAACCTTCACAGGAGTGGAGCCATCAACATTATCTCAAAAGAAAGAGAGGCTCATGAGTCCACACACATCCCTGGATTTTATAGGCAGGACACTGACAGTCTGACCATGCTCCACTGAGTATATAGATAACACAAATTTGACCTGTTTTTTTTCTTTTAATTTTTTGGGGTGTCATGAGGGTAGTGGGGATGTTATGGAGGACTGGGAATTGAGTATGGTTAGAGTACATGATGTGAAATTTCCCCAGAAAAAGAAATCAATAGAAATATTATGTTAAAAGGAAAATACTACTTTCTCAGAAAAACTGAACAAACAAACAACAACAACAAACTAACAAAAAAAAAAAAACCCTGAATACAGGTTCTTTAGAACTTGATAGCACTGAGGCCTAGAGAGACATCTCAGCAGTGTTTGCGTTTCTTACAGAGTACCAGGGTTCAGTTCCCAGACCCCACATGACATCAAACAACAGTCTGTAACTCTAGTTCCAAAGAATCTGATGCCCTCATCTGGCCTCTGCAGGCACCAGGCAAACACATAGGAAAAAATACACACATACAGGCAAACATTCATACACATGAGATACAAATAATAGAATATTTTTATAAAAATGTTAGCATTTCTTTCAGAATAAGATCTTAACACAAGGAACTCCTGAGAAACATTCTTGGGGATATCAAGATGGACACCAGCAAGTGTTGGGGCATTTCTAAGATCATTGTTCTTCTTTCTTAGCATAGTTCTTTCACTTCTCTGACTACATCTGTGAGGGAGGGGACCTGAAGAAGTGTCTTTTCTATATGGTCTTCATTAATCCTGTCAGCTCACCAACTCTGCTGCGGAAACTGTCAAAGGCAAAACAGTCATGTGAGACCCTGTAATACAATTACAACATCACCAACAAAGGAGGCCTTGTGCATATTTAGTGAAAAATTTCATAACAGTGCATGCAACCAAAAGTACAATCTTGCAGTTAAAGCCACATATCTAAGGACACCCTATCCCAAACCAGATAGTCTTAGCTACAACCTTGCAAGTCATCTCAGCCAATGGTCAGTCGTCAGTATTAATTTGTTTCCTAGCAATAAGCAGTGTACACATCAGTACCAAGAGTCCTTATAGCCAGTAAGTGTTTATTTAAAAAATAGAATCACGTTTTGCTTTTAAAACTCCCCCCTCCCTCAAATTCCTCGGATGTGCTCATGATCCACCATCACATCCATATCCCACATTGCAATGTCCTATCATTCATTACCATGTAGACATTTTTAAGAGCTTCACTATACGTTGATATTTTAGTTTTATATCATATAGCAGTCTCTGTTTAGAAACCAGAGGAGAAGAAAATAAAGGGGGAGATGTGCTATGTTTCTAAATTAGGTCATTACAAGTCAAAGGAAACCAAAAAAAAAAAAAAAGACTTAGAATAATAAACTTTGTGAAGATACTCCTCTACAATTTTACTTACAGCTGCAAGATGGGGGGGGGACTCTTACTTTCATTCTAACTATAGAATGGATGGTTCCCTTTTTCAAATAAAACTGAAAAGAGGTCATATGATTGGCAAATTTACCCACAGTCCACTGTTCATTCTAAACAAATTTTAAGCCATTTTCCTATATAACGTATTGACAATGTAGGAACTCAACCAGCCTCAGAGGAAGAACATACCAATCACTAAGCTTTTCCAGACATCCTTCCAATCCCATGTCAAACCCTCTGACGCCTCCCATGAGACACTGAGACCCACCAGTCCTGCCCCAGGAGTGACAACACAGTTGGTATTCTCAGAAGAAACAGGGCATTGTTGGTCCAGATCTATTTAAATGTCCCTGCTGAAATCTAGAAGGTAACCTCGAACCCATCACATCTACTTTCTGATCCTCAGCTGCATTTTGAGACAAACAGTAAGGTTGAGTGTATGAGAATGGCAGTGGGTATTCTTGGCACTCGGTATGGACATGGTCAACCAAAGCTTGGTACTGGCTTTGCTGATGAGAGAGAGAGAGAGAGAGAGAGAGAGAGAGAGAGAGAGAGAGAGAGAGAGAGAGACCTTTAAAGCCTCAGCTAACATGGGCCCCAGGTGCTGGGCTCAGAAACTCAACAGCTGGTGGTATGCAAAGCCAGTTTCTAGTCTCAACCACCAAACAGGGAACTCAGCCACAGAGCAACTATCAGGAGGAAGTGAGCAGGTGGAGGGTAGAGCCCATCTGATCTCCCATCACCTCCACCAATGTCTGATCCCATCTCTTAACCATATTAGAAAGACTTGGGTTAAATATTTCCTTTATTTCACTGGATTCTATAAACCATCCCTCTGTAGCACATAGTGTTAAAAACAAAATTCTATTAGAGCCTGTGCCCGGACTGCAGCTGCAGAGCCCTTTCTGAGTCTTTGTTCCACCAGGCTTAGCTCAGGAATCAGCTGCCACCAGCCCTTACCCAGCTTCCTTTGCTCCAGGAGGGGTTGCATTATTAGCCCACTCCCAGAGACCATTGAATCCATGGACAAAAGACACATAGATAGCGCTGTTACTTTACAATTTGCCCACTAGGCACAATTTCTGGGCACAAATATTTCCTGCCTGGTAATACATGCCCTTAACAATTTAGTATCTCCATCTCTCCTTCACATCCTTGGCCATGCGCCCATAGCAGAAGCCGCAGGCCCCAGCCCTCCCTGAGGCCTTACATGTTTGCTGTATCCTTTTTCCTTCAAAGCTCAGCAGAAAAGTTTCCTTTCTCCCTCCCTGTGGCTCCTTTTCCTCTTGGAACCAGGAAGTCCCACCTGTACCTTTGGCCCAACAATTGACTCCTGGGCTTCTTTATTGACAAATCAAGAACCAATTAGGGAACTAGACATTAGTAGCACTACCTCCCCTTACATCCCTCCTAACTGTAAAGCTAATCGTTTTCATTATATATTCTGAGGTTCATGAACAACTCTTTCATGCCTTATCTCATTTGATACTCACTAGTTCTCACCTGATCTAGGATATTCCAGAACAGTACATGTGAAACAGTCCCATAGCAACTACAGCTATACAAAAGCTAAGATACCAGATTAGTTTCTCATGATTCCTCATAAATCATTTAAACTCAGATAGCATGAATGAAGAATCATGATTTTCCCCCTCTAAATTGATCTCAAAACATATTCCCTTATCAAAAACCGTATCTCAAAATAAATCAAAATTTGCAAGTATGGTGGTCTTCACAGGCAGTCCCAGCACTTTGAATGTAGAGCTGGAAGGATCAGTGTAATTTTGATGTCAGCCCAGTCTACAAAGTGAGTTCCTGGCCAGCCAACGCTACAGAGGAAGCTGCTCCTCAACCACTGCAGAGAGAGAGAGAGGGAGGGGAGAAGACAGAGATACACACAGAGAGAGCAAGACTGCAGTTAAAAGGCTGAATCCAACACGGAGCTTCAGTCTATGACTGTATAGTACTCAGGCAACTCCTGACTTTTAGAGGATTTTGTTGCTTTTCAAACCTCAAATTATAGGAACCAGGGTGGGCTATCTAGCAGGCAGAGTCCTCTCTATGTCTCTGTTGTCTCTCCTTATTCTCGCAATAGTCATTTGTGCTCCTTCAATCAAATTAGTAAACAGTAGGAGGTGAATACTGAAATGACCTACAGCTAGAGCCCAGGTTGAGTGGCAGAGCTTATAGAATGCCCTAGGTTCAACCTGCAGTTCTAACAGAAGGGGGGAGTAGGAATCCTGCAAATGTGAGCTAGTGGGACATGCTACAAACAAAGTAAAAGATCACTCATAGAGGAGAGAGAGAGAGAGAGAGAGAGAGAGAGAGAGAGAGAGAGAGAGAGAGAGAAGAGATCAGTCTTTTTTTTTCTTTTTTGCTTAAAAAAAGCAGCGCATAAAACAATAGGATGTTTGGAAGGCAAACATGCCTCTGCTGTAACAGAGAGTTTACCCACAGCAAAGCCAAAAGATCTGAGAGGCGCTCCCTTGCTGACGTCATCTGTGGGCACTGTCGGCTTCCAAATGCTGTCATTGAATGTGATATGCACATTTGTCTTTTATTAATCAATTTGACAGTCAAACAAATGCCAACATTCCTCCAAGGAGACAGCAAAATTTCAAAACACAGATATAATTGTAATTGATATAATGTCCTATATTTGACCCTGATCTTATTAGGAGAAGATTAAGCCTGATTAATCACTGGGACCCAAATGAGAGATTTTCTATTGACATTGACCTAACCTGAATTATGGAGGAACAGGAAAGGACCTCTGCCTCTGCCTCTGCCTCTGCCTCTGCCTCTGCCTCTGCCTCTGCCTCTGCCTCTGCCTCTGCCTCTGCTGCCGCTGCCTTTGTCCTGACTCACCACCCCTGGCACACACACATATTGTGGCTCTTGGACATACAAAATACACACACACACACACACACACACACACACACACGAGAAAGAAAACAACCCTCAAAGACAACTTAGATGAGTTTATTCAGGTACTCAACAAAAATTGTACTGGAAAGCACACATTAGGAATGTTTGCATTTAAAAATTCAGAGAAGATCCATGACTTCAAGTAGCTTAGAATCTAGTGAAAAACATGTTCTCATGTTCAGAGTTCTCTTCAAGGTCCTTTTCTCAGTCTCAGACTATGAACTCTAACTAGATTTCCTTAATTCCCCAAAGAAGCTGACCTACCCACTCTATGAGGGTAATGATATAAGCTGGGTCAGAAGCTCACTCTAATGCAGCTCTTTAGGGACAGGCTGAACTCTTTGTTCTTTTTAGAGTCAACTACCTGCTGACCCTCCTGGCCCTGCTCACCCTCCTCCTGTACCCTCAACTCCCTCTTCTCATGCCCTTCTTCCTTTGGCCTAAAGTACAGCGCGCGCGCACACACACACACACACACGGGGTGGGGGAGTGGGGGCAGGCAAACATAACCAAGTTGTCACACAGAGCAATAGAATAGTGGTGCTGCCAATTGAGCTGAACTGTAGAGTAGAAAACTCAAGTATAAAAGAACCTCAAGAATAGAAAAGACTGATCCTGGGATAATACAGCCTGTAGTGTGGCCATAAAAAGTGCAACTGCACTAAGAAGTGGTGGGGGGTGGGGGCATACTCATTTGGAAAGTCTGAATAATAATGACATGTACCTTGGAATCTTTTTTATAATTCTACCCTTTGCCCAATAATATTCAGAAGCAGTTTATGCCATCCAGAAACTTAATGCACATATTTGCGGACTCAGTGAACATCAGGATAATTGCCTTAGTCATTTTCATCATGGCCCTAAATATCAAGTTCTCCATCTACAATCAATCAACCATTCAATCAAATTCTACACTTAAAAATTATGTTTCTGTGTCTAACTCTCACTCCTGTCATCACCACTCTCACCACAATCTTCCTCCTCATGTGTGTTGCATGAATCCCAGGATCTGGAATACCACATGAGTCTTAGAAACAAATAACACATCCAACTCCAGTGAATGCAGCACCCAGTGTTAGGTGCAACAAGAAACAGGTCCTCCCACTGCCTGGAGAGCTTGTGGAGAGATAAGAGATTAATGTCAACATAAATAAATAAAACCAAGTTCCAACATAATCCTGCAGCTTGGAAAAAAAATACTGTTTTATAGTATCAGTTAATGGCCAAACAACAGACAGAAAACTTTAAAAGTTAATGTAGTTTCATTAGAGAGTTAAGAGATCCTTGTGGTTTGAAATGAAATTAAAAGAAAAGAAAAACAGGGTGAGTCTTGGAAATGGACATTTTGCAGTAGATGACTAAGTAGAGGAAGATGGGCTGTTCCTATGGCATGACCCAGGTGAGGAAGCAGAGACCAGGAAGGAGCTGTTGAAAGGTGAGTAAACCAGTTTGGCAAAGATATTATTCTGAGAGTTATGGGGAGGAACTGGGGCTGCAGAGGAGTATAAACAGTAGATCTTAGAAAATAAAGCCAAGGAATTTGCATTATAGGCAATGACCACATTGCAGAGTTTTGGATACTGGAGAAGCACATGTACCACAGTAACTAAAAGCTGTATTCCTCTGTTCTACTGATAAGCACAGAAAAGATGATGCATTTTCTTCCGTGACTTCAACAAGTCTCTATGCCATGCTTAGAGGGAAGGAATGAAGGAAACAACATTTATAATTCAACTTCCATTAATTGAAGTGGATTTCAAAATTTCATAGGGCTTTAGGGGAGAAAGAAAATATACAAGTATCTACAAAGTGTCTTCTATTTTGCAGTTTCAGATTTTGTTTTGTTTTGTTAATATGTGAAGACATCATGGCATCTGGGCAACACTCTCAAAGCTCAGCAAAAATAAAGAGAATTCCCTGTCCTCTGTGACAGCAACCACATCTGACCTCATACCATGCTTCAGAAAGGTAACTCCTGACTAGGCAAGCCCCACCCATGTGAAGCTGGTATTTGGGGCTTGCTTTTCTGATACTGATCCACACAGGAGTTGGAATTGTCACCAGTTCTCAACCTGGAAAACAGTTCAGACCATTATAATAAAAAAAAATAAGTCAATATATAATAGCCCTAGGGCAAAATCCAGTCTCCTAAAGCACAGTGAGGAGGCAGCAATAGGGACATATTTACAGAATTTCTTAAGAGACAAAAAAATAAAGCAATTGACCATTCTTGACAAGCCTGATTAACCCACAAACAGGGCTTCCCCAAGATAACATAAACCTAAACTTCTGTCCTGAATAAAATCTCCTCATTCAGCACTTTCCATTTCAAATAGCCCCCTACTTGGAATCTCACTGCAGAGAGCAGGAGATCTTAGCTAGAGCTACTGTCAGACTTCAGGGTGTGTCTACTCCTGGAACTGTATTCCCAAATGTAGATCCCATGCACACTTATCACCTCATTAGGGAGCTGATTCTTGATGACAATTTCATCCTGAAATGTCTACCATATAAAGCCATGTTTTCCCTGCTGTATGCACTGATAAACCGTGTGCTTTCCCTTCCAGGCACTTTTTCAACTGTGTAACAATATGATTACTCATCAGACACGTAATTCCTGACTCCCACAAGACTGCTGATTCCCTGAGGAGGAGGCTGCACCTGTGAGTCCACTGTGTTGACCTCTGGCACAGGCATTGTCTTTACATGCATATTCAAAAGTGTTAACTGAATTGATTCTGTACGAACATGCTTTCTATTTTATAGAATCTTTATCAGTGTTGGGTGCTTTAATCCCAGCACCCTAGATGCAGAGGCAGATAGATCTCTGAACTCAAGGGCAGCCTTAGCTATGAAGTGAATTCCAAGCAAGCCAGGGCTACATAGTAAGACTCTGGAAAGAAAGAAAAGGAAAGAAAAGGCAAGGCAAGGCAAGGCAAGGCAAGGCAAGGCAAGGCAAGGCAAGGCAAGGCAAGGCAAGGCAAGGCAAGGCAAGGCAAGGCAAGGCAAGGCAAGGCAAGGCAAGGCAAGGCAAGGCAAGGCAAGGCAAGGCAAGGCAAGGCAAGGAAAGGAAAGGAAAGGAAAGGAAAGGAAAGGAAAGGAAAGGAAAGGAAAGGAAAGGAAAGGAAAGGAAAGGAAAAGAAGGAAACTCTTTACCCTTGAAGTGTGATATTTGCTGCTGGTGAGATGAAGGCTGTAAAAAGACATTAATAACACCAAAACACTGCATACCATAGACATGAAAGGACAGTGGATATGGCAATCCTGGTCCAGAATCCACCCAAACACCTGATTTCTCATTGCTACAATCTGATTTCAGAAAAAGGTTTGAAGAAATAGCCGTATTTGAAAGCTCTTGATTTTCTTACAATTTCCCTTCAAAAGAATAAAATGTCTCTTAGATCTTTTTTTTCTGCCTCCATTGACTGACATTAAAATACTACATGGGTGAGGTTTTTCTATTAGAACCACACCCACAAACAGCCCCTAGTGAATTCTAAGCATGCAATAGTATCAGAATCTCTCTCCTGCGGTTTTCTACCTGCCATAAGAGGTTTCCTCATGTCTCACACACAGGGTTCCCCTGTTTAACAAGGAAAGAAATGGAAAACTGGGGACAAAGATCAGAGTTAGAGAAAATCTTTAATGTCCTTTCCATACTCTGTCTTCCTCATACCAACACAGATACAGAAAATAATAACAGCATTAATTATGAGTTATTATAACTATTTTAAAATTATGATGAGTACTATTTATGTGTCATGAGTACATTGTGCACACATTACCACTATTAGAAAATAGCCACCCCATTTAACATACCAGGAAACTGAGACACAGAGGATTAATTATACTTAGGATTATGCTTTTCCAGTAACATTGAAGTTCTGTATATTTCTGTTCTTGTTTTATTTTGTTTCTTTTGCTTTTTTGAGACAGGGTTTGTCTGTGTAGTCTCAGCTATACTGAAACTCCATCTATAGATCAGGCTGGTCTCAAGTTTATATCCACCTGTCTCTGCTTGCCAAGTGCTGAGATTAAAGGCATGCTCAAAGACCTTCATTTTTAAAAGTTAAAACACTCAAAATTGTGTATGTAATTTCCTATGAATCATCATTCCTGCAAGTGAGTTTTAAAGTTATGACTAAAATCAAGAAAAAAATTAAACCCCAGGATTTAGGGAGTCCCTACTGTGAGCATTTACTATGTCAAAGAAGATCTGATTTCTCCACAAGATCTCCAGCAATCAACAAGAAAAAGGTCAAAGACCAAATTGAAAACAAAACAAAAATGTTTCAAAACATGTAAGATAATGACAATTCTATCATAATGAGTCATATAAAGTATAAACATATAATACATATCGGTTATTTTAACCTAAGAGGTTGATCAAAAAAGGTGTAAAAATATCCAGTTTGCTCATGAGAACATCAGTTGTTGAAAACCTAGAGAAGACAATGTTATCAAAAGTAGATAGTTGCATGTCATTTGACTAAGCACATCTCATAGAATGTGAACACATGCAAGCATACTAAGTGCACATTTCTTGTGGAATATATATGTGATACATGCACTTGAGTATGCAGTTACACACACTGTATACACACATGTATTTACATATAAAAGCCAGAGCAAGACATTGTATGCCTTCCTGTTTCACTTCTTCAGGCTTGAGATAGGGTCTCTCACTAAACCAGAAGTTCTCCCCTTTGCCCAGCAGCCTTTGAAGATCTACTGACCTCTTCTCCCCAGCACCATGGGCATGGTTGCAGCATACAGGGCCATGCCCAGCTTTTTAATGGTGTTGCTGAGAATTCAAATTTAGGTCCTCATGCTTGCTGAGCAAGCCCTCTTACTTGATGACCTAGATTCTCAGTCCCTATATTGTCATAATACCAAAAGATAAAAAAATAACCCAGACAACCACAGTCACGTGACTAAATCATGCTCCATTATATTTAAAAAAAGCAGAAGGAGGAGGGGAAGGAGAACGAGAAGGGGAAGGGGAGGAGGAAGAAAAGAAGAGGAGGAGGAATTGGAGGAAAAGGAGGAAGAGGAGCAGGAGAAGAGGAAGAAGAGGAAGAAGAAGGAGGAGGAGGAAGAGGAGGAGGAGGAGAAGCAGCAGCTCAGTGTGTGTCCACTCAAGCATCTCTGAGATACACTGTGAAATGAAGAGAGCAAAGAACTGAGCAACACACATATTGCACAACTATTTGCATAGGAAAGCACAGGCACAGCATAGTTAACAACACATTTGGTTAGGAGTCTAGAGTTACTGGTTTGTAAGTCAATGGACTGGTTCTTGGGGCAGGTTTTACTACAGAATAAAATATTTCTAGGAGCACAAACATAAAACTAATTTTAAAAAAGTGTCTTCAAAGACGATAAGTAGAAAGGAGATTGTCCATATATACTCATCAATACAGTTTGAACTCTTAACATTTCAATGTATTATGTATGAAAAATGTTTAAATTTAATATATAGAACCACTTTCTCCAACACTAAGGTCCACAAGCCCAAGTTCACTTAGCTACATATACCCTAGCCAACAGGGCAACTGCTTTTAATCTCCAGGGAGAGTTCAAACTCTATCAGAAAACCAGTTGTAAACTGGCCTCTGAAATGTACAAATTGATGCCTTTTAGCAAAAGCTCTCTTTCCCTATAATTCCAGAGAGAGAGAAAGCTCTGAAGAAAGGCTACAAAGGGGCATAAGAGGCTGTGGGATTCAGAGAGGCCCTACTGACACAGGAGCAAGGAGCTGGCAGGGACTTCCAAGAGCTTTATGTTCTGTCTCACAAACACCCATTGTCTAATGTCTAATCACATTTTTTCTCCAAATTTACCTTTCAAAACATTTGTATAATTCTTAGACTAAGTTATCTTTAAAAACAATATTTAGAACAATTAATACTGTGATTTTTCTTTTTAAAGATGGAATTTGGAAATAAAATAAATGAGATTCTTTTTCTTTTTAGTAAGTGAGATTCTTAAGTCTTTTTTCTGAATGAAAGATCATGTTTATTCAGTGAAGAAGTGGCTTTGTAGTGTGTGGCCTAAGGAAGTAAAAAAGTTCCCAAAGACAGTTAGGAAAATGAGGATTGGTCTTTTATTTATTTATTTATTTATTTTTATTTAGGAATAATGATCAAAGGAAGCTGCAGAGAGGAGAAAGCTAAAGGCAGGAAAAGGAAACCATTGTTGAGAAATGATACAGAGTAGCATTAGGAATTTTCCCAGCAATCTTCACAAAACTAAAGTCAAAGTTTTCAAATTTGGCAAGAGACAAATACTCTCCATACAGTGAAGAGTGCTCAGGACTCCTTGCCCCAGCCCCACACCCACAGCCAGCTGTTCTTTGGGGTTCACACACTGAGTGCTACTTGCTTCCCACCCCAATGCAGCAGTGACACAAACTTCTTTTACCTCCCCAGTATCCAGCCAAGATGAAATGATCCAGTTGATCAAGACTGTTTCCTAAAGAACTAATCAGTAACAAAAGGAAAACAGACATGAAAGAAACAGGACATATTGTACTTTGCACTTCAGATCAATACTGGTCCAGAATTCAGAATCTCCACTTTCATAACATCCAAAGGTAAGGAAGAACACTCGGAATCCCTGTATTTTCTTCTCCCCTTTCCCACAGAATGACTCCATGTCGGCCTACAAAGACATTTCCACATAGATGAGCTCACTTCCAAGGGAAGTTGCCCTCCCCTGAGTCTCTTCAAAGGGTCTAGATAAAGAAACCAAGCCTTCTAGGCCACCCAGAATCCCCTGGCCAGCAGGAGTAGCTGCCTGAAGGTTCCTCGGAACCTGAGATTATTGGTGATGAGGATAAATGGATGTACAGACATGCACGAGTAAAGTATAATTTGCCAGGGCCAATACAGCACGTTATCTGAGGAGATGAAGACTGTAGCATCAATAACCATGGACACAAAGGACAGCGCATAAAGAACCAGGAATGAGATGAGTGACTTCAGGGCTCTGCTGTGAGCCTGGACGTTGGGGTCTTGCAAGCTGTGGGCATTGTGCTGCATTCTTTGCGAATGCCTTCTGAGAGAATTGATCAACAGCAAAATTGAGACCAGAAAAAGAGAGCAAGGAATTGACATGGAGACAAGCTTCAGAGGCATAAAATAATCTATTTCCAGCCTTCTGTTCCACTCCTTAAAGGTTATGTTCCCAGAAAACTTTCTCCTTAAGAATGCCTGATATACAGTGTGGTTTCCCCAAAAGAACAGCAGAGTTACAATAAAGGACACCAAGATAGAGCCCAGCAAGAGCCAGGGCACCAATGCTGGGAATCTCCACTTCAGCCACAGGAAGGCAGGATGGGAGAAGTTAGCAATCTTGATACAGAACAGGACGCTGAGCCAGGTGCCAAACCAGAAAGTGGCTGAGTTCAGGAAGTCGCAGTGAAGACTGATGAGCTGTCTGGCGAGGCTCCTGGAGTACTCGACCAGGTGGAGGAAGTAGTAGAAACTGTTCACCAGCCCGACACACTGCTGAAAGAATCGGGAGGTGCCCAAACTGAAGAGAATCATGTCCGAGGGGAGCAGCCTACCGCGCCGTGTCCATTCCCTGCTCAGTATCAGCACAATGAAGCCGTTGGCCAGGATCCCCAGAAAAGAGAGCAGAACAAAGATCAACATGAAGAAAACTGATAGTGTTGGAAGCATTTCAGCTCCTCCTCCTCCTGTCGCCACTGGTTGCCTGGGTTCCTGGCCTTCTCCCTGCCCCTATACCACAGTCCCTCACACTCCCTTCTGGAGATGGGAGATAAATGGTTGGATTCTGCATGTCAGCCAAAACTTCAATGTGAAAGATGCTCAGACAATAGATAAAAGGTGTGCTTGTGGCTCAGATAGGATGCAAATATTTCCTGGGCTCAGGTACCATGGGGCAGCAGCTGCTCATGATTTGCCTTCTCTGATTTTGCCTACATGCTGCCATGCTTGCAATAGCATCAGTGGGGAAGGGGTTTTAGTTTGGGTTACTAAGTTGCATCATTCTTACTCCATCATTGGACTATGTGACCACTTGTCTCTTCCTATTAGGTATAGACAGGTAGGTCGGTAGGTGTGTAGGTAGGTAGGTAGGTGGGTAGGTAGGTGTGTAGGTAGGTAGGTAGCTAGATGGGTAGGTAGGTGGGTAGGTGGGTAGGTAGGTAGGTAGGTGAGTAGGTAGGTAGGTGGGTATGTGGGTAGGTAGGTAGGTGGGTAGGTGGGTAGCTGGGTAGCTGGGTAGGTAGGTAGGTAGGTGGGTAGGTGGGTAGGTAGGTAGGTGGGTAGGTGGGTAGGAAAGTAGGTAGGTGGGTAGGTAGGTAGGTAGGTGGGTAGGTAGGTAGGTAATTAGGTGGGTAGGTAGGTAGGTAGGTGGGTAGGTAGGTAGGTGGGTAGGTAGGTAGGTAGGTGGGTAGATGGGTAGGTAGGTGGGTAGGTAGGTAGGTAGGTGGGTAGGTAGGTAGGTGGGTAGGTGGGTGGGTGGGTAGGTAGGTAGGTGGGTAGGTAGGTGGGTAAGTAGGTAGGTGGGTAGGTAGGTGGGTAGGTAGGTAGGTGTGTAGGTAGGTAGGTAGGTAGGTAGGTAGGTACATATGTAAATACATAGATGCATAGATAACTAGCACAAGAAGATACCTAGGGAAAATCGTGACACTAAAGAAGTCTTTCTTAGCTGGGTTTCCCTGAGATACATCTACCCCTACTCATGAACTTCTTCTAAGTTAACACCTAGGTCTATCTTTCTACCCAAATCTCTACTTAAATCTTCTATGGCTTCTATGGAATAAATAATTTATAATCATCTAAACTGATCTTTTTCCAGTGAAAGTATGTGTTTTCTGCTGGCTGTAGGTCTGAGTGACTAGGTTTCCTACTGGATATTTGTTGGAACACACTTAGGCTTTCATCAATATTTCCCATGTAGCCATATTTAAATATGGCCACTGACTTGCTTCATTAGACCAGCAGAGGGAGGTATGAGCAAGATAGAAAGAACACAATCCTAGGAATGTCAACCAATCCTTTGCTGTGTTAGTGCCTAGAAATACATAGCACTGTTACAGGATACAGAACACGTTGGACTCCTGTGACTAGAATCAAGTCACAGCTCTTATCAACTTGAAAAGTGAGGGATCACAAAGTCACAAAAGTCTGGGTTGGTATTCATGAAGGCCACCTTAGATTTTTCTACCACAAAGGCACATGAGAGTCCCATGTCTACTAGCACAAACATCATTAAAGGGACCCCTACCAGACCAGGTTTAAAAGCAAAACCATTTCAACATGTCTGTCATTTCAGAGAGTTACTTTTTCAATTACTTTTATGTGTGACAAGCACACATAAGATCTACTCATTCAGCAAATTCCAAGTATATACTCTGGTATAACTAGGTGCTGTCACCCAGCTGTATATTCAGCCTCCAGGACTGACTCGTTTAGCTTAGCTGAATTTTTGTACTACATGAACATCTTTCCAGTCATCTCCTTGTCCTAGATCCCTGGCAACATCACTGTGATTCTGGCTTATTTTGGTTACTTTAGGTCCCACAAGTGAAGTCCTTCAATGTTTGTCTTTCTATGTTTAGAGTTCTTGGCTTAGATTAATGTTTTCTAGAACATAATATTCATTTGTGTTGCTTCATATAACACTATGTCATTATTTAAGGCTGAATAATATTTTATAATGTTATATATCATGTTTTCTTCACTCATTTACATATTAATACTTTCCTAGGTTCCCTCCATGTCTTGGCTACTGTAGCTAATATTGCAATGGACATCAAAATGCTGGTATCTCTGATTTATGACTTCACTTCCTTCGGGTATTTGCTGTTCTGGTTTGAATATTCTTGGTCCACACCAAAACTCATGCTGAATACTGGTTCTGGCGTGGCCATATAAAAAATGTGTTGAGAACTTTCAGAGGTGAGAGTTCATTAAGAGATTTTTTTTTTTCATATTCTCTCTTGTAGGACTGGATTGACTTCCTTGAACAACTAAAGTGATTTCAGTGTCTCCCTGGCCTTTTGATGTGGGACTGTCTTCTGCATACACCCACTTAACTCACATGACACCTTCCTTCCCCAGAAGCTCAGCAAACACCAGTGCCATAATCCTAAGCTTCTAAACTCTGAAGAAGAATAAACTATTCTCTTTAGAAATTACTCAACCTAAGGTATTTTGTTAGAGTGACAGAAGAGAAACTAAGACATAGCATACACCCAGGAATGGGACTGTTAAATAATAAATTAGTTGTTCTCTCTCTTTCTTCCTCTCTCTCTCTCTCTCTCTCTCTCTCTCTCTCTCTCTCTCTCTCTCTCTCTCTCACTGTCTCTCTCTGTCTGTCACTCTCTGTCTGTCACTCTCTGTCTCTGTCTCTGTCTCTCATAAATATCTATATTATTTCCCAAACGGCCTGTAACAATTTACATTTCAACCAGTGCATACAGGAACTTGTTTTCTCTGCCTCCTCCCCAACGTTTATCTCCTTTTGGTAAGCACTAACAGGTGTGAGGTAATGCTTCTTTGTGGTTTGAATTTGCATTTCTCTGAAGTTGATGGTGCTGAGCGCATTTCATACATTTCTTGTCTGTTTGTATGCTGCTTTTGAAAACTATCCTCATCTCAGATCCTTTGCTCACATTTAAACTAGGTTGTTTGGGGATGATTTTGCTATTGAGCTGTGTAATTCCCTTACGATTTTCTTCTTTCTTAGTGAAGAAACCATTCTTCCCACACTGCATATTCTTGGCACCCAAGTCAAAGTTCAGTTGCCTGCGTGTGTGTAAAGTTGAGTCTGAGCTCTCTGTTGTGTCTCATTGGCCTGTATATCCGGCTTTATCACAGTACCACGTTGTTTGCATTCTTTTGGGCTGGTTACTGGAATTTTACTGTCTTCCTTCTGTTTTGTATTTCTTTGATTTTCCTTGTCCCAAATAACTTTGTGTGTAACATTTGTATGCCTAAAGGAATAACTATCTTTACCTCTGTACTGATTGCTTCCTTTGCTGTACATGGGCTTTTTAGTCTAATATAACCCTTTTTCTCTCTTTTAATTTTCCTTCTCTGTATTTTCTGTATGATATCACAAAGCTCAGTGCTCATATCGATGTCAGAAAGTGTTCACTTGTCTTCACTTCTTATAGCCTTCTTATAACTTTATGATTTAAGATTTTAGGCTTGAGTGTTCGACCTATTTTAAGCAAGTTTTTGTATCATGAAACACAGGGTCTGGCTTCACTTTTCTACCTATGGATATATAGTTTCCCCTACTTTCCCCAGCATCATTTATTGAGGAAACCATCTTTTCCACACTGCATATTCTTGGAATTCTACACAAAATTCAGTTGACCACAGATGTGTAAACTTGAGTCTGATCTCTCCGCTGTGTCTCATTATCTGTATGTCTGGTTTTCAGTACCATATTTTATACATTCCTTTGAAATGGTTTCTGAAACATTATTATACTTCCTTTAATGCTATATTTCTTTTATATTTTTTATGTTCATATAATCTTGGGTGTGAATTCTGCAAAGAAGCAATTATCTTTCACGGATTCTACAAGCTCAAGTTTCAAGGAAACCAAACAAAAATGAGCAATGAAAAAACCAAGCCAGACATCGTGACTAATACCTGTTATCCCAGCACTTTAGAGGTAGATTCGGGAGGATTCATAATCACCCAAAGCTGGACAGTAAGTTCAAAGTCAGCTTGAGCTACACAAGACCCTGTGTCAAAAACAAAAACAAAATTTTAAGATATGAGCCTTATGAAGGTATGAAGTCACAGGTTAGATGGGACATTATATTCTAGTTATGGGGAGGACAATCTTGGCTCCAGCTCCACATGATATAATGTCTTTGGCCCCAGGACAGAGGGTCTACAGAATCCTGGACACCTTCATCAGCTGTGATTGGGGTTTGGGCAAACTGCAGGAAACCTCAGTGGAGAGAGCGTCAGGTACCTCTGATGGTTAAAGCCTGCTATAATAAGCAATGAAGGCCATGAAGGGATGAGTGTCCACTCTCCATTGGTGCCAGCAACCTTTCTCCTGCCCTGAGCTGTCATAGTCGCTGGCAAAGGTCACACACATTAAATGCGCCCTTTCTGTGTAGCCATCCTAGATTTTTACCTCTGTTTCAAAGCCTAGAATAGGATTTTATTATGAAAGAGTCACCTTAGAAAATGAGTCCAACTAATAATCTGAAAACTGTTGTCCCCACAGCATAATATCACTTGCACAGATCAGTATGCTATGAGCATTTCTACATTGCTTAAAATACATAGTTCCATGTACATACTGTGTCAGCAGAGTGCTAGATTTTTTTTAGATAATAATGACAAGAAAAGAGTCTTTATATGCTCATTACAGGAACAGTATTTGTTGTGTTTTTCAGTTGCTATTAGTCAAATCCATCAATGCAGAACCTGGAGCCATTGGTCATACTACCCCTGTTGAAAATTAGTAATCTACAACAAAAAAAAGCAATTCCACTGAAGTCATCTATATATGCTTTCTTATTTATATCACATTTCTTATATTGCTTTTCATCTATTTATCTACTAAATAAAATATTTATAGATGGGGTGATTCAGGGACCTCAACCTAGAACCACGCATATGCTAGGGAAGCATTCAATGCTAAGCTATATCCCTCACACGTACACAGTATTTATAAGGACTTTTACTTGCTTCCATGATTCTGGTTGCTGAGACTATAGCAGTTGAGCAGCCACGTTGATCTGAGGTTTTAAGGAAAATAAAGTCCTATAGAATGTTAGTGACAATAAGCAAGCAACAAATATTTATTTGTTCATTGAAGAAAATAAAAGAATGTTCCTGGAGATTGCTAGAAAGTAAAAGTTGCTATTTGTACTTACTGGAGATAAGGGGAGGATTGGGTGAAATTTTCTCAGGACAGTAGGTATAAACTGAGAGGGCCAGGAAAGCAGAGCCTTGTTCTTTACCAATGTTCTTTCTTGTAATCTCATCTAATTGTAACTATATTCATCCTCTCTATTATTTTAACCTTGATTCCAAGAGAGAATATGATTTACAGCACAATGTACAGGTTGTCTTTTCATTCTGATCACATAGTGTATCAGAAGGTCACCTCAAGTAATAAAGCAGACTTGGAACCATCATCCCAATATTTAAATTCTAGGTACCAAGGTAGCAGCAACTTCAGCTCCTCTGAGATTGACTGATACTAAGGGACAATAGAGAAGGAACCAGAAAAACCAACTGATACCAATACAGAATCTGACTTTGTGCTTCCCAGATCTGGAAAATGATTTACGCATTTCTTCCTGGGTTTCTTTCCCACTTTGGAAGATTTCCTGTTGGACCTTTCTGTATGTGGGTATCCAGTTTTCCCAGCATAATTTATTGAGAAAGCTGTCATGACCACATTAGGTATACCTGACTACAAGTATGAGCCCATGCACATTAATCATTAAGAAAATACTCTATAGATTTTCCCACAAGCCAATCTTATGTTCAGTTTAGTTGAATATATCTCTGTAAACTTATATCTGTGTACTCCAAAATCTAGGCAACCATCTTACCCTACGTCTTAGTTTGGGTTCCTAGTCCTGTCATAAGCACGACCAAAGAAAGCAACTTGGGGAGAAAGTGCTATATTTGGCTTACAGGTTAAAAATCCACCACTGAGAAAAGTGAGTGCAAAAACTCAAGGCAGAAAGTGAAGAAGAGACCATGAAGGAGTTCTGCTTACTGGCTTGCTTACTATAGTTTGCTCAGTCTGCTTTCTTATGCTATTCGGGACCACTTACCTGAGGGTAGTATCAGTCTCCATGAGGTGGGCCCACCCACATCAATCATTGATCAAGAAACTTCACTGAGACCTTGACTGTAGGCCAATGTTATAGACTCATTTTCTTAGTTGAAGTTTTCTCTTTCCAGATGACCCTGGCTTGTTTTGAGTTAACAAAAACTAACCAGCACACCCTCTATGTCCTTCTGACAAAGCAAGACACCAAATCTGTTATGACTCCCAAATGAAGGCATAACATATTAAGTTTCATTGACATCATGATGGAACCTCCTGATCCCCACAAGTTTTGAGGTAAAAGAAAAGAATTCCTTGACTCTCTCCGTAAACTACAAGATGAAACTCTACTGTGTTTCTTCAGTTATTTAACCTGTACAAAATATTCCCTCCATAACCATCTCGGCATTTCAGGTCTACTTTGTTTGCTTGTTTGTTTGTTTGTTTGTTTGTTTGTTTGTTTTATTAAAGAGCTTCAGAAGTGTTTTTATGAGTTTTGTGCATGTGCTTTTAAAGTATGGAAGGGCCAAACAAGGGGATCTCATGAAACCAAGCATTTTCACCTCATAGAAATATCAATATTTAGTATCATATAACTAAAAAGCAGCATCCATAAAATTATGTTGGTCCTCGGAAGAAATTTGGATAGTATTTTAGTACAACTGAAATTCATTTGAGGGTTTAAAATAAGGAATGACTGCTCAAATTTATCTTTTTAAGTAGATCCCCTGGACACTATCTAACTAACAGAACTAGGGTAGGTTAGAGTGGGAAAAACAGTCAGTAGAAATGCTCTGGGATGTACAAGCAGATCAGCGCTTTACCTCATGTAGAAACCCAAGGGGAGAAACACTAGGGTAAGGTAAGATGTTGGTGTATTATGAAAGTAGAGCTGATATAAATATTCTGATGCACAGAACTAAGAAATTGGAAAAATATAGCATCAATTCTAAAGTTTTAACTTTAGTCACTGAAGAGACTTTCACCAATTCTTTTTCTGCGATAAGGAGGAATGGAAGAATATGTCTGTGGGTGGAAATCTGTTTTGGTCATGTAGCTCTTGAGATGCCTGTTGGATATGTAAGTTGAGACATGAGCTAGACAATTGAAATGGAAGTCTGGATCTCAGTGAGCAGCAAAGGCCAGAGTAACAGGTTTGGAGACTCAACACTTGCATGGTATTTAAAGCTATTAAACTGGATGAGATCATCTGGGCAAAGAATGTTGGTAGAAACTGTAAAGGGGGCTGGAGTAAGCAGTATACCTTCAGCTTTTAGTAGTTGAAATCCCCAGGATCCAACTGAGCTGAAACTAATATTAGAGAACTTCCTCCATCCTGAGCTTACGCTGAGAACAAAACAAAGCGGACATAGAAAGGTGGGGTGACATTGTTGCAGTAGAAGATATACCAAAAGATTTCTATGCTAGGTCCCATGATGATCTGCACCCAGAGATTATAGGCCATGCTCTCTGAGATGATATCTCGAAAGAACATGTGGCTAACATGTCCTAAGGTTTGAGTAACCCTCAGCTTCCAAATAAGTCAAATACAATAAAATCATCACTGTTAAGGATAGTGTCTGCTCAGAGCCTTAGCCATGGACTGTTTCGTCAGAAAAGACCTGCTTGTTAGCCATCTATTCTACAAAATGATTGCATCACATGTCTTTGAGACAATAGATCAGGCTTATTGATAGTCTCTTTGGAGACAAAAACAATAGATAATAAGTAAAAGATAAAAATAATAACTACAAATTTATACTTGTGATTGCTATGCCTCTTCCTGCCCTATTGGAACTGCTTTAAACATATTAATATTTTCATTTTCATAAAAACTCAATTAGTTTCAAAAATGAAGCTAAGATGGTTCCAAAAACTCAAAATGGATCATGGCTCTAAATGAAAAAATTACAGCTATAAAATTATTAGAAGAAACCATAAGAGCATTTCTTCATGATCTGGGTAAAACAAAGTATTCTTAGAGATAACACTGAATTATAAATGTCTAAAGAGAAAAAGAAACTGGACTTAAACCTAAAAATATTTTTGCCATTATAACCTGAAATATAACCACATGATAGAAAATATTTACAAGTACAAATCTGTACCCAAATCTGCACAAAAAGAAATTTGTACTCAAAAAGACAGTCATAGAAAATAAGAAAAGAAAGTAGGGATGGAAAGTTGGTAGGAATGGAAGGAAAAAGAGATGAGATGGAATGAAAATCAGAGAGTGTGAAAGGATCAATATGAGCAGAATCTGTCATACATATTTGCCAAAGAATATATTCATTAATACGTTTGAATAGAAAAGACAGATAAATTGGCAATAAACACAGAAGTCAGCAGTGGATGTTTTCACTGTTATAAAGTATTAATTACTAACTGCAGTTCATGTACATCATGTTTCTCAAGTCTAGACTAGTTCCAGTATCTTAGGCACTTCAAACATCATGGGACCATATTTGTAGGAATAGATACAATTAATTTTTCAAATAGATCACTGTGACATTGCCTACTGTTAATACACACCCAAATCTCTCAGCTCTGAACTTTCCACATCCCATTTTGCTGTCAACCCTTTCCCCATTCTATGTGGATTTAAGGATGCTCCCTATGCCCATATCACCCTAAATCCACCAGATCTCCTCAAGAATGCCATCATGATGCCCCATCATCATTCAGGGATGGGATATTACACAGACTGTCCAGTAAGAGTGGTTTAAGCCAAGATAGAGGTGCTCTATCAATAATGCACAGCTGACCTAAGTCATTTATACATTTAAAGAAGTATTTTTTTTCCTAGTAGATGAAAAGAGGAAGCCAGAAAATCGTACTCAGTCTATCCTGAAGTAAATCAAATATGCAACAGTCTCTGTCCATAATGGCCATGCAGAAGGAACGAGTGGCTTTTAGGCAGACAAGAACTAGCATAAATAAAGGTTTCATCCCACTTGCCAATGGGTAGTCATCAAACAGAGACTCACAATAGAGACTCACAACTCATCAATGGAGAGTGCTGAGAATAAGGGACTGCTAAGTTCTCAACCCTAAATATGCCATTTACTCTACCAAAAAGCAAGGGACATCATGGAGAAAGGTAAAGAAAGACCAGAGGGTGGGGAGGAATAGTATAAAAGGATAGTCTCTAAATGTGATATAGCCACTGTGATCACAAACAACTATGACCACATACATAAAATGTGAAAATAGGAGGAGGCCCAGTAGGGTAAAGGAGGGAGTCTCCAGGAAAGGGAGGTTCATAAGAGAAGGTTAATGAGGTAATATGATATTGTTACATATGTACAACTAAGAATCTGCAAAAAAAAAATTAAGATTAATTTTAAAATGAAGTCTTCAATCATACAGCTGAGAAATGAAATGAATTCTTAGTCATCAGTGAGGCAGGAAGAGAATGTCCAGACCCAGATTAGAATCAAAATCAAGCCAGGAAGATAAGCAGTGTTTCTGACCATGCAGAACACACAGTTCCGGCCTACAGAAACATGAGCTGATAAATGGGCCCTGTTCAAACCATGGAACTTGTCATTTATTTCATAGCAAAAGTAAACATATTCCATCTCTTTAGCAAGTTCTCTGAAGCCAACAATGCAGACCATTGACCAGTGTTAATAGGACTAGAAAGATCATATTACTCATCTCTGTGTTAATCTCCAAAATTTAAATAAGAATTTAAGGTAATTCTGCAAATGTATTTATCCAAATGTTTAGAAAGGCTACTGGCACCAGCATATTTTGACTGGAAAATATCACCTTCCTTTGGATTTTAATAACAGTTATGAAATGTGTAAAGTGATAAGCAGTTAATCTCCATTGTCAAAGTTTATTCCCAAAACACATAATGAGATAGGAATCAGCACAAGAATAGTTGTGTGTGTGAGTCTGTGTGTATGTGTGTGTGTGTGCCTGTGCGTGTGCGTGTGTGCCTGTGCGTGTGCGCGCGCGTGTGTGTGTGTGTGTGTGTGTGTGTGTGTGTGTGTATGTGTGTGTATATGTGTGTGTGTGTATATGTGTGTGTGTGTATATGTGTGTGTGTGTGTGTGTGTGTGTGTGTGTGTGTTCAAAGAATATGCACCTCCTTCAGGTCTGAGCTAGTGTCCTGAGCAGACCTTGGGCACTAACACTGCACCCAATGCCACAACACGCAGAGAAAGCTGGACTCCTAGGAGCTCTTACACCCAGGATCTCAGGATCTCAGGATCACAAGATCACAGAGACAGCTGGACTCTGAAGAGTTCTGACACAACCAAGATAACAGGAGGAACAGGCTCCAGTCAGAGACAGTGAGGACAGGTAGCACTAGAGATAACCAGATGGCTAGAGGCAAGTGCAAGAACATAAGCAACAAAAACCAAGGTTACTTAGCATCATCAGAACCCAGTTCTTCCACCATAGCAAGACCTGGATACTTCATCACACTTGAAAAGCAAGACTCAGATTTAAAATCACTTCTTATGATGATAATAGAGGACTTTAAGAAGGACATAAATAGCTCCCTTAAAGAAATACAGGAGAACACAGATAAACAGCTAAAAGACTCAAAGAGAAAACACAAAAGTCCCTTAAAAAATTACAGGAAAGCACAACCAAACAGGTGAAGGAATTGGACAAAACCATCCAGAATGTAAGAATTGAAGGAGAAACAATTAAGAAATCAAAAAAGGGAGTCTACCATGAGATAGAAAATCTAGAAAAGAGATCAGGAGTCATAGATGCAAGCATCACCAATAGAATACAAGGGATAGAAGAGAGAATCTCAGGTGCAGAAGATACCATAGAGCCGGGCGGGTGGTGGTGCACACCTTTAATCCCAGGACTTGGGAGGCAGAGGCAGGCAGATTTCTGAGGTCGAGACCAGCTTGGTCTACAGAGTGAGTTCTAGGACAGCCAGGAACACAGAGAAACCCTGTCTTAGAAAGAAAGAAAGAAAGAAAGAAAGAAAGAAAGAAAGAAAGAAAGAAAGAAAGAAAGAAAGAAAGAAAGAAAGAAAGAAAGAAAGAAAGGAAGGAAGGAAGGAAGGAAGGAAGGAAGGAAGGAAGGAAGGAAGGAAGGAAGGAAGGAAGGAAGGAAGGAAGGAAGGAAGGAAGGAAGGAAGGAGGAAAGGAAGGAAGGAAGGAAGGAGGGAAGGAGGGAGGGAGGGAGGGAGGGAGGGAGGGAGGAAGAAAGGAAGGAAGGAAGGAAGGAAGGAAGGAAGGAAGGAAAGGAAAGGAAAGGAAGGAAGGAAGGAAGGAAGGAAGGAAGGAAAGGAAGGAAGGAAGGAAGGAAGGAAGGAAGGAAGGAAGGAAGGAAGGAAGGAAGGAAAGGAAGGAAGGAAGGAAGGAAGGAAGAAGGAAGGAAGGAAGGAAGGAAGGAAGGAAGGAAGGAAGGAAGGAAAGGAAAGGAAAGGAAGGAAGGAAGGAAGGAAGGAAGGAAGGAAGGAAGGAAGGAAGGAAGGAAGGAAGGAAGGAAAGGAAGGAAGGAAGGAAGAAAGAAAGAAAGAAAGAAAGAAAGAAAGAAAGAAAGAAAGAAAGAAAGAAAGAAAGAAAGAAAGAAAGAAAGAAGACACCATAGAAAACATTGACACAACAGTCCACAGAAATGCAAAATGCAAAAAGTTCCTAACCCGAAACATGCAGAGAATCCAAGACACAATGAGAAGACCCAAGCTAGGGATAATAGATATAGAAAAGATCAAAGAATCTCAAACATAAGGGCCAATAAATATCTTCAAAAAATTATAGAAGAAAGCTTCCCTAACATAATAAAAGATGTGCCAATGAAAACACAAGAAACCTACAGAACTGCAAATAGACTAGACTAGAAAAGAAATTCCTCCCATCACATAATAATAAAAACACAAAATGCACAAAACAAAGAAAGAATATTAAAAGCAGTAAGGGAAAATGGTCAAGCAACATACAAAAGCAGACCTATCAGAATTAACCAGACTTCTCACCAGAGAGTATAAAAACCAGAAGATGTCAATACAAATGTCATACAGACCATAAGAGAACACAAATGCCAGCCCAGGCTGCTATATCCAGAAAAACTCTCAATTACCACAGATGGAGAAGACAAGATATTCTATGACAAAAAAAAAAATTTCACACTATCTTTCCACAAACCATGGAAACAAGGATAATAAATGGAAAGCTCAAACACAAGAAAAAGCAAGAAAGTAATCTACTTCCAACAAACCCAAAAGAAACGTTAATTCCATCTCTAAAAACAAAAATAACAAGAAGCAACAATCACTTTTCCTTAATATTTCTTAACATCAATTTCCCTAATAAGAAGACATAGACTATTGGACTGGATCCATAAACAGGCCCCAGCATTTTGCTACATACAGGAATTGCACCTCAGTGACAAAGACAGACACTATCTCAGAGTAAAAGGTTGGAAAACAAAAAAGATAAGGAAAGACATTTCGTAGGAAGTGTTCATCAAAGGGAAAATCTACCAAGATGAACTCTCAATTCTGAACATCTATGCTCCAAACGCAAGGGCACCCACATCCATAAAAGAAACTTTCCTAAAGCTCAAAGCACACATTGCACCTCACACAATAATAATAGTAGGAAATTTCAACACCCCACTCTCAGAAATGGGCACATCATGGAAACACAAACTAGATAGTGAAACTAACAGTGAAACTAACAGAAGTTATGAACAAAATGTATTTAACAGATATCTATAGAACATTTTATGCTAAACAAAAAAATATACCTTCTTCTCAGCACCTCATGGTACTTTCTCCAAAACTGACCATATATTTGTTTACAGAACAGGCCTCAACAGATACAAGAAGACTGAAATAATCCCATGCATCCTACTGAAACACCTCGGACTAAGGCTGGTCTTCAATAAAAACAAATACAATGGAAAGCCCATATACACGTGGAAAATGAACAACACTATACTCAATGATAACTTAGTCAAGGAAAAAAAATAAAGAAATTAAAGGCTTTTTTAGAATTTAGTGAAAATGAAGGCACATTATACCAAAACTTATGGGACATAATTCAAGCAGTGCTAAGAGGAAAATTCATAGCTCTAAATGCCTCCAAAAAGAAACTAGAGGGAGCATACACTAGAAGCTTGACAGCACACCTAAACACTCTAGATCAAAAAGAAGCAAATATACCCAAGAGGAGAAGGCAGCAGGAAATAACCAAACACAGAGCTGAAGTCATCCAAGTAGAAACAAAAAGAACTATACAAAGAATTAACAAAATCAGGAGCTAGTTCTTTGAGAAAATCAACAAAATAAACCCTTTGCCAGACTAACCAGAGGGCACAGAGACAGTATCCAAATTAACAAAATCAGAACTGAAAATGGAGACATAACAAAAGAAACTGAGAAAAGTCCAAAAATCATCAGATCCTACTACAAAAGCCTATACTCAACACAACTGGAGAATCTGGAGAAAATGGACAATTTTATAGACATATGATACTAGGTACCAAAGTTAAATCAGCATCAGATAAACCATCTAAACACATAAAACCTAAAGAAATAGAAGCAGTCATTAAAAGTCTCCCAACCAAAAAAGCCCAGGACCAGATAGGGGTAGTGCAGAATTCTATCAGACCTTCAAAGAAAACCTAATCCCAATTCTCTTCAAACTATTTCACAAAATAGAAACAGAAGGAACACTACCCAATTCATTCTATGAAGCCACAATTGCACTTATATCTCAACCACACAAAGATCCAACAAAGAAAGAAAACTTGAGACCAATTTTCCTTATGAATATCAATGCAAAAATACTCAATAAAATTCTTGGAAACCAAATCCAAGAACACAGCAAAACAATCATCCATCATTATCAAGTAGTTTTTATCACAGAAATGGAGGGATGGTTGAATATACAGAAAGCCATCAATGTAATCCACTATAGAAACAAAATCAAAGAAAAAAACCACATGATCATCTCTTTAGATGATGAGAGAGCATTTGACAAAATTCAACACCCCTGCATGGCACAAGTCTTAGAAAGATCAGGAATTCAAGGCCCATTCCTAAACACAGTAAAAGTGACATACAGCAAACCAATAGCCAACATCAAACTAAATGGAGAGAAACTTGAAACAATCCCACTGAAAGCAGGGACTAGACAAGGCTCATTACTCTCTCCTTATTAAATATAGTACTCAAAATCCTGGTCAGAGCAATTAGACAACAAAATGAAGTTAAAGGGATACAAATTATAAAGGAAGAAGTCAAAATATCACTATTTGTAGATGATATGATTGTATACTTAAGTGACACCAAAAATTCCACCAGAGAACTCCTAAATCTGATGAACTATTTCAGCAAAGTGGCTGGAAATAAAATTAACTCAAACAAATCAATGGTCTTCCTCTACTCAAAGGATAAAAAGGCTGAGAAAGAAATTAAGGAAACGATACCCTTCACAATAGTCACAAATAATATAAAATACCTTGATGTGACTAACCAAGCAAGTGAAAGATCTATATGACAAGAACTTTAAGTCTGTGAAGAAAGAAATTGAAAAAAGATCTCAGAATATGGAAAGATCTCCTATGCTCATGGATTGGCAGGATTAACATAGTAAAAATGGCCATCTTGCAGAAAGCAATCTACAGATTCAATGCAATCCCCATCAAATTCCAAATCAATTCTTCATAGAGTTAGAGAGCAATTTGCAAATTTATTTAGAATAACAAAAAACCCAGGATACCTAAAACTGTTCTCAACAATAAAAGAATTTCTGGGGAAATCACCATTCCTGACCTCAAACTGTACTACAGCACAATCGTGGTGAAAACTGCATGGTATTGGTACAGAGACATTCAGGAAAATCAATAGAAGAGAATTGAAGACCCAGAAATGGACCCACACACCTATGGTCACTTGATCTTTGACAAAGGAGCTAAAAACATCCAGTGTGTGTGGGGGGGGGGGGGGAGAGACAGCATTTACAACAAATGGTGTTGATTCAACAGGTGGTCAGCATAGAAGAATGCAAATCAACCCATTCTTATCTCCTTGGACAAAGCTCAAGTCCAAATGGATTAAGTATCTTCACATAAAACCAGATACACTGAATCTAATAGAAGGGAAACTGGGTAAGAGCCTCAAATACATGGGCACAAGGGAAAATTTCCTAAATGAACACCAATGGCTTATGCTCTAAAATCAAGAATTGACAAATGGTACCTCACCAAGTGCTCATAAAATTGCAAAGCTTCTTTAAGTCAAAGGACACTGTCAATAGAACAAAATGGCAAACAACAGATTGGGAAAATATCTTTACTAATCCTACATCCAATAGAGGACAAATATCCAATATATACAAAGAACTGAAGAAATTTGACTCTATACAATCAAATAACCCTATTAAAAGTTGGGTACAGAGCTAAACAAAGAATTCTCAACTGAGGAAACTTGAATGGCTGAGAAACAACTAAAGAAATGTTCATCATCTTAGTCATCAGAGAAATACAAATCAAAATACCCCTGAAATTCCACCTTACACCAGTCAGAATGGCTAAGATAACATATATATATATATAAACAAAAACTCAAGTGGTATCAGATGCTGATGAGGATGGGGAAAAAGAAGGACACTCCTGCTTCTTCTTCTTCAGGAAAACACCAAATAGCAGATGACACAGGTGCAGTGGGAGGGCCCAGAGGAGGGGAGGATGGGGGGTGGCTTCCGCGGAAGATTCAGCAGTGGTCTTAGGGGCAGGGGCCGTGGTCAAGGCCATGGCTATGGTCGAGGCCGCGGGGCTCGTGGAGGTAAAGCTGAAGACAATGTGTGGATCCCTGTCACCAAGCCTGGTCGCCTGGTTAAGGACGTGAAGATCAAGTCTTTGGAGGAGATCTACCTGTTCTCCCTGCCCATTAAAGAGTCTGAGATCATTGACTTTTTCCTGGGCACATCCCTAAAGGATGAGGTTCTGAAAATAATGCCAGTGCAGAAGCAGACTCGGGCTGGCCAGAGGACCAGGTTCAAGGCAATCGTCGCTATTGGGGACTACAATGGTCATGTTGGTCTTGGTGTTAAATGCTCCAAGGAGGTCACCACTGCCATCCAAGGGGCCATCATCTTGGCCAAGCTCTCCATCGTCCCTGTGCGGAGAGGCTACTGGGGAAACAAGATTGGCAAGCCCCACACGGTTCCGTGTAAGGTGACAGGCCGCTGTGGCTCTGTGCTGGTATGTCTCATCCCTGCCCCCAGAGGCACTGGCATTGGCTCTGCTCCTGTGCCCAAGAAGCTCCTGATGATGGCAGGTATAGATGACTGCTACACGTCAGCCGGGGGCTGCACTGCCACCCTGGGCAACTTTGCCAAGGCCACCTTTGATGCCAAGACCTACAGCTACCTGACCCCCAACCTCTGGAAAGAGACTGTGTTCACCAAGTCTCCTTATCAGGAATCCACTGATCATCTTGTGAAAACCCACACCAGAGTCTCTGTTCAGAGGACCCCGGGTCCAGCTGTGGCTACCACATAGGGGTTTTTATACAAGACAAATAAATGCATTAAGTCTGAAAAAAATAAAAGGACACTCCTCCATTGTTCATGGGATTGCAAACTGCTACAACCACTCTGAAAATCAGTCTGGCGGTTCCTCAGAAAACTGGAAATAGTATTAACTGAGGGCCCAGCCATACCACTCCTGGGCATATACCTAAAAGATTTTCCAACATATAACAAGGACACATGCTCCACTGTGTTCATAACAGCCTTGTTTATAACAGCCAGAAGCTGCAAACAACCCAGATGTCCTTCAACAGAGGAATGGATACAGAAAATGTGGTACATTTACACAATGAAGCACTACTCAGCAATTAAAATCAATGATTTCATAAAATTCTTAGGCAAATGAATGGAACTAGAAAATATCATCCTGAGTGACATAACCCAATCACAAAAGAACACACATAGTATGCATTCACTGATAAGTGGATATTAGCCCATAAGCTCAGAATACCCAAGATACAATTCACAGACCACATGAAGCTCAAGAAGGAAAACCACAATGTGGGTGCTTTGGTTCTTCTGGGAAGTGATAACAAAATACAGGAGCAAATATGGAGACAAAGTGTAGAGCAGAGACTGAAGGAAAGGCCATCCAGAGACTGCCCCCACCTGGGGATTCATCCCATATACAGACACCAAACCCAGACACTATTGTGAATGCTAAGAAGTGCATGCTGACAGGAGCCTGATATAGCTGTCTCCTGAGAGGCTCTGACAGAGCCTGACATATACAGAGGTGGATGTTCACAGCCAACCTTTGAACTGATCATGGAGTTCCCAATGGAGGAGTTAGAGAAAGGACTAAAAGAGTTGAAGGGGTTTGCAACCCCATAGGAAGAACAACAATATCAACCAACCAGAGCTACCAGGGTTTAAACCACCAACCAAGGAGTACACATCGAGGGACCCATAGCTCCAGTCACACATGTAGCAGAGGAGGCCCTTGTTTTAGTGAAGGCTCGATGCCCCAGTGTAGGGGAATTTGAGAGTGGGGTGATGGGAGTGAGTTGTTGGGTTGGGGTACACTCTCATAGAAGCAGTAGGGGGGATGCTACAGGGGGTTTCTGGAGGGGAATCTGGAAAGGGGCTAACATTTGAAATGTAAATAAATAAAATATCCAATAAAAATAACTAAGCATTAAAAAAAGAATATACATGACTTCTTCAAACTCACTAAATGAAGATCTTCTAATTAGATTTGGATTTTTTTTCTATTATAATCCTAAACTCAGTCCATTATGTCAAAATCATCAAATATACTTCACTTTATGTATAATAGACAGACCAGACAGATACTACTGAAATGATACAAAACTATGTAAAAGAAAACGTTTATAATAAGATTGCTCAAAGTGACAGCCAACTAATACAGTGCCTGAGCCTGTCTCAGAAAATAAATAAAGCATGCATCTGTAGCATTGTCAAATAAATCATAAGTGTTGTCAACCTACATGAACATACACTGCTTGGGGCATGATGTTACAGAGAAGCCAGGGCTGAGTATACAGGAAGGATCAGTCTACCGATTTTCTTTTGGATTTCTACAACAACCCTCACATGGTAGGTTCTAACAATGAGCAAAAATGGTTAAGCTCTTGCCTGAAATCTGTGTCCATTCTGGCTGCTCCTCTGGGTACAGTGAAGGGTCAGTGGCACCGTGAAGGGATAGTTCAGAAGCACCACTGTGTTTATTTCACCCTGGTTCCATTTACAGTTTTGTGCTGATGTAAAAGCAAAATTATATTAGTGACTGGTTTAAGCAAATAATTTTACTCTGTAGCATAATATGGGTGCTTTCATTGTGTTATAGCATACTTCCTGGCGTTTCTGTGTCCTGAACTCTGCCATCTGTCAAAACAGATGATATCTCCTGTGGAATGGAAAGAATGCAGTGCTTGCTATTCGTTGCTTGATATTTTTTATTATCTCACTTATTTTTATATTTCAATCTCTCTTTTCATAGTCAAAGGAGGGCCTTCTTGTGGCTGTCACAGCAGACAAAAAGAAAGTCACAGCATGTTGCAAGAATATAAGTGTATTTTGACAATTTTGTAAAATTATGTTTATATGGCTGATATATTGGAACTACATTTTGTAGAAGACAAATAGACTAGCACAACTCACAGTGAGAAGTGTCTAGAAAGAGTCGGGTTGTTCACTGTTAGCTGTCATCTCTAGGGATCCTGAGAGATTTAAATTTTCTTTTTTATTGAAAATAGATTCCTCTCTAACTAATAAATCCCAACCACAGTTTTCCCTTCCTCCACTCCTCCCAGCTTCCCTCACCATCTCCCCTCTTCCCCAGATCCACTCGTCCTCCATCTCCCTTTAGAAAAGACTAGCCCCTGTAAGAGACAAAAAGCCAACACAACAAAACAAAATACAATAAGCCAAAGGAAAAGCCCTCACACTGAGGTTGAACAAGGCAACCGAATAGGAGAAAATGAGTTTCAATGTGTTAAAGACACACATGCTCCCACGGTTAGAGTCCCACAAAAAAGAAAAAAAAAGAAAGAAAAGAAAAAAATTCATATACAGAGGACCTAGTGTGGACTCCTCCAGGTCCCACGCTTCCTACATCAGTCTGTGGCCCATGCATGCCCCACTTGCTTGATTCTATGGCTGTGTTTTCCTAGTGTCCTCCCATCACCTCTGACTGCTACAATCTTTCCAACTGCTCTTCCACTGGATTCACCAAGCTTGGAGGGGAAGGGACCAATGGCGATCTCCAATTTAGACTCTGTCTGCATAATGTCTGGCTGTGGGTTTCCATATCCACTCCCATCTGCTGCCAGAGGAAACCTCTCTGATGATGACTGGACAAGGCACGGATCATATTTGTCTTTCTGGATCTTAATTACCTTACTCACTCAGGATGATTGTTTTCTAGTTTCATCCATTTGCTTACAAATTTCATGATATCATTTTGTATAACTTTTTACTGGTTCTTTGTGAATTTCATATCATACACCCCAATCCCAGTCATTTCCCAACCCTTCATATCCACCCTTTGCTCTTGCAACCTCCCCCCCAAAAAGAAAATAAAAAAAATTGGCATTAAAAGTCTCATTGTACAATCTGCAGTGTGTCTGTAACAATATGACACACAGTATAACCTTTTGCCCACACATTACTTACAAATGTCCATTGTAATGACTCATTGGACTGGTTTGAGGCCTCTGGCTTCTTCTACACTATCAATACTGGATCCTCACTAGGACTCCTCTCAGATGTCCTGTTGTTGCCCTGTGTCATGGAGATCCTGCAGCTTTGGATCTGCAGGACCTGCCCCTTCATGTGATCCAGCAATTCACAGTTGGGGTAGATGTTGGGGTGGGCCAACTTAGAGATCTGGACCTGGGCCTGTGTCATAGCTGAATTGGTCAGTCTGCGAATTTTTCCATACCCACACCACCAAGAAGAGCTCTCCAGCACTGCGCAGGCTAACTCACCCAATGCTAGGTAAGGGCCAGGGTCTATTTCCTGCCCTTGGGCCCTTGGGCCAGCTCACCTGTGCATTCACCAGCAGTGTCAGCTCCATTGCACTGCCTGGGCAAAGTGTAGGGCCCACTTTCCTACGTGCAGGACAAGCTCTGCACAGCCCTTGGACATCAACATGGTCCCAGGTGGCAGCCCAGACCAGGGGCATCCTCATGCCTTTGGTGATAATACAAGTCATAGACATCAACACAGACCCCTATTGCTGCATGACCATGAGCCCAGACATGGCCCTCAACAGCAGCTTGGGACAGGACTTCACTATGGCCTCAGGTGGCAAGGCAAAGAACTCAGTTCTGCCTTTCCTCATAGCTCTCAAACCCTTCTGCTTTTCTTTCTCTTCCATTTCTTCACCACATTCTTGCATGTTGTAGAGGTTCCCGCTTCAGGCAGGCCACACTGAGGGCAGGCCCCTTAGTGTCTTCTGTCGGTGTCATTTCGTTAACAGTTGAGTTACATACTCCATTATGTAAATTTACCACATTTTCCTTATCCATTGATTGAGGGATATCTAGAAGGAGTAGTGAGTGCTAACTGTAATTATCTCTAGGGATCCATAGAGATTTTAAAACATCCTTATAGCATTCAACTTTTCAAATTTTCTGCCATGATCATATTATCAAAAGAGGACATCAACGTTTTTTAAATTGTTAAACAATTTGTGATGTTGCTGTGACCATTACTTGTCATTCAAAATTTATATTAAATTTCATTACCAGTATAATAGCACCGAAACTTTGAGGAATTTATTAAGTTAAGGGATTATCCTTTTCCATTTTCCATCTTATGAAGATGACATGAAGCAGAAGAATCAGCAATGAGATAAGCTCTCCTCAAAAGAGGAACTCAGAACTTTACCCTCAGACTTCTCAGCATCCACAGTGGCAATAAAATAAATGTCTGTTGTCTATCAGTTACTCAGTGTTCCGTATTTTCTCATAGCAGTAGGAATAGTGCAAGTCTCATGTATTTAACAAAGACTGAATGCCCCTGTCTCCCTCTTCCCCTTTGCAAATTTCTGCTTGTGGATGTGGGAGATAGACCCTGAGACTGCTGAAAGCATTGCCTGTAGAACATATGAGTGCCTCACTCTGTTTGTGCTTTAGGAGTGACAGATTGGGTTGACATCTGACTGTGACCAGTGACCCTAACTATCCTCTTACGAATTCTCTGGTTCTGGCTCTACAGGATTCCCTAAGTTCATAAAAGCCATTCAGATTTCAAATGGAGTCTGAAGTGAGGAGGCCTCTTAGAGGTTTGGCAACTTTACTTCTCTGGGTTACATCATGACTGATTGTTTTGCTACCAGGGTGATCAGGAAAACAGAGGGGAAATAAGGTACTCCTTGAAGGATGACAGCTTCAAAAACAAGGACAAAAGCAATAGGGACTAACAATGTGGGTCAAAACCAGTGGCCCCAGGGCTGACCCAGGCTGGAGGGAAGATGGCAGGAGCAGTTTTCTCATTGGGAAGCCAGTGGACCTTCCAGATTGTGTGCTTTATGGGAAACGTTAAGGCTGCCACCCAATGTTTAAAATAAGCAAGCAAATGTGAATGGAGAAGTAAGGGAAACATCTCAAGGTTTCAATCAGATTTACCTAGGAATAAATGCTATTGATGTCAGGGCAAGGACCATGTGCCCCAAACGCAGTGACTTTGGGGCCCTTTTGATATGAGACAACCATAGCTACCCATAGGTGCCTGCTAGAGAAAAGCAGGACTCGGAAGCATGTGCAGACATATACCACCTTGGGAACTTTCCAGAATCTTGAAGTGCTCCACAAAGCAGTGTCCAAGATCTCCCACATCTGAAGGACTTTGTAGTCCTTACATCCTAGGTACTCTGCAATGTGACCGTCCTCACAGCTTCGGTTTAAAAATTTGCTAAGAACTTATTACATATTATATTTTAAAACTATATGCATATGTTTGTATACCAGCAATGCCTACACATAATTCTACTCACTGTGACTCTCAATCCTTCCTTTAAAAGTATGCATCGCCATTCACCTTCTCTTTCTCAAAGGGATTTGCACAAAGAATGTTTGCTGAATACAGTGTAAAATCTGATTCATTTGAATACATTCTGCAATATAGTCGTGGCTTTGGGTCCTACAATAAACACATCATTCTCCAAATGGACAAGGATGGTTTTCTTCTACTTCCACATAGCAACACAAAAGAATAGCTATCCTGTGGCTGAGAGTTGGCTGCTCTTCCTTTTTGAGAAAATCTTGATCTGTGAGCATATCTTTTGGAGCAGATGCTTTTAGTATCTAGTAATCTGGAATCTGGCTTGGTAAATCCTCTGATAAAGTTATGACAGCAGAAGCAGAGAAGCCCTCATCTTGCTAGGCGATAGCCATATTTTCATCTTCATCATTTTCTTTACATACTTCTGAGTATATTCCATATACTACTAAGGTATCTGTGCATATGACTCCAATGTAAAGATGTTTTACTTCAGAGATTAAGGCTGGACGATCAATAGTTGTAGGTCAGCCTGGGCTACACAGTAAGATCCTGACCCACAAGGAAAAGTATAAGAAGCCAATAAGATGGCTCAGCAGGTAATGACTGCCGCTGCCAAGTCTGATGATCTGAGTTTAATCCGCTGGACCAATACAGTGGGAGAAGAAAACTAACTCTTGAAAATTGTCTGATATGCACCCTGGTGGCCTCTGCATAAACACAAAATAAGTAAGTGTAGTAAAATTTAAATAAATAAAGTGGAAGAGTAATTTAGAAATATAAGAAGAAAAGTAACTCTATGGCATGATTGCCTATAATACCAGCATGCAAGAAATAGAGACAGGCAGATCCCAAGTTTAAGACCAACATGGGTTGAATAGTGGGACTTTCTGACACATACATATACACATACACATAAACATATAATCATACATGTATATATGTGTGTATAAACATGCACAGGTGTACATACACATGTGCATATACAAAACAATCTTTTCTGTTGAGACCCTGAAGTTTCGTCTCAGTTCAGAAAGCTGAGGATGACTTTTTGAGAGCAATTATAATAATCACAATAATAGATTAACAACTCAGCGACCATAAGGAATGTTACAGATTCACCCCCACACAAGGCACTGGATATAACTTGAGAAAGTCAGCTCTTTCCCCAGATTCTTAAAGATTCCTTCAGTATACTAAAGAGAGGTTAGGAATCCAGACTTCTAACTATAAATCTTTAAACTGCCTATTTCTCTTTCTCTTTGAAACTTCCCATTAGGGATGGTACAGTCATGCATTGCTTAACAACAGGGAGATTTTCTGAGAAATGACTCACTTGGCAATTTCATCCCTCATTCACCTCCCAGAGAACACTCACCCAAATCTGCATGGTGCAGGCGATCACTCCCCATAGTCTCCTGATGCAATCAGGAAGTATGGCAAATGAAGATGTGTGAGGCTGGGGGAGGGGATGGCAGTGGTGTGGGCATACTGTGTTACTGTAAGTTTCCAGCTTATAGTCAGGAGTACACTCTAAAGTAACAGTAAAGCATATAGCATGGCAACAACATAAAATAGCATAGTCACTGGTTTTTCATTAGCAAGTATTACATGTTTAAATAATTGTGCTGATTACTTCTATGACTAGCAATGTACCAGGTGTGTTTATACCAGCATCCCCACAGACACGTGAGTAATTTTTGTGTTACAATGTTTCTATGAGATTTTTAGTTTCTTTATATTGTGAGACCTCCATCATATCCATAGTCCATTGCTAATGAGACTGCAGTGGTGTTGTATATAATATGGTCTTTCTGCATCAGGATTAGGTGGAACCTGCTTTTAAGGTGACCCAAGTCATAATAATCCAAAGGGTTTGTTAGCAGAACAGAGAGCCACAAACCTCAAATTTTAGTTCTAAATCCTTTATCCCTGGAGACAGAAAGTGATCTCTCCCTCACTTGAACTGCCAAGATGCCTTAGTGTAGTACTTTGTCATACAAGTATGAAGATCTGAATCCAAATTCCTGAACTTGCATAAGTGCCACGCAGATGTGCAGACCTTCCTGCAATCCTACCGCTGGGGAAGTGGAGATAGGGGATCCCCCCAACCAAACTGGGCAATTAAACTACATGAATCAGTCATCTCTGGGTTCAAGTAAGAAACTGTGACTCAATATAAGGAGATCAGTGATCAAGGAAGACATTAAACATAAGACTCTGACCTCCACACGCACATAAACATGTGCCACACGTGACAACATGCACACAGATGAGAAAGACAGAGATAGAGAGACAGAGAGGGAGCCTGTTTTCACTCTGATACAAAAGGTACAATAATCTATTAGCACAAAAACAATTTTGCATTTTTTAACCATCACCTTATGCAAAATAGAGTGATTAGTGATAGTGTGTAAATACTCTAACTTAACTGGTTTATTCAATCACTTATAAAAACCATTTCATTCACAGGACAAGAAACAAAAATTAAAGTACTTAGAAATAACTGGCCAGTTTCTTTATTAGTTTCAGAGTGTCAGGTTTTATGTGGAGGTCCTTGATCCACTTGTATTTGAGCTTAGTACAAGGAGATAAGAATGGATCAATTCGAGTTCTTCTGCATGCTGACCTCCAATTGAACCAGCACCATTTGTTGAAAAGGCTATCTTTTCTCCACTGGATGTTTTCAGCTCCTTTGTCAAAGATCAAGTGACCATAGGTGTGTGTGTTCATTTCTGGGTCTTCAATCCTATTCCATTGATCCACTTTCCTGTCACTGTACCAATACCATGCAGTTTTTAACACAATTGCTCTGTAGTAATATTTGAGGTATGGGATACTGAGTCCCCCAGAAGTTCTTTTACTGTTGAGAATAGTTTTAGCTATCCTGGGTTTTTTGTTATTCCAGATGAATTAAAGAATTGCTCTTTCTTTCCTTCTTCTTGGGAATCATTTGATATGCTAATTGTATCTTGAGAATTCAGAGCTTCTGGGCTAATTAATATTCACTTATCAGTGATTGCATTCCATGTGTATTCTTTTGTGATTGGGTTACCTCACATAGGATGATATTTTCCAGCTCCAACCATTTGCCTAAGAATTTCATGAATTCATTGTTTTTAATTGCTGAGTAGTATTCCATTGTGTAAATATACCACATCTTCTGTATCCATTCCTCCATTGAGGGACATCTGGGTTCTTTCCAGCTTCTGGCTATTATAAATAAGGCTGCTATGAACACAGTGGAGCATGTGTCCTTATTGCATGCCGGGGAATCCTCTGGGTATATGCCCAGGAGAGGTAAAGCAGGGTCCTCTGGAAGTGTCATGCCCAGATTTCTGAGGAACCGCCAACTGATTTCCAAAGTGGTTGTACCATCTTGCAATCCCACCAGCAGTGGAGGAGTGTTCCTCTTTCTCCACATCCTCTCCAACACCTGCTGTCTCCTGAGTTTTTAACCTTAGCCATTCTGACTGGTGTAAGGTGAAATCTCAGGGTTGTTTTGATTTGCATTTCCCTAATGATTAATGATGTTGAACATGTCTTAAGGTGCTTCTCAGCCATCTGAAGTTCTTCATGTGAAAATTCTTTGTTTAGATCTGTACCCCACTTTTTAATAGGGTTATTTGTTTCTCTGGGGTCTACCTTCTTGAGTTCTTTGTATATATTACATATACTAGATATTAGCCCTCTGTCAGATTTAAGGTTGATGAATATCCTTTCCCAATCTGTTGGTTGACATTTTGTCCTTTTGACAGTGTCCTTTGCCTTACAGAAACTTTATAATTTTATGAGGTCCCATTTGTCAATTCGTGATCTTAGAGTGTAAGCTATTGGTGTTCTGTTCAGGAACTTTTCCCCTGTGCCCATGTCCTCAAGGGGAGTACCCAGACAGAGAAATGGGAAGGAGGTGATTGGGAAATGGGCTGAGGGAAGAGAGCTTATGAGACCGATGGGGTGGGGGGAACCCGGAAAGGGGAAAACTTCCAGAATGTAAACTAAGAATATAGAAAATTTTAAGAGAGAGAGAGAGAGAGAGAGAGAGAGAGAGAGAGAGAGAGAGAGAGAGAGAGAAGAAAGAAAGAAAGAAAGAAAGAAAGAAAGAAAGAAAGAAAGAAAGAAAGAAAGAAAGAAAGAAAGAAAGAAAGAAAGAAAGAAAGAACTGGCCACCACCACAGTTCCTGCATCCTTGACCTTGACTCCCTCATTATCAAACAGAATAAGTCTTATTTGTAGGTGAAAGTTTTATCAGTCAGCTTAGCTTACTGAAGTTCAAAACCACATTCAAGCCACTCACTGCTAAAAACCCACTGTCAAGTCTTTTATCTGTCACTAAGACCAGCCATCTAGACCATTAAAAATATGCTTCATTACAAGCCTATGACTGAAGGCAACCCCAGGAGAAGTAGCAGAAGACACATCCTGTTCGCTCTCTGCCTCACCATTTTGACCTGACTTCAAAGGCTCAGCTTGTTGCACAGTTCTTCTCCGACTCAGGGACCCACTCACATGGCTTTCTTCTTCTGCAGAATGCCTGTTTTCACCTGAATGACTCACACAAGAGGAGCCGGTGAGGCAAACCATTAATTTTGAGGCAAAAAAGATCATGATGGCATTAGGAAATGTCAAACCAGATAAATTATCATAAAAAAGGGATGGAAATTCTCCAAGATACAGTATTAGAATTTACAAACAAAATTTAATGCAACATATTATAAATAGACTATGCTACACAATAGCTATACTGGACTATTTCCATTTTAGAATTCTCTCAGTAATAAACACTATTAGAACCTGACCTATGGTCTCTTTAGTTCTTCATTGTTTTGTATTCCTGTAACTAGTTTATGCATACAGGAAGAAAACAGCATGGAATGTTTCTTGAATGTTAGCACCCTGCCTGCAGGTACCCATTGCTCTCAGTAGACAGATGTGTATCTAGATCACCATATCTAGATGTTTGATAAATTCTTTTTTAGTTAATTCAACTGGTATTTTTTATAAAGGATCTCATATATCTCATATTTACTTTGAACTTATTATAAAGCCCAGAATAATCTTGAACTTCTGGATCTCCTGCCTCCACCTTCTAAGTGTGGGAGTTACAGACATATAGCATCATGTCGTTCATGCAATGCTAAGAATTGAGCACAGGGCTCTGCACACACAAGCACTTGAACGGCTGAGCTGTCTCCCCAGGCCCAATACATTCTTATTAAAATGTGTAATATGTATAATGATGTTATCAACATTTATAAATGGCTGTAGACATTTTTAAGAGTTAGGTGTTGTATGAGGGAACCAGCAAAAAAAATCACATTTCTGAATATATAAGATAATGTCAGTTGATGATCCAGCTTCTAATAGTCATTCTCAGTGATATAGAAAAAATGTTTGTGTGAATAAAATTAGTCTCATTTTCTATATTTATGCATATATTCAACTAATGTATATTGAGTATCTACCATGTATCAGTAGAAGACAAGACAGTCACAAATCTTCATCCTTGTGGAATTTATAGGATAGTGAGGGAATAAACAGTAGACAATACAAATAAATACAATAGATAGTGATAGTTGTATGAAAAATTGGGCTAGGCAGTGTGGAGGACTGCAGTTTAGAGAAGGAGACACTGAAAATGTCTGGAAGAAATGTACTGCAAGTTAGGCCAATATCTACAGGAGAACATTTCAAACACCAAAAGCAAGGAAGAAAACATACCTGATGTAGTCAAGGAACATCAAGGAAGCCAAACAGTCAAGAAAAGTATGAAGAGGATTTGGGTTAAATGTGCTCAAGACAGTGTACACATGCATGAAACTGTCAAAGAACAGATTAAAAATATTCTTCTACAAAATCTGAGAAGATGGCTGGCTACAAGAAGATGGCTTCAGACTTAAGCATTTCCTTTTGCCCTCAGACTTGAGCTTTCCTCTTGAGGTGGAAAGCAAACAGAGTTGTGAAAGAGCTATGACATGATACAATTTGTATTTTTAATAGTTTCTACTGACTATTGTGTTGAAAACAAACAGAAGGCAAAAGAACACTAGGAGTTGCAGAACCAGTTAGGAGGCAACTGTAGCAATACAGCCATGTAATAACAGTGGCTTGCACCAGACCATAACCATGAAAATAGTGAATTACAGTAGAATTTCAGACACTCTTGATTGTGAGCACTTGTTTTCAAACCTTTGTCACACAATCTGATTTCAGAATGTGGCAGGAGCAATTTGACTTCTTACAGAACCACAACCTTGAAGTGTTCAGCTACAAATGGTTTAGCTCTAGGTAGAATGATGTGGCCCTCCAGTTGCTGAGTGATTCAATATTGACTTCAAAAGATTTTTGTCCAAAGTAGCTGAAGGATGAAGAACTATATACCAACACAGAGCTAACAAACAGAAAACAGTGAAAGAATTATTTTACGGAATAGATTCATAGGATAGCAAGGATGTTGATTTTGATATATGTTTGAAGGAAGTCATATGGATATGTAAAGAAGAGATATTCACATGTGTATCAAAGACATTCCTCATGAAAACTGAACCACTTAGCTCCATTTTCAGATACAAAGCATAAGATGGAGATGCTTGAACAGCTAATTTATGAAAGAGTTACTTTCAAATGAAAACCACAGAAAAGTATGAGGCATAGGACTCTGAAAGATGCTAAACAATATTCAAGGTGATCACATAATCAACAAGCATTCTCTTTGATGCTGTTTGGTATAGACTGATCCACAAAGCTTGTCTCACCCAAAAATGTAGAAACTGTACTAATATTATCCTGCATCAGATAGACATTACACAAGTTCCTCACAAAGAAGTGTATGGGAAAATCTCCTCGACAACTCCTTTGGATAAAGCACCTCTCACAACTCAACCGCAAAGTCCAGCAGTGAACTGGAGATGATGAGTGCATCAACTTTGAGTAGGCCCCTAGGAAAGGAAGAGGATGCTCAAAGGATAACCTACCCCTAGTACTGTTCAGTTTTGACTGACACAATGGGTTCACTCCATCTCCTCATAGCTTCTCCCACAACTCTGGCTTGCTGGAATTTCTACAGAAACAAAGAGGGTTTTAGTGAAACCAGCTATGGACATCTACTATGATGTTGGATATAAGACCAAAACTAGTATAAGCCATTCTCGGATGTTTATCTCTCAGAGATCCAAGAGTTTAATTAGATTCTTCTATAAGCAATGTCAATTGTGCTTGCCCATGGAGAATAGATACAGCATCAAAAGTCCCAAGAGATGACTCCATGGTACCATAAATGTGGTACATATTCCTCATAGCCCTTTTTCCACATGATGACCTTGGCCAATTATTCCTACCAAAAGGCATCTTTTTCCTTACCTCCTGGCCTTCTGGGACCCAAACCATAAAATAACTAGGTGGAAGCCGTAAAATGTTTAAGACTCTTTTTGTGTCACTTTCTGGGTGTCATTGTTCTTGGAAAGCAAGACTTCCATGCCCACACACTCTAGAGCTACATGGATGGGAGGCATAGATTCTCTGTGTGGATTTCTTGAAAATAATGCTCAGCAAGATCACTCCCAGGAACTTCCTGATCCTGTGTGTTCTATGATAGTGTGCAAAAATGAATGGCTGTTACTTGAGGGTGTCTTCTCCTATTTTAAGGGAAGCAGCCTACCAACCCCTTAAAGTCAGCTCAAAACCAGTACATCTACAGCCTATGCAAGTCACTCTTGTGCTCTTAGGATAGATGGATGGCAAGGTTGTGACTCTGACTGTATTAGTAAATGAGCCAAAGAGAAAACAATTCATGTAGGGCTTCTAAAGTCCAGTACAAAATCCAGATAAAGGGCCAAAAAGCTTCTATGTCTGTCATACTGAAAAAAAAATCTCTTTTCACATGTGATTGTAAATCTGAGATTTCTGAGACACAAAACATGAATCCACACAGTGAATGGCTGAGTTTTGGTGTTATGTTAATGCTCTGAAAAACTCAGGACACCAATCTGGGCATAACAGGATCCAGAAAGCTGAGATGGACATACATGAGTGTATTCCAATAAAACTAGCACTATAGACCTGGATGCTGTACCAGGTTTCCTTAAGCACCAGAGTCAGCTCTTCCTGCCAATCCTAGAAGACAGACCACTCTTTCTCTACAGATCCTACAATGGACTCCTTACAAAGCCCTGGCAAGCCTGCTAACAACCAGGCCCCACCTCCTTTCATTGCTAATTCCAGTCACAGCAGGTCTGAGAGGGCGAGGTATGAACTATATGAAGAGGCGTTCTCCACACCAAATTCCCAAGAAGGACTGCTGAATCAAAGGGTGTAATTTCTTCTTGCCAAATTACCCTCTGTACATATCGGACCAATTTATACACTCATCAGCAATGTATACAAGCAGTGTTTCCTTGACAACTTAGCAAAAGAAAATCTGGTGAATGTTTATGATGTTTGACAGTTTTTAAGTCGTATGACTACAATCTTAAGTTTCCATTTCCCATATAATAAATATTTCTTTTGTTTCTTTCTGTGAATTTCATATCCATTCTTTGATCTCTTTTTTCTTATTTTTATTTTCCTTTTACTTCTAAGACCTGTTTATATACTAAAGATTGAAGGCTATTGTTTTTATAATACAGATGAAAGAGATTCTCCCAACTTGATGTTTTGTATACAGTTTGCCATACAAATATTTTTAATGATTTGTTTATTTATTTATTACTTTATATACATTGTTTTTCTGCCTGAATGTATGTCTGTGTGAGACTGTCAGATCCCATGGAACTGGAATTAAAGACAGAAGTGAGCCGCCATGTGGGTCCTGGGAATTGAATTGGGGTCCTTTAGAAGATCAGCTAGTGTTCTTAATTGCTGGGCCATGTCTCCAGCCTTACTACATTTCTTCTGTGAATTTAAGAGGCATTCCACACCCCTGGCTTTTCAAATATGTTTGCTGTCCCATTTTCATCTGGCAACCATGTGTCATTTCTGATGATAAAATCTCTGATACATTTGGAGTTTATCCTGTTTACAGTTTGAGATAAGGAAGGTAATATTTCTTTTCAGAGAGCTATCTTGTTTTCAAAATATCAGTGACAATTTCTCTGATTTGAAATTGTAGTTTAGGCCACACTGAACTTACACTAAACTACTATTTTTATATAGATTTTCTGTCCTGGACTGACTTTGCTATGGGTTTATATTTACGCATATATTTTAAATAGTGAAACTATACAATATCTTATAAGATAGGAAAGAGCCTGTCTAGTTTCAATCTGCCTCTAGGTTTCATTCAACTTTGATGATAATCTTTGACTTTGTCCATATGTTTTTGCCCATATGACTTTGTCCATATATATTTATGCAATTTTATATACATAATTGCACAATTTTTTTCTGGGCTGGAAAGATGGCTCAGCAGCTAAGAACACCTGGTTTTAGTCCTCCACACCTACATGGTAATTCATAGCCATCTTTAACTCCACTTACAGGAAATCTGATGACCTTCTGACCTCTTGAGCACCAACCATCCATGTGATGGACCCATATATACACGGGCAAAACACTCACATGCATAAAATAAATAAACAAATAAATAAATATTTTTAAATTTTCTCCTTCATATTTCTATTGCCTATTACCTAATTTCTTTCTCTAATATAGGAATTTTCTAAAATGAAAACTGTAGCAGTTATGGTCATTCTTATATCTTTTTGAACTTTTAAGACTGTCTCTAGATTCAATAAACATGCTGAGAGTTTTTAGATAATATAAATATGTTTATATTACTAAATGTATTGTGTTTATCAAAAATTAGTATTAAAAGTTTTTCAAGTATTCTAGGATATTTGGCAATGATCACACAAATTTTCTTAGTTTTTATTCATAAGTAAGCTGTAGTAATGACTGTCCTGAAAACATTTTCATTATGATTGACATTTCTGGTCTTTGTCTTAAGAAAGCAGAATTTATGCAGACTGTGTAGCAGCATCAATGCAATGGGGAATGTATAGAAACATTTCCTTAAATTGTTCAATTCTTTTTATTTATTGATTTGTTGCTTTGTTATCTTCAAACAGTATCTCACTGTAGCCCAGGCTGACGCGGAACTCACTATAGAACCCAGGTTGTCCTTTAGCTAATAGCAGCCTACTGCCTCAGGCTCCTGAGGATTACAAGTCACATTAGGCTCCTTAAATTCAGAGATATTATTTTATAGAATAAAATATAAGGAACAAATTAAATCATTTAAATTTTTAGGCAACATTTATATTAAATATCATATACTTTGAAGTTATACTAAAATGACTTCATTTTTGTTCTTCCAGGTTGGAACATTAATTTGCTGATGTTCTGTTAAACAGTTCTTTTTCCCAGGGCTTACAATGCTTTGCTTTTCAAGGTTTTTCACTTATGTACTGATAGTGATGGCCATTCAGTCCTCAAAAAAAATCAAACTCAAATCCTTATGCATAGCACGTATTACTCTAATTGAGTCACATCTCCAGTCAGCACTGTTGTGTGATAGCAGTAAATAGTTCCATTTTTACTACTGACTATCCATAACACTAATACCTGTAGGTTGCAATTTCCACTTTGTTATGACATTTAAAAGTCAAGTGTGTAGGGACTGGAGAGATGGTCCAGTGGTTTAAAGCTCTTGTTGATCTTGAGGAGGACCTGGGTCCTCTTCACAGCACCTACCTGATAGCTCACAATCATCTCTAAGTCCATTTCCAGGGAATCTGGTGCCTTTTTCTGGACTTTACATACATTTAGGCAAGCCATTCAAATAAATAAATAAACGAACAAATATTCAAGCATATAAAAGATCTAAGTTAATATTATGTCTTATACAAACTATATACTCAGTAAGCTTACACTATATAGTAAGTGAGCATGATTAATGTTACCAGTATAATATGTGCAAAAATTGGTCTGTGAACAAAAGTTGATGATAATAAATTATCATTAGGCATCCTTAAATGCAATAAACTTTGATTCTGTGTATTTTCCTATATGTTCAAGCTTTATAGGAACTTGTCCCTGTGAGGAGGTCATTTGGATTCTGAGTTTCTCTTAGCTAATGATGGGAAAACTAAAAGAAACAAAGAAAAGCTAAAGTAGGGCACTTTGCAAAAGTCTGGGTCAGTAACAAAGGCAAGAACTGGTTTCTCATGTAGATGTGATATGAAGTACCTAATAGCCCTATGGTGCACAGTTGCTTAGCAACACCTAATATATAATAAAGAAGGATGGAAAGACATCAGAAAATGGTATGTTCACTCTCGCTTCTACATTTATTATTCCTCTACAGTATGCACTTCAAATAGAAAATTAAACAAAGGTTTAGAAAGCAAGCCAGTGACTTAATAAAAGGGTTATAGTTTAAACCTAGGCATTGAGTCACCGACAGCCCCCATACAAGTGTGCAGGCATACGTATGTGTGTCATACCTAGTTTTTTGGTGCAGTAGTCCATCTGTTTAAGGTAACAAGTGCTTATAAGCACTGCGGAGTACACATACTAGAGCATGAATCACCCATTCCTTCAAGAAGTTAATATCTCCTTGGGAGGACACAGCAAACAAATAGCAGGGCCATGAGGTAGAATTCAGGTCACAACTGGGGAATACCAACTTAGGTATCCTCAAAAGTGGGAAAGATCAAAGCTTGTGGAGCATCCAAAAAGGCTTCAGTTGGGGAAGAAGCAGGTGGGCCAACCTTTAAAAGTCAAAGAAAAGTGCAAAGTGATGAATAGGATTCTGACAGGCACATGTGATAAGGAATACAAGACAGCATCAGAGAGGAAACGTCAGGTTCACTCATCATAATGACAATCCAAATCCATTGAAACACAGGATTCTCTTGGAAGCTTTACCAGACTGTAGAGGTACTTGAATGTCAAGTTCAAAGGTCTGGGTTTTGTCTGATAGGTACTAAGATATGGTTAGGTATTCTTGAAATAGATCAGAGCTATGCCTTCCAGAGATTACTTTGGCAATGGTAGTCATCTTAGTCCAGTTAGTGTTGCAATAATAAAATGCCTGAGGCTACGTTGTTTCCTTTCATAATTGATAATTTATTGGCCGTATTGAGAAACATTTCAGTTCATACACAATTATAAACACAGATACTGGAAACAATCTAAGAAGCCATGTATTGTATTATTTCTTTTTAATCAATGTTTCTTAACAACTTTCCAGTTTGCAATACAAGAAAAATTCAGCATTTGGAGGTAAAGACAAGAGGTTATTTTCAGCTCAGAGATAACGGAGGGAGTGTCAGGTCTGCCTAGCTGAGCTCCATGAGACCCTACCTCAAAAAAGTATATAGCATTCTGGAGAGATGGCTCAATGTTAAGAGCCCTTGCTGCTCTTGAAGAGGACACAGATTTGATTCCCAGAACCTACATGGCAACTCAAAATTGTTTGAAACTCCAGTTCTCTGAGGGAGGGTCTTATGCCATCTTCTGGCATCTGCAGGCACTGTACACACATGGTACACACATACATGAAGGCAAAACACTCCAACACATAAATAAATCTTTTGAAAGTGTGTATGTGAAGGAATTTTAAGATAACTTATTAATAGCTTAAATACTGATGAGCTATTTCTTAAGTCCACCAAGTAGCAATTTAATATATATATGTTATATCATATATATACATATATCATATATATATATAATTTAATATCATACCATATTAGGGTTAGGGATATATATATATATACATATATATCCCATATATATATATATGGGGGTATATATATATATATATTAATGGTGCTATGGAGCTAATAGGAAAACAATGAGTGTGTGTGTGTGTGTGTGTGTGTGTGTGTGTGTGTGTGTGTGTTTTCACATGTGTATGTGCTCACAGAAGATGGAAGGGGTGTCAGGTGTCCCACTCTATTGCTCTCCATCTTACTCCCATGGGACAGTTCTCTCACTGAACCTGGGCTTAAGATGGCAGCTAGCAAGCCCCAGCAAGTCCTTATCTGGCCCTACAGGGTACTGGGGCCACAGAAACAGAAGAGGCCACACCTAAATTCTTATGTGGGTACAGGGAATTTGAACTCAGCTCTTCATGCCTTTGAAGCAAGGACTTTTACCTGGTAAACCTACGCCCCAACTGCTCCTTTTCCCTTTTGCTTACACTTTTCCTTTTAAGACTTAATCATTTCCCACTTCAGGAACTGGTTTCACTGATAACCTCACCAGTTTCATCTTGGGCTCATTCTCCATTATTCCATGGGTGGACTGCCTTGTGCAGCTTGGGATCACAGGAGGATTCTGTTTTCTTTAAGAGTTTTACCTTTTTATCTTTTGAAATCTTCACAAATGAGTGTCTTACTATTGCTGGTATGAAATAGCATGACCTAAAACAACTAGAGGAAGAAAAAGTTTATTTTGCTTACATGTTCATATCACTGATTTGCAATGAAGGAAGTCCGGACAGGACTTCAAGGGGGGGTGGGTGCTGGAGGCAGGACCTGATGATGGAGGAAGATTGCTGCTTACTGGCTGGCTCCTCATTGCTTACTCAGCATGTTTTCTTATTGAACCTAGGACCGGGAACCCAGGGATGGAACCATTCATAATGGGTCAGGCCCTCTCACTAATTAAGAAAGTGCCCTGTAGGCCTGGGTACAACCAGGTATTAGAGAGGCATTTCTCAATTGAAAAAATTGATGACTCAGATGACTCTAGTTTGAATCAAACCAACATAAAACTAGAAAAGGCTGTGAACAATGCAATTACTTCACTCCTGTCCCTTCATCTTTTACCTCCAATTCTACCTTTGTCCCCAATCCCAATTTCTTGATCTTTTCCTTAGTTATTTCTGTGTATGTATGCATGCTTATGCACATGTGCACACACACATACACACACACATACACACACACACACACACACACACACACACACACACCACATGTTTATATATTAAACTTACAGTCCATTCAGTTTTGCTCATATGTGTACATGTCCGGGACTGACACTTTAGGATTACACAGTTGTCATCCCTGGAGACAACTGAGTCTCCCTCTCTCAGTACTCATTAACCACTTGTAGTTCTTCACCTAGAGATGGAACGAGGTGGACCCACATCAGCATGTCAACAATGCTGTCCTTATACTGGTTTTGTTCAGAGAGCAAATGGGGAATGAAAAGTCAGAAGCCTGACTTTCCCCAAAAAATCTGGTAGCTTAATAAAGGCACCAAGACAATGGAAGAAGCTAGCAGAGAAATAAGAAAAGGACACAGAACAGAGGAAGAAGAACTCTAACTTTGTTATGTATGAAGTGCTAGTGAAGTGTCAGGCAATAATGTTCAGCAAGTGGGAGAAAATACAGGCTTAGAATGTGGTAATTCTCTGCCTGGGGGCAAACATGAAGTTGTGGGAGTGGTGACAGCTGTAGGGAGAAGGATTGATTGGATTTCAGAAAATAAAGGGCCTAGATAATAACAAGCTAACCATATTTACAATCTTGTTTTAACCCTTTACAAAGATTACTTAGAACTTTTCTTTAAAAAAAAAAAAAGTCAACTTTCTTAAGAAACCATTTGCTATCAAGAGAGTCATATACCAAAACCTATAGGAGGGTGAGGGCTGAGATAATATGAGATGAATAGGCAACCACGCGTCCTTATAGAAACACACTTCAAAGTGAGTAACAGAGGCACACCATGAAAGACCACAGAGGATGCTTGGCAAAGGGCTGATTGGCAGATGCCCCGTCATGGGGAAGTTATGGGAAGGGATGGTTTTGTTTATCAGAAAGGAAGTGTTAGAAGAGTATTTGTTGAAGAAAAGAATAATAAAGAAGGACTGGCTGAAACTTTGTGTGTTGTCTTAGTTGAAGGACTGGGAAGGAGAAATGTGGCTAGGTGCACAATGTTAGTCTGGAAAACCCAAAAGCAGAGATTTATCTTCTAACGCAGAGGAACTGAGAGGAGCTCCTCTCACGAACAGAAAGTAATGCTGTCTGAGGGATGCTAACGGGACCTGAAATTGAGAGATGTCAGTTTGACCTGCTCAGTGGAGGACTGACTGTAGTGAAGACTTGAAAGGAATTAAAAGCAGAGATGCAGTGTGCAGTCCCTCATCAAACCAAGAGTCTTTCTGCTCTAAAACATATGTTTCTGAACAATAAAGGAGATCTTGCCCATATCAAAAACTTCAGTACATTTCTGTATCAATACAAAAGGCAAATATGACCCACAACCTTGACATTTATAGAAAAGAGTCACAAACCAGGCCATTGTAGAGAATTTCAACAACAAACAGATCCAAGACCCTGGGCGTTCAGATGGGTCTCAGAAGGTAATTTGAGAATATAAGCATTCAGGATGGCACATACTGCTGTACCCAAATACAAACTACACCCTGAGGTCTGTCTACTGAATTCAAATCAGGGAGTGTCTTAACATTGTCTCTGAAGGCAGAAAGAAACCTCCATGGCAAATGGCTAAAGTTCTGAGAAGTAGTGGTAAGGAAAGGGTGGTCCACAGGATGCATCCAGAGGCAAAAGGAAGTTCTAAACATCTTCACCAGCCTCACTCAGTACAGGAACTATCATGTGGTGTGTCAGGGTCTCTTCATCCAGTTCCCAGCCACTAATTTTAATATCCAAGGGATACATATATCACGGGAATGTCATAGCTTTCAGGTCCTTTGATGACATCAAGTCTCCCAGATAACATGGTGACACTAGCTCATTTTCAGGATCTTGGAGCCCACCTTGAATCGTATGCACTAATGTTATTCATATATCATGTAAGAAAGTTGGAACCGATATCAAATATAACAACAAAAAGAATAAATGAAAGCGACTGCGTCCTTTGCTCTCGGACTTCTGTTCCATAGTCCAAGGCTTAGCATCAATTGCCATTCAGGTTGCTCCATAGCTTCAGCAGCAGCCCCTCTTCATCACCACTCTCAACACAGGGTTGCTGAAGAGTATAACAATGGGGTGTATCACTGAACACAGATGAATCACCACCTGCCACATCCAATACCTGAATTCCTGATACGGTGTGCTGCTGGCAGAACTGAGTACTAGTGTCAGAAAACAGGAGATAAAAAGGACGATGAAGGAGAGCAGAGGAAGAAGAGCTTTGAAGTGGGCCTGTGCCCAAACATCCCGAAGCTCTGAAAGGGCCAAGAAAGTCTTCCTCATGTGTCTTACCAAAGATACAAGGAGCAAACTCATGAAGACACTAAAGATAACAGTAGGAATTGTCCACATAATTATTTTTATAGAAAGGAAGTAGAATTTCTCAAATGAATGTCTTAAGCTATTCCCAGTGGCATTCCAAGGTTGATGGCCACTCCTTGCATAGTTCTGATATATCATATAATTGCCTATGAAACATAGGATACTAGTTAAGCTCGACATCCCCACAGCACTGAGCAACATCCACGGTACCCACCCAGGCAACCTGTACTTTAGCCAGACAAAGACAGAATGGGTTAAGGTTGCAATTTTCACACAATAGAAAAAACCTAGCAAGGAGCAGAACCAGATGGTTGCAGCAGTCAAGAAGTCCCACATTAAATTTAAGAGCTGCATTACAGGGTTGTACGGGAAGCTTGTTGGATTCAAGAAAACATAAATATTCTTACCTATCACCACACATTGGAGACAGAAGCGAGAGGCTGCTAAACTGATCAGTAACTTATTATGAGCTGACAGTGTTCTCCGAAGCAACCATTTCATGCCCAATGTTATAATGATAAATCCATTGCCTACCACTGCCACCAGGCACAGAAGGATTAAAATGATAAATAGAGTGATAACTGTCTTATCAGTAGTCTGACATCCCAGAACTGTATGGCCTGTGCTCATTTCTCCTGTGGACATGATGAATCCCATGAAGGGTGGTTTGTTGCTCTAAGAAGTCTCTCCAATGTGTTTGTCTCTCCACGAGCTCTAAGTAGAGAGGTAACGCCAGAGTTGAGGATATAGGCTTTCTGAGAAGGATAGAAAGGTTTCTTCTCTTCAGAACAGATGCAAATATTGCCAAGGCTAAGTTTCCAAAGTCTCCCCCTGCATGCCTGTGAATTTGCCTGCCCTATTTGCTATCCCCTACCCATTGTCAACACCAGTATGAATAATGTATCAGGCCCTTGCATATGGTGTCTTTTACATAGGCAGTTACGCTTCCCTAGACTGTTACTTAAGACCACACACCTGGGGCTGCATGGTAATGAAATCCACAGAGCATGCACCCTACTGAATATCAGAGCTCATGTCCATGGTGGGGGTGAGAAGTGATTGTTAGGTTCTAGACATTGTTCTGGGTCCCCTCAAAATATTTAGTTCTGACAGAAATCCTATGAAAGAGGAACAATAAGAACATCCCTTTGACAGAGAGACAGAAACAGAACCAAACCCCTCCTGAGGAAGTTTAGCTCAAGTTCTAATCAGTTAAGGATTCAGCATAACACACTAGAGCAGAAGAACCGATTACATAAAATGGAGGAGAGAATTTCAAACAAAAATATAGATGATATTTGGTTAGCAGTGAGTTTTGCCATGGCATCTCACCAAGATAGCTAGAAACCAATGGGATAGGCAATGAGAGCCTTGGCCAAGAGCCTGGCTTCAACCCAAGTCCCACCCCCTTGCTGTGAGCATTTGAGCATGCCAGGAAGAACCTCTGTTTTCTCATGCCCACCTCTATAATATGGAAAGTATTTGTTCTAATGCACAGACTTTTCTTGAAGTCTGGATTTGGCTGCGTGAAGAAATCAGATGCACTTCGTGGATAACAGAAGCGGTTTTCTTGTATCTCTTTACAGATGAAGACCGACATGTAAATCACAGTTAAGGCACAGCAGAAGAGGAAGAGCTACACTAATGCCAAGAACAGCCTCTCGCACCATAGTTAGCAACATAATTAGCATTTCTATCTGCTTCAACCTTAGCAACTATGGATTCCAGCTAGATCCCTCTTTCTTTAAAGTCATGGGGGCCTCTAAATGGCACAGTGGCTCAAACACTTGCCAACAAGCCTGAAGATTTGACTTCCTTCCCTGGAAACCACACAAAGGACCAACTCCACAAAGTTGCCCTCAGGCCTCTACATGAACACCTTTTTGAGAGCATAGAAACAGACACACACATACACACACACACACACACATACACACACACACACACACACACACACAGAAATATTTTAAAATTTTAAAAACAATTACTATGACTAGAGAAATGGCTCAGTAAGTGCTTGCCACACAAGTATGAAGGTCTTAGTTTCTCCCCAGCAATCATGGAAAAGTCCAAGCATGACTGACAATCTGTTACCTTAGCGCTGACCACCAGCCTGGCTGCGGGGGTTTGGGGAGGTATCAGATAAACTTCAGGTTCCTTCTTTGGGTCCTAGTTTCTTTGGCTAAATTTTGACCATTTTCTACTTGAACCTATAGAAATGAGGCAAACTTGAGTCTTTGAATTCTGGAATTTGGGCAGCCACAGACCTTGCAGTATGTAAAATTTCTCTCTTCCTTCTACCTCCTAGACCATTGAAGCCTCATGTGATTAAAGATATATAATTAACCTCAATTGATTTAACAACTATTTGTAAGCCTCTCCTATTAGATAATAATGCTATGAAAGGTATTGGGCTCTAACAGGGAATTAGTTGCTGTAAAAGTGCTTTCAAGCAGAAATCATAAACCACAAACATCTACTGTGCATATATTATGTGTAAATTAAATTCATTTAAAAGATGAGTAGTCATCTTCATTTAAATGCATAATTGTTTTATGGTGTATTTTTAATATTTACTTTATTTTGTGCATTATGTGCCATGTGCGTGTCTGCTGCCCATAAAGATCAGAAGAGGGCATCAGATGCCTTGGAAGTGGAGTTTCAGATGGTTGTGAGCTACTGTGTAGGTGCTAGGAACCAAACCTGGGTCCTCCGCAAGAGCAGTATATGCTCTTACTCACTGAGTCATCTCTTCTGCCTCATAATCTATGGGGATTTTCATCACTGCTTGCATTTGCAGCATTTTGCTTTCTCCTCTTTAGATTTAGCTTTCAGGTTGACACAAAACTAATAATTTCAGTTTTTCATACTTTTTTAATAAGTGTAAATATGAAAATAGCTTGATAGGAATCTAGAATAGCTGTTCTAGCTAGAAAGGCTCAACTCAGTACTTTGAATTGAAGAGATTCAAAAAGAAAACAGTGCCCTGTGGGCTGTTTTTTAAATGATATGTATTGCCCTGTTCATCCCAAGAACGCTTAGACAGCTTCAGAGGGGTTAGTGACATAATTTAGTAAGGAAAGGCACTTGCTGACAAGCCTAACGACCTGAGTCCCATGCCCACGACCCATATGATGGAAGAGAGAATCTTTCTGAAAGCTGTCTTCTGAAAGCCTGCTGTATCATGTGGCCTCTCTCCCCACACATGTAGTTCAGCAACTTCGGAATGAATGAAGTATATGTTGTATGTCATAAGAGTAAGGGCAATAAAAACACAATCATCTGTACCAGAAAGACAGAGTTATGGTTGAGGAGAGCTTACTTAGTGCTTGCTACTCTTTCAGAGAACCTGAGTTTGGTTCTTATCACCCACATCAGCAGCTTCACATAGCCGATAACTGTAGCCTCCTGGCCTTTGTGGACATCCACACATGCACGCACACAGACGTTCCATCAGGGATTCATGTAGGGTCATGATGAAGTCTCTAGTTAAAAAGTTGGGCTATAAAAGAATCCTAGATTCTCCTCTGCTATATGAGTGTACAGATAAATGACTGCAACTAGAAAGAAGGCAATCACCAGAGCCCAACCATGCTGGCACCAAACATTCTATCCCCATGAGAAATAGTCACACGGCTTATGATATTCTTATACAGAGCCTAAACCAGTGAAGACACAGACAGTCATTGCGTATTTATTAAACATATTCTTGCCCTGCTTCATTATTGTGTTATGTACATAGTAAACACACACAAAAAAAAGATGGTAATTTAAGATAAAAATTAATGGGCATTATAATTGCCACATTTTCCTTTGCATTTGCAATATATCACTTTTCACAAGTTCCAGTCTGGAGAAGGCGAACATGAGGAACAGCATCCAGGAAATACCCTGAGCAAGCACAGACAGGAGGATGAAGACTATCAAAATTAACAGTTACTGTGTAGTTTAGCCTTTGCCTATAATCAACGTGTTCAGAAGGCTGAGGCAGGAAGATTCTGACCAGCCTGAGCTTTATAAGAATTTATCTCAAAAACCCAAGGTACTAGGATATAGTTCCATCTTAAAGTCCTCATCTAGCAAGGGCAGTACCCTGGGCTAGATATCCAGCACAACCACAAAACAAAACAAAATCTAAGAATTTCCTTTGTTTTCCATCTGTCTTCATTGGCCAAAACCTAAAAATCTTTGCACATCACTTTCATCCATTGGACATGAAGTTGTGGGCAAGATCTATAGTAGCACAAGTTCTTCCTGCCCTCAGTTTCCTAGATCAATCTGAAAGAGGCCTTGTAGTAGAATCAGCTTTAGTCAGGGTACACATTATAAGGGTGGTGAAGATTGGTGAAAGAAAGAAAGAAAGAAAGAAAGAAAGAAAGAAAGAAAGAAAGAAAGAAAGAAAGAAAGAAAGAAAGAAAGAAAGAAAGAAAGAGGAGGAAAAAAGAGAAAGGTAGAAGAAAGCTACTGAAAAGAGTCAGGACTTAGCTGAGGAGAACAGCTGGGGTACAAGGTGGGGGGCTGCAGTAATCCATGCCCCCAAAACCACTGATAATGGTCATGTGTCTTCATAAATGGAATACAGACAGAAATGAGGCTTAAAGAATATAATTTGTGTTGCCTTCACAGAGAGTCACTGGAGCCTCCAAGGAACTAAGGTCTTTGGCTAAGAAACACCTTGGTGATTTGGGGCTCAGACCAAGATAAATAAAGGGGACCACAGGAACACAGAAAGTTAGAAAAAGGACATGTGGTACATGGATGAAATTAAAAGGAAGAAAATGAGCTCACTTGGCACAGCTGATCACTTGAGAGTAGAGATGCCTTTGGTCCAAGGCCTTTGAAGCTTATGATCAGGCGCATATATATCCTAAAATCTCATCTTCAGTGCCTTTCTCAGCTTGGGGTTGCTAAGCACCAGGATGATGGAGTTCAAAAAGATACCTGTGTAGATGATGACTTCTCTGGCCCAGTACCAGTAATTCTGCATGGTTTTACTTTTTGTACTAGAAATTACCAGGGCCAGGAAAGAAAATATATAGAAAATAAAGAAGAAAGTAAGGGATTTCAGAGCCATGGTATGTGCCTGAATATGGGGATCCCAAGACCCAGGCCTGTGGCCCCTCATCTTCTCCACATGCCGGTACAGTGAGAACATGAGCAAGATAATGGACACTAGAAACAGGAAGAAAGGAGTGGACCACATGAGTACAGCATGAGAGAGGTAATAGTGCCGATAGAAGTCCAGTGACATGTGACCAAAAGTGCAGTTTCCATGGAAACCTTGGGAGCTGATGATCTGATTGGCCATGATGTTCCCAGTGGCTGAAATGACGGCTGACAGGCCACCTATGATGAGAGATACCAGCAGCAGCCTGGGAACTAACTGGGAAATCCTCCACTTGAGCCAAAAGAGGACAGGATGGGAGAAAGAGGAGATCTTCACACAGTAGAAGATGGCAAGCCAGGCAGTAAGCCAAAAAATGAGAGTGTTAGTGAAGTCCCAGAGGATGCCAGCAAGGTTTGCTTGGTAACAAAGATCAAAGGAGGCCAGGAGGTTGGTCAGGATGGATATCCCATGTAAGCAGAACCGGGAGGAAGCAAGGCAGGCCACAATCATGTCAGCTGCCGGCAGTGCCCGAGTCCTCATCCACTCTCTGCCCAGCACAATCATCATGAAGCCATTCTGCAACATAGAGGCCAATGACAGCAGGTAAAAGATGATAATGAAGATCAATGTGGGTGTGGAGGGCATCTTGTTGAGGGAGGATCTGCTCAGACAGGCTCCAGAGCGCTGAGACACGGCTACAGGGAAAAACAGAATCTACAGCCAAACCACTATTGGGATCAAAAACATTGAAACTCTCCCCCTGGATTCATGCATAAAGACCACCTGGCAGCAAAACTCCAGTACCTAGGACTTGGATGATAAGAATTAGTCTCCCTAGACATGTAAAGCACTCCCAGTTCAATGACACCGTCCCAATTTGTATAGCCTGTATTTGCCTACTCTGCCACAGCCAGGTGCAGGCAAATGTTAGCAGGAGATACTATGGAGTGCTTGGGAAGACCCCTATTTTGAAGACAGTTTCTCCCTCTCTCTTTCTTTTTCTTTACAATGTTTTTATTTATTTTTAACAATTCCACACATATATACAATGTATTTTGATCATACATACATATATATATATCCATAAATCTCCCTTCCATTCCTTCAGCACCCACATATACATCCTCCCTCTTCATATCTCCTATTTTTAGTAACCTACTGCAGCCAATTAGCATTGCCTGGATATGCCTGGATATAGGGCCACCCAATAGAGTACAGGCCACCTACACACACACACACACACACACACACTTACACACACATTCACACACATATACTTAAATACACACATTCACATACACACACATTCACACACGTACTTACACACAAACATTCACTCACACACACACACACACACACACACTCACATACATACATTAAGAACAATGATTCTTCATCCCCCAACATCTTTCAGATGAAACCAGCCCCTCGGTAAGGGGTGGGGCTTCATAAGCCCCTCCCCCATCCATGTTGAAATGTTGAGCGGCTTCCCTTTTTTTTGCTTTTTGTTGTTGTTGTTGTTGTTGTTTAGAATGTCATAAATTAGTACAATGTGTTTTGATCATACTATGATATGGCTCCTGATAACCAGCGGAAAAAGTAAAAGAGAAATAGCTGCAAGAACCAAGCAATGCCCTTGAATCCACAAGTTTGGCCACACTTCTCCTACAATCCCATCCTTGTTTTACTAAGCTTTCCCAGAGACCTCGGTCCTCCACATCCAGCCCTTATATTCTTTCCATCACTTCCTCCAGGATGTTCCCTCTGAGCCGTGGGTCGGGAGGGGAGATGTAAATGCCCAGTTTAGAGCTGAGCCTCACACAGTCTTTTATCCTCGGCCCTTTGGTGTTAAAGTCTCTGCGTTAATTAAAGCCGCTTCCAAAAGAAATGTCTTTGCCTTATGTTGAGAGCAGCACAAATCTGGGTATAAAGCACGAATATTCAGAAAGCAGTCAGATATTCCCTGATAGAGTCTGTGACCTCCCCAGCCATGGACTGCTGTCCAGGTTCACAGGAGCAGGCAAGAAATCCCTCCTGCACAGCAAGCTTCAAATCTAGGCAGAAAACAGTGGTTAATCCTATAAAAGGCACATCACTAACACACTAGCGGCCATGTCTTGACTGCCTAACACATTGCTTCGGTATACTATTTCCTTCTAAAGTACTTCTTTTTTTTTTGTTAACATTTATTTTATTTATATGAGTACAGTGTAGCTTTCTTCAGACACCCCAGAAGAGGGCATTAGATTACATTAGAATGTCATTACAGATGGTTGTGAGCCACCATATGGTTGCTGGGAATTGAACTCAGGACCTCTGCAAGAGCAGTCAATGTTCCTAAACACTGAGACATCTCTCCCGCCCCCATCTAAAAGATCTTATTAAAAGATGTGCTATTCATATTTCCTTTTATAAAACAGAACCTACCCAGGACCATTATGCTCTGAGTAAATATTTCATTAAGTGCCCTTTTGACACTATATTGACATTTACCCACTAGGTCAGTGGCATGGGGGTATGACCAAGGCTTAGACAATCTCCCTACCCACTGACCTTCCAAACTTCATATCAGACTCCGAAGCATAATCTCTAGCTAAAATATAAACTTCCCTCATGTACTGTGCTCAGATATGCTATCTATTCGCATCATAACATTGACATTTTGAAAAACAAAATGTATTTGTTCCTGAAATGGCTCTGAGAAAATAAAAGAGGAGATGAGAAGCAATGGGGAGGAACAGACAACAGAGGAGGAAAAGTGGCCCAGAGTGTGCATCACAGCAGGGGCTGAGAATCCAAACCCCATCGGGGCGAGCTCAAGACAAATCTGGGCCCACAAGAAGCTGCCTTCCTCCCGTGGAGTGAGTCCCATTCTACAACAATGCCTAAGATCATAATAACCAGCCTGCCAGAAGGCTTGCCCTTCACCAGGTGATTTATGTCACACAGGTTACATCTTGCCTTCACCACTAACCACACAACGTAAGCCTGTCCAGATCAGCCAGCCCAACTCAAGGAGGAGTGGAAGGTTCTAACCACAGCCACCACGTGAAAAAACGGAAAGAACCTATGCGCGTGAACAGCGGGAGAAACACCAAGGAAAAGGGGGAAGGGGAGTGAAGAGAAAGCATAAGGCGGAGATGCTGGGCAAAGTCAAAGCAGCAATTCCCTCTTGAGATGCCCAGAATCTTAAAGTCACGGTCTACTAGGATGGCTCACAGAAAATGGCCTCGCTGCTGACTTTATATGACATTCCCGTCCCCACTCCCCAGTCAGGATGACACAAGTGAGAGGAAATATCAAAGAGAGATGAAAACTGGTACAAGCATTTACAGATATATATAGTGGAAACTACAGGGAAAAGACATACAGAAGAACAGCATTCGAGTGGAGAATTGCCTTGTCTTTTAGTAAACTTGCACAAAGTTATTAAATGAACAATAAGCCAAATGGATTGACTCAGCAGGCGGCTCCAGGGTCTAGGCCGAGCCCTCTGCAGGCTTTCCTCTGCTTCTCCTTGAAGATAGCAGCAGTGAGCAGCCTCTGAGCATTTCACAATGTTTTGGCTCTTCTCAAAATTCCTGGGCCAGCAGCCAACTTCCTGATGTCATCATCAAGCAAGTTGAGGCCATGACACACATGCCCTGTTGTAACCATGTGCAACCAAGTGTACGTTGTGTGCTCACAGGCATCTTCCAAGCTATTTGTTCTACCACCAAAGCTCATCCCTGGCCAGAAGCAGTCGCTTTTCCCCAAGACTTTACCTTCTCTTCAGTTGACAGCTACACAATCTCGTGTCTCAATTCCCTTCCATGAGAAAGCTGAACTCGGATCCAGGATGCAGCTCAGTTGGTTGAATGCTCACCTTATGTGCTGAGTTCAGTCCTTAGCAGCTGCACATGGTGGTACTTGCCTGCAATCCCAGCACGTGGGAACTGGAGGTAAGAGCATCATTATATGTAGTGAATTTGAGGCCAACTTGGGCTACAGAGTTAGTCTCAGGAAAGCAAAGAGGAAGAAGAGGAGAAAGAGGATTAGGAGGATTCTCCAAACACCTGCTCTGTGTCACAGTGGTTCACCTGACAAGTCTCAGAGATCCACCACATTCACAGTCTACAAGCAAGTGGCAGTGTAAGCAGCCCCACCAGCTTAGCTGTTTTCAGCAGTCCTTCAAATGTAGAACAGTAATCAAAACATCAAATCTTCTCATATATCTTTAAGTGCTGTTTCTCTCCCCTAAAGGTGTCTGGTGCCTCCAGGTAAACTAATAACTTCTTTTCTGTGACACAGTTGGTTATGTTTTACAGGATGATGCCTGGGTCCTCTATGAGAGGGCTAGTGTCAAATAAATCCCAGTAGGATCTCAGGTTCCAGATGGAAAATTCTGTAAAAAGCTATCCATATTTCCTTCTTTTTAACTATCTGGTTTCTGTTGGTTCATTTCTGTTCATTAATTTTTCATTTTGTTTTGCTTTTTCCTTATTACTTGTAAAGCACTGTGTCATCTTTGAGACATATAAAAATGCGCTACATGTGACAAGCTTTCCTAATCTTTTAGATCATTCTCCTGTGGGACCTTCATATGCTCTGTGGTGAGTGAATAAACACTTCCATATTCTTACATGATTTCTGCAGGTAGCTGTACCTGGAAAGGGGGGACCAAGAAAGAAATACTCTTTTAATGTCTAAACCACATATACAGTTTAGGCCAAACCACATATAAAGTTAAGAACTGTCTTCCTTAAAAATATTCTGAATATCTCTGTCAGGCCCTGCAAACTTTTCATCACTCTCTTTAGGTAAATAATTTAAGGTTGTAATGTTGATTCTGATAAAATGCCACTATAAAATAAAATTTTAGCTCTCTGAGAATAAATTTGAAAAATTCCCTTAACCACATTCACCAAAATATATATGCAAATGTGGACTTCAGGCTCTAATCCCAGCAGCCAAGAGGAAGGAGGGTTCCAAGTGCAAAGCCCGCTCATACTATTTATACGATGGAATCCTGTCTCACAGAAAGAATAGGGCCAGAGACATGACTCAGAGGTTAAAGTGACTAGTGCTCTTGCAGAGGAACAGAGTTCGATTCCTTGCTCACAACTGTTCATAAGTCCAGCTGCAGGGGATCGGACATTCTCTCTCCTGGCCTCTGTGAGCACCTACACGCATGTTGACATCCACGTACAAGGACATATACATAAAAATAAATCACTAAACAAGCAAAAGACAGCAGTTTTTATTTATCAAAAATCCTAACACAGCACACACACACACAAATATCTAAAGATGGCTAATATTATTAATACTCAAATAAATCTCTACACTTTGCTTTCCACTGAAAAATAGAACCTTCAGGTTATTTTTACAATTTCAACATTATCATGTAAAGAAATTCTTCCTACAATTTTATTTTAATCATTAAAATGGTACCTTTGCATTTTGTTTTTAATCTTTATTTTTTAAGTGTTTTTAACTCATTGTACATTGAAGGTGAGAGTGTGCACACTAAGTAGGTCAAAGGTATCTGGAACTGAAGTCACAGACAGTTGTAAGCTGCCCAGCATGGGTGATGGGACACAAACTCAGGTCTTCTGCGAGGGCAGTATAGACTCTTAACCTATGAGCCATCTCCTGAGCCCTCTTTCTCACTTTCTTACACCATTTAAATAAGCAGGAACAATACCAGGAAGCTTTAAAGGAGGAAATCAATGCTCCTCTCTTAATGTCATGTATATGGAACAATGTTCAGAGCCTCTGACTCAGTGGTTTGCAGACTACAGTTTCCAGGGTGTTCTTATGGGCCACGACTAGGAAGAAATAGAGAAAGAAAAACTTGGAGTTCTCATCCAACAGAGCTGATCTCTTGATAATTATTTTATATCCTGACTTCCCACAGGAGATTGTAAAATCAGGACTTCACTCCCCTGCAAAGAACAAATCCCAAACTATTGTCCTTGACCAAAATTCAACCCAATGGATGAAGACAGATAGAACCTGGGACTTTATTGTTCATTGATTCATTTCTCAAAACTCTTCTAAAATAGCAGCACAAAGGTTGTTATCAATTATTTAAGGGCATCATGTCATGATGACAAAGAGAATGGAAAACAAAACACTCAGAAAGCTAAAAGGTAGACGGACAAGCAGTCAAAGACACGGCCTCTCCTTGAGGACTGAATCCTTCATGAGCATCAGGGAGAGTCAGTCAGGTCATGAACCTGACCTGAACTTGGGGAAAACTGCACTGGCCACCACTGGAGGAAAGTGTAGAGTAAGTGTAGGATGAGGATTGCACCAGCTGGGCTCAGAAGCAAAGCTTTGGCCTGGCATGCATAAGGCCCACAGTTTGACCCTCAAAATGGCAGAAAAGAAAGAAGGAAAGGAGTGCAGAGGAAAGAACTCTTAATTCCCAGATCATTCCCCCATTTTGCATAACTAGAGCTACCACCCACCCCTTATCCTAGGAAAGGATTTAGGTGTACTCTCTGCAGAAGTAAGGAGGTTCTCTGAGAGGCACTATACAAGCAAGGGAACATACTTAAAACAGTTCAATTAGATGAAGAAATCTGTTTTCCTATTGAAGGAAAATTAGCACTAGCCTAGAACTTTCTACCCTACTCAGTGCAAAGGTAAATTATTCCTGACTTTACAAGGTTAAACCCACTATTTTTCTGACATCACATCTATGCATGCAAAAGCTATGCAAATTTGGTTAAAATCATACTTCCGCATTTTATGTGTTAAGCTTTTCCCAGGCTGATGATATGCTATTAAGATGCTGGGCAGTTCATAGGCAACAATGCAGTTTCCAGGGGAGCATCCAATCCTCTGCAGCTTGCTGGGCTGTCAAGCTGTGTTACTGCTTGGGTTAGATGCTTTAACCACACTTTTGACTAACACTGTTCTCCGCTGACAATGGCCTTCCTGGGATGAGGCCACATGCAGGTCAAGGAGCACCTTTACAGGCTTTCCAGAAAAATTCTCAAAGAAAGAAGTTCATACAAGGTAAATACACAAAATGCAATCACTCAGCTGTAGTGATAATGAAATCAGTAAGGTTGATGAAAAATGGATGCAATTGAAAATCGTTTGAAAGAGACAGCCTCACAAAGGCAAATACTGCATGATTTCTCTCATAAAGAGATTCTAGACTCATGTGGTATGTGTGTGAGTGTGTGTGTGTGTGTGTGTGTGTGTGTGTGTGTGTGTGTGCAAAAAAACTGAAAAGAGATTGAAGAGATCTAGAGGGAGAATCTAGAGGGAATGGGGAAGAAACAGACAGCTGAAGTTCAAGAGACATGAAGGTAGAAAGGGAACAATTGAGAAGGAAAGCAGGGATGGAGAAGGACAGAAAGGAAGGAAGAAGATCAAAAATATATAGTATACTGGCATGCAAATTATACATATATGAAAATACTCTGACAAAATCCATTGTGCTTTATGGGAAGGTAAAAATTAAAATCAAGAAAAAGTTTATTCTATGTCCACTTTTCCTGAGAGCCAGTAGAGAACATATTCTCCAATGTTAGAGCATCTCCTAATGAAAAGGAAAATGTGGGTAAGCAACTCATGCTCTAAGATAGGGACCATCTTAGACACCATGGGGATGAGACAGAGGAAAAGGTTGATGCTAAGGGAGGCAGGGAGGGAGGGAAGGAGGGAGAGAGAGAGAGGGAGGGAGGGAAAGAAGGGAGGGAGGAGGGTGTTGAGTATGACAAATCCATGCTGGAGCAGACCAAGAGGTTCTGGGAGAATGATCCCAGGCAAATAAAATTCTGTTGTTCCTGCTTATTCTAGTTTTTTTCTTTTCCCCTGTTGCCGTGATGAAACACTCTGACCAAGAGTAACTTAAGGAGGAAAGGGTTTATTTCAGTGCACATTTTGAGTTCATTGCCAAGGAAAGTCAGAACAGGAACTCAAGCTGAAACCATGGATGAACACTCCTGACAGGCTAGTTCTCCTCTGGCTCATGCTCAGCCCCTTGCCTTACAAAACCTGGGACCACCAGCCCACAGGTGGCAATGCTCACAGCAGGATAGGCCCTCCCACATCAGTACATAGCCAAGACAATTCCCTGCACACATGGCCATGGGCCAGTCTAATCTGAGAAATAGCTCAGTTGAGACTTTCTTCCCTTTGTCTCTTATTCTGTCAAGCTGGCAATAAAAACCAACCAGAACACTAGTGCATACACAATTGTTGAGAAAGATTTACACCAATGACACGGGTTTAAGAGTGAAACACAATCAATTGTTAAGCTGGAAAACATTGTGTACAGAAAGAGAGAAGGAGTCCTAGTTTAATACATGTTTTCAATATAAAGAGCATTTCTACTGTCAGAGCTCAACATTGCATACATATTTTAAAAGCATTAGAACTATGGTGAGTAGTGGGATATAGGAAGAGTCGACTGGAGGTGAAGAAAAACTAGTTTCATTTTCTGCAGTGGAAAGCTTGCTCATAACTGAAAAATCAAAAATAGCACAAGTATGTAATTTACATACACACAAATGCACACCCACACACAGATGCACCTACACATGTACATACATACACACACATACACACACATATGCATATCCACACAGGTTATAAAACATTCAAACAGCTTCTTCTAAAAAGGGGGAAGGGAAAGAGGGTGAGAGCAAGAATCAAGGTTCTCAGAGGTTTTGTTTTTTTTTCCCTTTTGTTTTGATTTTTCAAAATAGATCTGGTACAAATATCTGACTGCTTGGAACAGATGCAAATGTAATTTTGACAAAAATCTCTGGGGGAAAATGGGAAAAGGCAGCAGCAACTGGAGTGAGGGCTACACACACACACACACACACACACTCACACACACACACACACACACACACACACACACATACACACAAATAGCCAAATTATGTTCTTCATTTTTATTATCATTATTATTATCATTATTATAGAGTTTATTCAGGGCATGGGGAGGAGAGTTAAGGGGTAGTAGAGGCAGAGAAAGGCAGAGAGAGGAAGAGAGTCGAGAAGTAGAGGCCAGCCATGACCACATGTGGGGAGGAATGGGGAGAGAGGAGAGCCCAAGAGGGCAAGGGGTAAGAGAGAGAGAGAGACAAGAGAGTAAGAGCTCAAATTATATTCTTATGATGCTTACCAATGGTGGTACCTCCTAAAAGTAAAAATTCATTTTCTTCTTTCAGTTAACTTTTGGACTTTGTCCTCCATGAATAAGAATCAAAGTCACCTAACTATCATAACGTCACTAAAATCTTCCAAGTGTGTGTTTTCATAGTCTTTTGGAGGAAAAACGGGGTAGAAATCAACATGAGTCACATCTCCTGAAATTAATCTTCTTGCTTACATTGAAAATCATAATCAAAATTTTCCATCTCCCAATTGTAATTTTCTTCTGATTTTTTTTCTGCCCTCTGCCCTCTGCCCTCCTCTTCCTTGCCGCTCCTCCCTCCTGGAACAAGCGTCATATCTCTTGCTGCAGGTACAGGTCTGTCTGAGGGGAGTGCTGGTGGTAGCAGGTGAAGAAATGTCTTCTTGGGGTGAGGCCAAAGCATGATGACCTACATACCAGTCTGAGGTAGTGCTGGGAACTGGAGGATAAAAGAGAGTCAATTTATGAAGCACCCACTGTTTCCCCCAAACAATATGGAAACTCCCACAATTTCCCTTGAACACAGTGGAGGAAAAAAGAAAGTCCCCAAAGTGCAGCCTCCCCTGACAGTCTTTACAGAAAATCTCTGTGTTTATCTGCATGAGATAAAAAGAGAGAATCCAGTGTGGCTAAATAGGGAAACTTAGAGAGAGACGGCCACTGGCTGCACAGATGCCAGGCACGTTCTGAACGAGCCAGCAGTAGACAAGCTTTGTGTTCTGGGGTAGGTGGTCTGGTAGGTGAGATCAGTTCCTCCCATCGTACCAGAAAAACAAGAATAAGGGTAGAACAAAAAATTTAAAAAAAAAAATCACAAGCTATTTATGTAGGCTTAGAAAAGAAACTTGATCTCAAATTGACTAACCTGTTTTGAAAACCTATATGGCTGGCATTGTGTTTAGCGCATTTGCAACCATCTTTTCTTTGTGTAATTGTATTTAAAAGTGCCATATGTGGTCCCACTATTGCTCTTTATTATTAGATACATATGGCTCCGCTTTGTTCTTAGAAAAATATAGGGGAGATTCTGCAACGTCAGCTTTGCCCTGAACTGAGCATCCTAAAAGCACATGGCTTCCTGTATTCCCTACTGCCTGTCCCGGCCAGAACAAACAGGCTTTATCTTGTTTGCCATGTTTTAGTGACTAACTCCATTTCACATTTTTGAACTGAGATTGCCATTTTGAGTCACTAACAACTGTTTTCTCACCCTCTCTCTTCTCCTGTTCCTCATAATATTTCTTATTTACCACCAGGTGGCAATGAATAAATACGCCCAAGCAGGCAAACATTAGAAGCAGTCTAAGAAAATAACATACCATTCCAAAGAAAGGTGCAAAATAAAAATGCTCATCTTGACAGTCTCAGAATAAAATTAAACTTGGAGCTGGTTTGGAGCAAAGGAGCACGGAGTTCAGATTCTGATCTGCCTTCATTTTGGTATCTGTTGCTTTCTTGTTCTGAGAGGTCTCTTCCTCAAACCACTGTAATAGTAACAAGAGACAAGGTCATGAGCGTGCAATAACATATTGGGGGTGCAGGGGGTGGTTTTCAGCTATAACCCAGTTGGTAGCATGCTTCTGGGGCTCGCATGAGGCTCTAAACTCAATCCCTGACACTAAATGATCTGGATGGCAGTGCGCGCCTATGATCCAAGCACTTGGAAGGTAGAAAGAAGAAAATCAGAAATTCAAGGTCATCCTCAGCTCTATAGAAAACTGTAGACATGCCTAGGACAGGGGAACCGCTGTCTTAAATATTCCAAGTATATAAGTAAGGATTGTGCTTTGTGCATCAATATGCTCTGTGTAGTCACTGGCAAGACAGACACAACACACACACATACAAACACACAAAGGTTGTGGATCCAAAACAAGAATCAGAAACCAAGCTGAGAATGTTTTCTGTGGTTATCCTTTTTCTGAAAGGAACTTCTCCCACCACATTTCTATACCAGTGTACTTTTAAAACGTTCTTGCTAGTTTTTAAATGTTTGTTTTGTCTCTACATGTGTGGGGTAGACAGATGCCATGACACAATGACAGAAGTCAGAAAGAACTTGTCAGTTCTTTCCTTCCACCACATCGCTCCCCAGAATTAACCTCGGGTCATTAGGTTTGACATCAAGCACCTTTATCCAGTGAGCTATCTCACTGCTTTCCTAAGGTAAAACAAAAAAGGATTGCTATGTTTTGATATATAATAAATCCCCAGTCTTTTAACCAGTCTTTCTAATCATGCGAATCATGTGGAGTCCTGCTTCTTCCTTTCAGAACACTCAGTAGCTTCCTCTTTCATCTCTGGTGCCCAAAAGGCTCCCGGTTCATGGCATCACCACATTCAAAGCCCAAGACCAAACCTCAAAGCTTCCTGCTAGCTGTAACTCCAGGATTCTGACTCCTGTCTTTTCTCATTACTGTCTAGGAACCTGGATTTCTTTCCTTTTCATCAGCCTGTCTGGGGGAAAAAAAAGCCCAACGTTACCACCTATCATTGTCCGTTTGCTCTGCTAAAGCAGAATGTCTGAAACAATCAAGTTACCTTACTCATCAAAGGCAGCTAAAAACATTAGCTTCTGCCTATCTTGTTACCATTCTGAACTTGACATCTATCCAAGTCATCCAAGACACACATTCTGTTGTGTCTGAAGACTGCTACCGTGTACTTATATATAATAAATAAATAAATCTTTTAAAAAAGAAAAGAATTCATGTCCTAAATTATAGGAGATGAGTTGGAGTACCTGAGGAGATCATTCTTAACAGAGCAGGGTGGGTTCTTTGAAATTATGATTGTGTCTCCATGCAGAGAAGAGCAGACTCAAAGAGCTAAAGTTAGGGTTCTGGATTTTTCTAGGTAAAACTGGATTTTGGAGCCACACAGAGAGGAGAAAGGGAAGTACAGGAGAAACTCCACTCTGAAGAAGTTAGCTCTCATGCTCTACCTTAAGGATGAGGTCCCTTGGTTAAAATGGCATATGCCACACCTTTCCTGAGGATTTCCTGGCATATAAGGATACTACTTGAGGCTTTGTTTCAAACAAAAGTTTAAGGGCAAGAAAAACAATGTCATTATTGAAGCACTTCTGCTAAATGAGTACAGTACCACCTCCTCAGACATTCTTAGGAAATGTATCTAGGTGTTTCTAGGTCATCAGTTGGGGGAGGGATTGCTCCTGACAGAAATTCACTCATTGGTTGGGGCCAAGATGTTGTGTCCCACACAACAATAAAATCCCCCACACCCAGCAATGACATTGAGTTTCCCCACCAGACATCTGTGTGGGTGAAAAATATCTGAGCTAAGAATTTAACTACACTAAATATAAATACAAAGTAATGTTTGAGCTGCTCTAAGATGTAATGATTTTTCCAGGAATAGAACAACCAAATAAATTCAGAATTTTTAAAAATTTGTTTGCTTTGAATCTTTCCCATGAGGTCTTGATCATCTGAACAAATTCAAAGAATTGGTGACAACTTATCCACAGTGTTTAAGTTAGCAATATAGACCTTAAACCTACCTATATTTGGATCTAAACCCTGCGGATGGGAGCAATCGACTGTGTGTTCCATTATGCCACCTTTATGTATCCATGACAAGTGGTCAAAGTGTACTATGGACACATTTTCTTTGTACTTTTTATGTGGCAATGAAGACTTTGGGGGGGGAGGGTTAGTTATACTTTAAAAATACTGTATTATTTGTTGATTTAATTTCAATAGTATATAGTAGTCATTCCCTAAGATTTGCCTTGGAAAAAGGCTGTGTGGCAAGTAAGGTAATATATTTGATTAAAAAAAAAAAGCTTAGCCTAGCTTACAGCCTTGGAGTTCCAAAGCCTAACATCAGAAGGCCTGGTAGCTCTGACCTCATGAGGGTAGCAGATAGGGGCAGAAATAACAAGATAAGCTCTAGGAGAAAGGGTCAAGACAGGAAAGGACTGACTCCCTGTCAGAGTCCTGTAATCCCTTTTCAAGATAGAACTGCAGTGACTTTAAAACCTTTTGCCAGTGCCCAGTTCCCAAAGTTTACAAACCTTCTAATACACACTATCCAGGGGACCAGTCCTTCCCACATGGGCCTTTAGAGGACCGTGCTGTGTGCACACCAGAGCAGAGACACTGGTTGACAGTTAGTGGAAACGATTGCTTGGCCTCTGTTGATTTCAATGTTTTCACCATCAGATGAGCAATTGAGGGGCTGAAGAGAGGGCTCAGTCGGTAAGAGCACTGGCTGCTCTGGCGAGGACCTCGGCAACTCTCCGCACCTACATGGCACCTTAAAACCATCCATAACTCCAGTTCCAGGGGGTCTAACGCCCTCTCCTGAACTTCCTGGGCACTGCGTACATGTGGTACACATACATACATGCATGCCAAACATTCATACACATAAAATAAAATGGATTCAATCTAAAAAACTATGTATACATACACACACACACACACACACACACTGTATCTCCTGGGGAAAGAAGAGTGACTCAGAGGTTTAAGAATGCATATTGCACTTGCAGAGAATGCAGCTTCAGTTCCCAGCACCCTATCAGGTGATTCACAAACACCTGTCACTTCAGTTCCAGGAGATCCCTTGCCCTTTGACCTCTGCAGGCACCACATGCATATAAACCTCACACAGGCACAGACACAAAACTAAATGGGTAAATCATCAAAGGAATTTAAAGTGTGTCTTCTATCAGAAAACAGGTCTCAGTGGTCATTTAAAGAATCAGTTATCAAACGGTGATGAAGAGAACATCTTTCTTCTGGTAGCTGACTCTTCTTCTTCCTGCGAATAGCAGGAGGCTGGTGGTGAGGGGAGGTCTAGGGCAGGAAGCAGCAGCCAAGATGGACAGCAACAGCTAGAATCCAGCAGCTGTAGGGGCGGCTGAAGCAGCTGCGTGGGGGCGGGCGTACAAGCCCACAAGAGACCTGCATAACAAGCCGGGGTGGTGCATAAAGTCTAGTGTCACTGTCATCTGTCCTCTGTTCCCCAGGCTGCACTCTAATTGATCTTTTAAGTGTAAAAGATCTTCCTTCAAACTGGGCAATGTAAGTGTACTGGATTTGGATAACCTGCCTTGCCCAAGGGTGAGTCCTTATTTTTCTGGTGTCCTTAACATTGGCAACAGGCCCTTTAGCTTCTGAAATTGTGATGGATCGACAGTTGTTTCTGGGAGCCAACCATATAGCATTCTCTAACTAGTGATCTTAATGTTAAAGAGCCTTTATAGAAGAACATGAAGTCTGCCCCAGATTTCAGGTAAGATCTTCTACCCGAAGCTAATTTGCCCACAGACTCACAGCTAGTAATGGATGAGATCAAAGGCCAAACTTAGTATGGCTGACTAATACATTTGGAACATTTAGTGGCTTTGATTGCATGTAAATGTTCATGGATCTTGGTATTATACTCTCAACTTTTCAAGGACCAAAAGAGCCCGGACACACACACTATACTAGACCTAGGCTTGTTTTTTGCTCTGCTACAACTGGGTGCTTTGTAAAGAGTTGTGACAAAAAGTTAAAATAGTTATGATTGTTAGGATTCTGTCTAAGCTCCACCCCATAGTTACGTGGCAACAACCAGATATGCCCCTCCCCACAGTTACCTGGCAACCTCTGGAACACATTCTGTAGGAACACTAAGCTCCCTAGATTGCAATAGAACTATAACCCTTAATAAATCATCTCTGCCACAGTACCCTGCAGTCCAGAACACATCAATTCTTTGTGGCACCCAGGTACATCATCGCCTACCTGCCAGCTGGTCAGGAGTTTGCATGTTGATACTGCGTTTCCCTAAACTGGGAGTAATCCAGGGAAACAAGTCCCTGCCAAATCCCAGAAGATATGATAGCTGCCTGACATAAGAGGGCAGTTCAGGTCATGCTGCTCTTTGTCACTGTGGGAATAGCCATAGGTGTTGGTACTGGAATTGCAGGGGTAATGACTGCCATGACCCAATATGATACATTCACTTCCCAGTTTAAAAGCAGTCTTCAAGAAATGACTGAAACTGTGCTTACTATCCAGAAACAGATCGATTCTTTGGCAGCTGTGGTGCTTCAGACCCGATGGGGCCTAGATGTCCTGACAGCTAAAGAAGGTGTTTTTTGTCTGTTCCATCAAGAAGAATGCTGTTTCTATATCGACCAATCCAGGATAGTGAGAAATAAAATCCAGGAGTTACAGTCAAAGAATTTCAGCGATCATGAGACCTCCAGTTCTGCAGTTTTCGAAAACCCAATATGGAAGAGGATTCTCCCTTTTGTAATGCCTTTTCTAGTCATCTTCCTGGTGTTATTGTTTGCTCTCTGCCTCATTAATCTTGTTTCTACATTTTTCCAACAGCAAATACAAAAAATTTCTAACCAAACTATTAATCAGTTCCTGTTACAGGATTGCCAGCTGCTACCCACAGAAGAGTCACTGTCCACAGAGGTACCTGACATAAACATCCAATTCACCAAGTGGACCCCAATGGTGAAAGTCAGCTACACCCCAAAATTGATGATGCCCCTAGACAGCAGGAAATAGCTTAAGAGACATGAGGCCCTCACTCCCTTTCACCATCGGCTTCTCCCTCCCCTTTTTTTCTTCTCTTTATAATAATAAGAAGGGGGAAATGTTGGTACCAGGATCTCTGAAATCTGTGATGTCACATAGGCGACAAAGTGACCTATACACCTGTTGCCAAGACAACAGCCACCATATTCCCAGAATCCATTGGGCTCACCTTTACCTGTGACCATGTCACCATCCATATATATATGAGGAACACCCTTCCCTCTCTCTCTGTCTTCCCCTTTTTCTTCTCTTTCTGCCACCACCTTTGCCCTTTCCACTCTCAATAAACCTCACATGGAACTGTTTGGCCTGGTGTGGTCTCTCTGGGGCGGCCGCCAACCCGACAATCCCAACAATAATAACAAGGTGTGCCACTTTTCCACGAGGGATTTTTTTCATTGTTTTGAGTTTTCAGTTCTCAGATTTGCACAAAGACAGCATGGGAAGAATTTCAAGCTGCAAAGTGAATAAGAGAATGCAAAATCAATTCTCATAAGAAGTTAAAAGGCACTTAAAGAACTGGGTAGACTTAAGTGCCTCACCTGCACAAATGGAACTTTTGGCAGAGGCCTAGATCCACAGCGAGGTCAGCAGCAAGGTGGGCACCAAGGGAAAGACCCAGGAAGATGCCGAGAATCACAGAGAGTGCCCTTCACTTCCATTCCAGCCAGTGCTGGAGGATTCAAAACTCAAATGACAGAGCAGAAGCACCGGGCCAAACACAAGGCTAGAAGAGCAGCCAGCAGTCCCGAGACACCGTCAACAGAGAAAAGGGCAGGGAGAAATGTCAGTTTGGCCGAGCTTTCTACTCACTCAGTCCTACTACCAGGTAACAAGCGGCAGGGGAAACCTCAGGTCACACTGCTCTTTCGAACCAGTCCTTCCAGGAAAACTTAACTGTGCTATTGAATAAAAACTTTCTGGGGAGACAGAAAGCTGCTTCCTGATCTGCACCACCCTGTAAACCTTCACAAATTTCTTTCAAGAATCTCCCAATGCTCTGCTCCTAAAGACATTTAAGACTAGACCATAGTTGTCTTTTCTCAACTACTCCCTTTGAGGCCTTTCTAGAAGGCCCGCCTCCTCTGATTCTCCCCAGTCAAACCCATTTCTCAAAACTGTACCTCTGTGTTGTACCCTGCTTAGACAAGCAAAGCTCATCATCATTATCTTTTTTTTAGTATTATTTTAGGTGTGTGAGTATGTGTGCACGCATATGCATGTGTGAGCATATGATGTGTGCAGAACCCCAAAGCGATCAGAAGACATATAAAATCCTATAGAATTGGAGCTAGAGATGGTTGTGAGCTGCCTCATGAGTTCTGGGAACCAAACTCAGGTCCCTGAAAGAGCAGTAATAGTCCTCATAACTGCGGGCTGTCTCTCTGTCCCCATTCACTCTTGTTTTTAAAGCATTTTCCTTGGGGGGAAGGAAAGTCATTCCAGCTTTCTTACGTTCACAATCAGGTGCATTTTTAAAAATAAACACAACTGTCAGCACGATGCGAGGAAATCGCTAACATCCCTCACCGCCACGTCTAAGCAGCCAACTGTCCTATGGTCCTATTTACTCTGCTCCGCCGCTGCTCTCTCTCCACCTCCTCTCCCTTGATCAGACACTAAGGATAAGAGCATACATCTAAACAAATGGCTTCCGGGTACAGAAGGATTGCTGATTTTCATTTACAGAGTAGGATGTTCTGACTCCACAAGCCAGTTTCCAAGGCCAGCTCCAGCCACATTGTTGAGTTTCTCTCCCCTTCTCCTCACTGACCTCAGCCTAGCCCACCACACCACACTGCACAACAGTTCTGGGCAGATGCCACTCTCCTGGTGTGTGCTTATCAAGCTTTGCCTGCCCAGCCTGAAGTAGTGTCTGCCTCCAACTGACTTGTCTCCAGTCCCAGCATGCCCCACGGACAACCTGCTTCAAGGATCCTCCTTTCCAGTTCTGCTTGGGTCATGTGGTCCTCATGCGTCCCAGCTTCCTGCCCAGCCCTCAGCAACTGTTCTCCCTCTGATAGCAGATAGAGCTTGTCCCCACTCTTTGCCACTCTGGTCAAGCCCCACTCTAGTCTCCATCATTGACACCTCCTTCAATAATTCAATTTTCCTTTTACCTGTTCAGTCTCCTAGGATTCTGCTTAAGCTCCACCCCACAGTTACATGGCAACAGGCAAGTAGGCCTGGCCTACTATAAAAGGATCTGCTCAGCCCCTCCTCTCTCTCTTACCTCTCTCTCTCTCTCTCTCTCTCTCTCTCTCTCTCTCTCTCTCTCTCTCTCTCTCTCTCTTACCTCTCTCTCTCTCTCTCTCTCTCTCTCTCTCTCTCTCTCTCTCTCTCTCTCAGCTTCTTTCTTGCCCCCTCTTAGGCTCTCCTCCCCTCCCCCTTCTCTCCACATGGTCATGGCCGGCCTCTGCTTCTCTACTCTCCCTCTCTCTGCCTTTCTCTGCCTCTACTACCCCCTTAACTCCCATCCCTTGTCCTGAATAAACTCTATTCTATACTATACTGGTGTTTGTCTGGTCCCTCAGTGGGAAGGGATGCCTCAGCATGGGCCGGCTGAGGCTCCCCCTTCCCCCACACCGCCGTATACCATATTCTCACACCTCTTTCTCTTTTTATGATCACGGCATTCCTAGTATTGCTTACAAGATGAAAAATGTGTTCTGCTACTTATTAAGGTATTACCTATCTTCTTCTCCTCTTCCTCCTAAAGGTAAGCAGTGAAGCCAGATGAGCAGGGCTTTCTATTTTCTTGTTTGCCACGGTGTCTCCAACACTTAGAGCAGCGACCAGTCTACCGGGAAGCTTAGTGAGTTTCTGTTGAATGAATAGCCACACTATTCATAGTTCAGCCAGGGTAAACATAAAAGTCACCTTTTCCATATGTATCCTGCCAACAAGCTTCCCACAGCCCCTCTGCCCGCCCTCTTTCTGTCTCTAACAAGTTGCCTTTCACAGGACTGCAGCGATTGGCCACAGACGTAGCAGGATCAGAGAAATCTATGGAATCCGTCTGAAAAAGGCTCAGACTCAGAGATGTTAGTTCAGGATCTTAGGCCCTTTCTACTAATCCTAGCACTTGTGAGGTAAAAGCAAGCGGATTTCTGAGTTTGAGGCCAGCCTGTTCTACAGAGTGAGTTCCAGGACAGCCAGGGTTACACAGGGAAACCCTGTCTTTCAAGAAACAAACAAACAAAAAAACAAAAAAAGTAAACAACAAATCCTAAGTACTTTAAACACCTAGGACTTCAGGGTTCAGACCTCTCTTTTACTTTATTATATAGGAATTCCAAACAAGGAGGAAAGAGAGGGAAAAAGAAAAGGGAGGGAGAAAGGAGGAACAGAAATAAGTAAGAAAAGGAAGTGGGGGCAGGTAGATAAAGAATGCTAAACTTTTGTGGATGCCCGGTGGGCGCAGAGGTTAGTTAGCATAAGAATACTCCAACTTGTAAACCCTCACTCCTGCGGGAAATGGAGCCCTAACAGCTAACTGCAGCCACCCTTTGATCTCAGCAGGCACTTCCTCAACCACGTGCTCTCTGTTTTCTGTTGTATTTGAAGTCACGGGGTTCAAGAGTTAAGCCATTTCATAGAAAACTCCTTTCCTTCCTGGCCTGGTTGGAAGGCTGTTCTTTCAGATGAGGAAATCAGGAAAGCTTTATGCCTCACAGCCTACTCATCTTTATAATCATGATAATAAGTGAAAGGTATATCACTAACACGTTTCACAGAAAAGTGTTTGCCTGGTGTTCTATGATTTTTGTAAACAAATTTCACTGGCTGGAATACCTAGAATGCAGAAGGGCAGATGCAGTTACCAACCTTGGTCACTAGGTGGCTCTCAGACTGTAAGGCCTGGTTTTGGGACTGGCGGGGGAGGGGGGACTCTGAAGCTCAGAGATAGATTTAGAAAGTTGTACATTGGTTTCTTACCAGCAGTTGTTATTGTCTTGTGTATGCATAGGTGTATCTATAGAATAGTAACTTTGAAACTATATATAGAATATATGTAATGTGTAGTAATATAGTAGTGACTTTATAATAGCATTTGGAATATATAATGTAAAATGCATCTGCAATAGTATAAGATGTGTTTATAATATATAGTATATATAACATAACTTATAATAATAATAATACCTTTCTAAGAGAATTAGAAGAAATTTGTGGTCATTGAATGAGATGTCCCTCATAAGTCTCAGGCATTTGGACACATACTCCTCAGTGGGTGGCTATGTGGGCCTGATTATCAGGGCAGCCCGATTAAGGATGTCACCAGAGGAGACTTGAGACTTCAAAGGATTCGCACCAGTTCAAGTTCACTCTCTGCTTCTTGTCTGGTGTCCAAGATGTTGGCTCTCAGCTGCCGCCCCAGCTGCCTGTTCCCTGCTAGCTATGATCCGCCATGCTGGACCTCAGCCTTCCACAACTTTACCTCCAAAATTAAACTGCTTCTTCTGTAAGTTGCCTTACTCATATCACAGCAAAAGAAAGGTAACTAAGATGAAATTTTAAATTACCTGTTAAAATTGTCTGATAAAAAACTTCAGATCAAACTTTGAAAGAAATTTAAGCCGGGTGTGGAGGCACACGCCTGTAATCCCAGCACTCTGGGAGGCAGAGGCAGGCAGATTTCTGAGTTCGAGGCCAGCCTGGTCTACAGAGTGAGTTTCCAGGACAGCCAGGGCTACATAGAGAGGCCCTGTCTCGAAAAACCAAAATAAAAAGAAAAGAAAAGAAAAGAAAAGAAAAGAAAAGAAAAGAAAAGAAAAGAAAGGGAAAGGAAAGGAAAGGAAAGGAAAGGAAAGGAAAGAAAAGAAAAGAAAAGAAAAGAAAAGAAAAGAAAAAAAGAAATTCAATCTATGATCAAATAGAAGGACTCATACTTCTAAGTCCTTTTCAATTTGGGCCTGGAGGGGGGTGGGGAGGTTGATTTTGGTTTTTCAGACAGGGTTTCCCGGTGTAGCCTTGGTTGAGGAAATCACGATATAGGCAAGGCTAGCCCCAAACTCAGGATTCTACCTGCCTCTGTCTCCGAGTGCTGGAAGTATTTCTTTGACAAGACAAAACAATAAAATTCTAAAACCAAGAGACCTGTAACATTGAAAACAAGTGTGACTCATGCCAGTTTTCTTCCTGGCTCTCTGTAGAAGTCAATTCCCTAGAGATTCCAGCCTAGACGGGCAACGCATTCTAGATGTAAACTCTACCAGCCTGGAAGACATCGTCGGCAGTTTATTTTAGCCCTCTCCCCTCCCGTGCGTGCTAAACTAAAAATCAACTTCAAACCACGATGAGTTTGCCATCCTCCTTTCCTCCCCCAAGATCTAACTAGTAAACTTTTGACAGTGACCAAGATCGCACTGTGTTCCTTGGGGATTGTGTTCAGCACCTGCCCCGGCCTGCCCTTATTAAATTTTTAACATGCCTGGGTTCACTAAGACATGTGCTCTCTTCCTTTTCCTCCCACCCATCTACCTGCCTGGGTGTTACTAAGAAACCACTCGTTAACTCTTCAGGTTGGCATTGCTGTCTTCTCAGGCTGCCATGCAAACAAGTCAGGGTAGGGAGGCAGGGTTTCTCACAGGACACAGGACGTACACAAGCATTACCACAAGGAATCTGAATCATAGCTTCTTCACAGCACCGACTTCCCGCTCTCACACTCCGATGATGCAGAAAATAAAACTGAAATATTACAGTGTTTGTGCAGTGATGTTTTTCAGCTTTGTTGTGAGATCTGATAAGAACGGGGATAAGAAGGTATTTAGGTAAAGGCTCCTCTCTAAATACACACTTGGGTGTGAGGCGGAACTCCCAGCTGATTCCCACAGGGCGCCTGCCCTCTCCCCTCCCAGCTGCTTTACAATCAGTTCACCTCTTTTTGGTGGCTTCCTGAATTCATTTTCCAACCTCTACCATATAACCCAAGCTAAGCAAGCAACATTCTCCACTCCTTTTTCGCTCCTAGGAATAATAGAATGCTTTAGAGAACTTTCATACTTCAGAGACATACAGGGAGCTTACAGCATAGCTAAACACAGAGAGAAATGCAGTATATCCTAGAAGTGTCAATATGGTAGGCACTATTAGCCTAATGCCTATTAACTAACGTAGGTGAATGGAGTGGTTTCTCTTTTATTTTTAGCTTTGCCTGTTCTCATCTTAAGCTGAGCTATAGCCAAACATCCTGTTTAGCCTAAAGACTAATTTTAATCAGTGTCCTTTGCTTCGGCAAACTTCACCATTGATCATCTCAAACCTTCTTTCCCTGAGCATACATATGAAATGCCTATATCTTTAAGTCATATGCTGAGCACAGGAGCTCCTGTTCCCATAGTTCATCATATTTTCTTTTGCCTTTTCTATGGCCAAAATTATTGCTACATTTCTTCTTCTTCTTCTTCTTCTTCTTCTTCTTCTTCTTCTTCTTCTTCTTCTTCTTCTTCTTCTTCTTCTTCTTCTTCTTCTTCTTCTTCTCTTCCTCCTCCTCCTCCTCCTCCTCCTCCTCCTCCTCCTCCTCCTCCTTTTTGGTTTTTTGAGACAAGGTTTCTCTGGCTATCCTGGAACCTTACTCTGTAGACCAGACTCGCCCCCAACTCAGAAATCTGTCTGCCTCTGCCTCCCAAGAGCTGCCCGAGTTTCTTTTTCTTCTCCTTCTTATCCTCTTCCTCCCCCTTCTTTTTTCTTTTGCTGTAACAAAATACCCAAGATTAAGTGATTTGTGAAGAAGAGAAGTTCATTTAAGTTTTGGAGCTGGAGAAGTCAAAAAGTACAAGTGAGTATCTTAGCAAAAGTCATCTGCTAGGGGCCTTTTGATTGCACCACAACAGGACAAGACAGCCAGGGTGAAAACGTAAGCATCTTCTTCATCGTATAAAGCCTTCGTCTACCCTAGTGATGATATCTAATTCTTTCCATAGGCCTGACCCCATGTGTATGAACCAGAGATTAAACTCTCAATACATAAAGTTTGGGGAGGAGGGACACATTCATATCATAGCATCGCCATCCCCTTCATGTGGCACAGGAGCAAAGCTGACACTAAGACAGCATGTGGCTTGCATAGTATCATACAAGCTGCTAGGTAACAGTATTAAAATCTGCCAAGACACCTCAGAGACACTTCAAACTGTCCCTATCTCAGAACAGACCTGGTTCTGATATGAAGACTCGGGTACCTGAAAAATTTGAGTGTCTCTCTCCTAGCAAAGTAGTGTGAATCAAGAGAAAAACATCTGGGGTGAAGAGAATGGCCACAGGCTGCCTCAGGATATGTTACTCAATCAATGACTGTAAAGTTAGCCAAACCTTAATGGAAGTTCCTCTCAGTGGGATTAAACCTGCTTGGAAGGCACACGGACCAGCAGGATAAACAATGATAGTCACCCAATGTAGCAATTCAAGTGTAGAACACTTAACCATACAGCAAGAGGCCTTTAAAAATAAGACGTACTTCATACAATGAATAAGAGTGAATCATACACTTGGAGAAGAAATCAACATCGAACCACGTGACCAAATCTCACACCTGCAATGTGAACCAAAGACCTCAAATGCCAGGAAGTTCATTCCAAGTGACTCCTTTTTATAAAATGCAAAATTAGGAATATCTGTTTGGTTAGACTTTACATCATGATACAAGTTAGTTTGAGTGCACAGGGGTGGAGAAATGAGCCAAAAGAGGGATCCTGACATCTTTCCTTCTGAAAAGCACAGGTTAGGGATGCTAGTCAAAGGGTCCTACAGAACTGAGTTCAATCCTGGTTCTACAACTGAGTGACTTTAACAAGTGACTTCCCCTGTCGGTGCCATGGATTTTTCCAGCTATAAAATGGGCTAATAATACACTGCTCAAAGGGTTTGTGTGAGAAGAGACTAATATATGTAAAGTGCCCAGCAGCATGCGTAGGTGCTGTAATAAATGGTAACTATTATTATCCCCGCCCCTGTGCCTGATAGTAAACCAGGATCAGAGGGGAGATAGGTAAGCACTCTGCTGAGAAGAGAAGGGAAGACCGGGCCAGGCTATGATCAAAGATGTACAGAATCCACTCCAACGCTGCACAGCTACGAGCGAGATTTCCTTCCCACAGCCCACACAATCTCCTAAATCTTGCTTCTGCGAGTGTGGGCCGGCCCCTTGTAACTAGCAAAGCTGTTCTGGTCTCATCTACATGAGTCCTTGTTAGGAGACCTGACACTGATCTGATAAGTTAATTTGTACTAATGCTCTCAGCGAGGTTGCTAGTCTCCTTACAGGCCGCCCTTCTAGGGATCTAAGTTGTGTTTTAACCAGAGCTTTTTGGGTGTTCAAGGCCTTGACCTAAACTGGGTGTAATTTAACCTTATCCTGGGTCAGAAAGGAACTAGTCGGGGGAAAGAAGTAGGGGACACTATAACCAAAGCAGTGTGAAGTTCAGGGTTACAGGAATAAGCAAGAGTTCAGGGGAAGTCCCAGCTGCAAAGACAGCAGCTCTCCTTCCTAACTGCTGGGTAAAGATGAAGCCAGACAACTTCAACTCGGGAGGAGCAGAGTCCGAGTGGGAGGCCCTCAGATCAGAGGCCTGCGCTGCTAGGGAAGCAGAGTGGAGAAGGGGTTTTCAGTTTTCACTTAGAATTGTTAAGTGATGCCTTAGGACATCCACACAGAGGATGATGCTTAGCAACAAGTGCCAACAGTTGACACATGTGCAGTGGGGGAGGAATCTTGGTAACATCCTGCTAAATAGGAAAAGCCAGACCCCAGAGACTAATGAAATTCTGGAAAAGGACATGCTTATCTATGCTGACAGATGCCTGGGGCCAGAAGTGTGATTGTTCAAAGCAGCACAAGAAAAGATTTCTCAGTAATGGGAACAGTTTGTATTTGGGCTGAAGTGGCCATGGAGAGGGTACGCATGCATATGCCTTTGTCAGAGCCCCACTGAACTGCATACTCAGAACGGGTGCAGTTTAGTTCATGTCCGTCCTCAATAAAGCTAATTTTAAAAGGAAAATAAGAATGATATGTTAGTCACAAAGGTTGCTAAGCTCAGGAGGAAGGTAAGAGGTCCACAGGAGAACATCACAAGCCTGAGACCCCAATGTTCTAGAAAATTAACATTCGATCAGGGTATAGCAGATAAGGAAGGACTTTCTGATTGTCTTTCCTGATTTGTGAGATGGCCTTGATTAATCTCATTTTATAGGCAAGGAAAGCAAAGCGCAGAACAATTAAGGGAACGGGCCTAAGTTTTCTGACTCAGAGTTCTGATGTCTTTCCATTAGCCAGGAAAGGCCCTGGAAATAGCCTCAGATATAATGCTGCTACAGTAAAACTGAAGCCCAGAGAGTGTATCTCAACAGGGTCACACTGCTAGCTAAAGACAGTGTCCAAAATTAAAAGTGCCTCTTGTGTTTAACACACATCAGAAAGAAATGTCACATTGAGGTCACCTTGAATGAAGGTAAAGGACTCAGGTGCCATATATATGCAGCTTGGGGAGGAAAGGATTTATGTCAGCTTATGGATGGGATGAAGCTATGTCATCAGACAAGAACCTAGGGTAAGGATGGAAGCCGAGGTCATGAAGGTACATTGCTTCCTGGCTTGCTTCCCAAGGTTTACTCAGTTTGCTTTCTTATGCTCGCTAGGACCACCTGCCCAGGAATGGCACTGCCCACAGTAGACTGGGTCCTCCTACACTAGTCATTAATCTAGGCAATACCCTCACAGACCTGCCCACAGGCCAATCTGATGGAAGCAAAACTTAACTGAGTTTGCCTGTTCCCAGATAACGATGGCTTGTGTCAAGTTGACAAAACAAAACAAAAAAAAAAAGCAAACAATGCACACCAGTACAGAAAATTTATCCTAAAACAAAAGCAAGGCTCCTTCCCAGAGCTCAACACTCCAGCTTCCATTGCATGACATAATTCCCTCATCCCCTTGAGTCCCAAGGATCTTCTAACTTTAACAAACCCCACGAATCAGCACACGCATTACCTCACCAGAGTCTGGCTTATTTCCTAGCAGTGATTGTCCAATACTGCCCCATCCCCCCTTCTGTTGGCTTTGTACCCTTCATCCATTCCTCCCTGCTGAAATCACAAAGCTCCGCCTGGATAGCAGGCGTGGGCCTTCTCCTTGCCAGATGCTGAACATCAGGAAAAGATATCCCTATGTGTCCTTTGTCCCTTAACCCCTGCCCACAGTTTAAATGCATGTCTGTGAGGAGGAGTGGAGAGAGAGAGACAGACAGAGAGAGAGAGAGAGAGAGAGAGAGAGAGAATGAGAATGAGAGAGAGAATGAGAGATAGACAGACAGACAGACAGACAGACAGGGAAAGTATAAAATTGTATGGGGTCATGGAGAGAATTTTGAGAGGAACTACAAAAAAAAACCCAGTAGATGATTAACTAAGGGCATTTTACAGAGTTGAAGAAGAAGAGTTCTATTCAATGAACATGGTATTTCCAATGACTATTATATATTGCATTTACTTATTTATGTCAACAAGAGTAGGCCAGGCCAAGAAATTAGGGATCATATTTATCTACCAATACTTGTATTTTTAAAAAATGGGTTTGCAGGGGGCTGGAGAGATGGCTCAGTGGTTAAGAGCACTGACTGCTCTTCCAGAGGTCCTGAGTTCAATTCCCAGCAACCACATGGTGGCTCACAGCCATCTGTAAGGGGACCTGATGCCCTCTTCTGGTGTGTCTGAGAAGAGTACTCTCATGCATAAAATAAATAAAATCTTAAAAAAAAAAAAAATGGGTTTGCAGCCCCATGGGAAGAACGACTATGTCAGCCAACCAGACGTCCCAGGGCTCCCAGAGACTAAGTCATCAACCATGGTTTACACATGGTTCCAGCCAAAAGAGTGGCAAAGGAATGCCTTGTCGGCATCAGTGGGAGGAGAGGTCCTCGGTCCCGTGAAGGCTCAATAGAGGCCCCAGTGTGGGGAAATCAAGTGGGGGGTCGTGGGAGTGGGTTGGGTGGAGGCAGGGGGTGAGAGGATGGGTTTGGGGTTTTCGGGGAGGGGGGGAACCAGGAAGGGGTATAACATTTGAAATGTAAATGAAGAGTATATTCAATAAAAAATAAAATAAAATAATAAAAAATGGGAAATAATAAGAAGCATTCATTCTAATAGTATCTATGATCTACCACTTCCCCTCCAGTACAATGGCCAAAATATGCAACAATTTAAATGATAAAAAAGATCCGTGTGAGTCACATTAATGGGATGAAGCCAGAAAAGGATGAAAAAGAGGGGCCCCGGGAACTGGAGCATCAGCGGCTGCAGAGCTCACACTGTCAGCCTGTTTTCACCTCTTTGGAGTTCCATCCTGCTCACCTTATAGTCAGTCATCTGTGTGCTGACTTCAGCTCCCGTACCTCAGCTCAGAGAGATAGGTTGTTTACCATAAGTACTGGACTGTCTCTGAACTTAAAGCACATACATAGTGAAGACTGAACAGCCATCTATCAAGTAGGGTGGGAGACTGTCCCAAAGAGAGAGCCCAGAGCCTCCACCGCGAAGGCCGCATTAAGTAGCAAGCTCCTTTCTTCACTAAAACCATACTGAGAATGCTCCCCAGATCCCGGTGTCTGCTCTGTGGGTGTATGACAAGGTTCAAACTCCTCCTCTTGTTTACCAAAACCTTCTTGGCTCTGGTCCACACCTGTCTTTCTACCCTGGCTCCCAAGACAAATGCTGTAGCCCAGCAGTCAAACTAGTCCATGTACCACTCCCTGAGCGCACCTTGAGGCTCCCTGCCTGCAGGCCTTTCTCAATCTCAATTTTTCTCTGCCACTAAACACCCTGGTCACGCAAGCGTCTCTCTGAAGACTCCTCCTGACTTTGCTAAGGATTGTACCAATTTGCATGGCTGTCATCGAAGCCGAAAAGGATGAAGGAGTGTCTCCCACTCCTAGACTTCCAAGTGAGCATGACAAGCCTCGAATCCACAGAAAAGAAAAGGATTAAAACGGAGATCTTTTTTTAAGTCAAGCCGAATTCTGTTGAAAGCTGGATCAAAATTGGGTTGGGTGTATGATACACTTAAGAATGTCTGTCTAGCCAATTCCTAGCAACACCCACTAGGCGGCACCCTCAGTCTCATTCAGACCAAGACGCCTCCAGGTTTTAAAGTTTATTACCTGTCTAACAAGTTTCCTTCCTGTCCTACTGTCCCTTTAAGAAGGTGAACCAGGTGAGGCTGAAGCCCCGCCCCTCATCTGGCCCCGCCCTCCGCCTCCGCCTCGCCGGCCTGGATCGCCCAGTCCCTCTCGACCTGGCCCAGCCGTAGGGGCCGAGGTCCCAGGTCCCGGCCAGCGCCATGGAGCGGCGCTGGCCCCTGGGGTTCGCATTGCTGCTGCTGCTGCTCTGCGCCCCGCTGCCCCCGGGGGCGCGCGCCGAGGAAGGTACCGACCCCCGCCCTCTCCCTTTCCCGGCTGACCGGCAAGAGCCGGCATTCCTGCGGAGGCCCTCCTCCCCGCGCCCCACTACTTCTCCCTAGTAGCGGGGAGATCGATTGGCCAGGCCAATCTTTGGTCTTTAACCCCAGACTCCTGCCCACGGGATCAGTCACCCCTACCCTGTTGGCCAGCACTATTTGCTGCGGGTGGAGAGGGAACTCCTGACCACAGCCAGGAAGCCACACTCCCACCGCAGCATCATGGGACCCTCCATATGCCCACCCCAGACTCTGCAGCACTCAGAAGTCTGAGGCGGAAAGCCTCCTTCTGCCAGCCTAACCGGATCACAAATAATCCTCCAGTGGTGGAAGGGTTAGAACTTTTGGGATTGCCAGGTGTAGGGGTCCAACGTTCCACCTAAAGTTTTGCACACCCTCTGACCATGCTCCTCCCACTTCCCAAAATCATAACTTCGCCTAACGCCCCTCCTCCTCTACCCTCACCTACCAGAGCAGGCCACTGACAACTGGAGTCAAAATCCAGAAAAATGCCCCTGACAGGGTCCCGCTTAGGACTACAAAGGCGTCCCTGGTGTCGCCCCACGGCATCCCTGCAGATGTTCTCCCGTGCCCCGTTGGTGCCTTTTCTGGGGTTGCTCTTCCAACTTACTGGCCTGACTCTGGTTCAGGCAGCAGTCCCCCAGTCCTTGCCCCACTTTGCCTCAGGATGTCACACTGTTAGGAAGATGTTTTGGCAGCCTCGAACTGGGGAGTCCCAGAATACCCAATGTAGGGAGTTGGGCACCTCCTCCCCCGGGGTAACATCCTTCTTTTCTCCCCCATTCAGTCACTCTGATGGACACAAGCACAGCACAAGGAGAGCTGGGCTGGCTTCTGGATCCCGCAGAGACTGGGGTAAGTGTCTGAAGGACCTGGGAAAGTTCAAGTTTGAAGGCCAGTGGGAAATGGGGTGTAGAGGTGGGTGGAGGAACTGAAAAGAGCAGGAAAAACTGGAAGTGTCTCCTCAAGAGGGGGAGGGGAGGCTGAGTCAGAGCCTCCAGAATGGTACTCCTGGGGAGCTGGGGGTGTCAAACTCCACTCAGCGGGGACTATCTCTACTCCCCAACCCTCCTACCATAGTGGGGGATGAGCTCCCAACTCCTAGGGAGAGCATGCTATGCTAAGGAAGGCTGGATGCCAGCTAAGACACCTGGAAAGCACCCCCATCTCAGCTCTGTTCACTACAGTAGAGTGATGTGGATGGGCTTTAGAACATTAGAGAGGTTCATAAAAATGTAAATGATGGATGCATTTATTTTTTTCTGAAGAAGAGAGCCAAAACTTTCATCAAAGTCTTCAAAGGTATTTTGACTCCCTCAAACTTAAAAGCTGCTCCCCTCCACAGCCCCTCCATCCCTCCCAGGCAGGCTCCACAAACACCATGTATGTAGTCCAGCTGTTTGAGAAAGAAAAAACAGCTGCAAGTCGCTAACCGTTTCCTTAGGTGTCACTGAGACCCAGTAAGCAGAGGTGGACCATGTGAGACCCAGTAAGTTAGTGTGTCGTCGTACAGACTGTATTCAGACCCAAAGTCCAGAGACACCTTTGCCACAGCACAGTAGAACTGGCCTTAGAACCACAGAATGGGACCTCTAGGGTGGGAGACTTACAGGACCTATTCCCGGCTCCAATACCCAAGACATGTGCTGCTGCTGTTTCTGGGATTAGGGTTATTGCCTTCTTTCTCTCCTGGACTGGAGGGTCGAGGCTTCCCCTTTGAGATCTTCCACAGAGTGGCCTATAATTAGAGTTAATAGACTAAACTATAATGTATCCTCCAGGAGGGGCCATTTGGAAAATCCCGGATTAGGCCAGCTTTAATAGGTGCCTCATCTCATAAACCAGCTAATCACCCACAAGGAAGGCAGCAGGACCATCTGCTGGCTCCCACTGGCTCTTCCTTAAGCTCTACCAGCCCCACCCAAATAACTCGTCCCTAACTGAGCCCCAGTGGAAGCGAGGCCCTTTCCTGTCCCGATGTTAGAAGGGCAGACACCTCCCCCCCGCCCCCCGCAACTGTACTCCCAGTCTCGTTCATGTCCCTTCCCCCTTGCTAAAACAGATTAAGACCTTGGAGCCAAGCTCCCAGAATACACCCATGTAGCAACCAGCAGCTCCTGAGTGTCAAGTGAAAGGATCCTCAGTGCTGTTTCTGGCCCCAGTGTTGTCCCCATCTGTCACTGCTGGAGCTAGAAGAGGCAGTTACAGCTGGGAGCATCTGTTTCCCTAGGGCCCAGCTGCAGCCTGGCAGTCTGACCAGTGGCCTGCTGCACAGTACCACAACCACCCCATCCACCTGCCTGGGTCCTATGCCTTCCTCTTAGGCTCCCAGCAAAGTTTCTCCTCAGTAGACTCCAGGTGTCCTTCATTCCAGCTTTGTGACCTTTGGACACTCCTCTTGATCTCTGAACCCTGTGATGTAATACAGAATTATGTGCATCAGAATGGCTCCACCCCACCAATTCTTAATTAGTGATACTTTTTTTTTTTTAAGTCATGAGGCCCATTCACCGGAGTAGAATAAAATCTTAGAGGGAACTTTCTTAGGGCCTCAGTCTGTCTTCCATCAAGTTATGGGTTGGCATCCCAAATATCAGTAAACTGTTTTGTGAAATCCGTGGGCTTTCATAACTATATCTGGCCAAGGAAATACTTAAGAGAAAGATGAAGTATGGTATCTGTCCCACCAACAGATAATCAGAACATCAACAGTAATTAAAACCTGGACTGATGACAAGAAACCCAGGCCAATGGAACAGAGTAGAAAGTCCAAATGCAGAATTCACATATAAGATGCTCTCGTGTGGATGGCCATGGAATTTCTAGTCAATTCGGAAAGTATTGCTGGGGACAGAAGAACTTCCTACCCTCCCCCTAAGCGAGGCTGTGAAAGTGACAACAGATGATGAATGAATGGGAGAAACACTATTTTAATTACCTTCCTTCACACAGGATGAAGTTCCAGGAAAGTTCAGAGGATTGAAGCTTGTGTATTACCCAGAGCTTTGGAGAGGAGTGGGGGCAGGGAGGTGGTGACAGGCCCGAGTGTGAAATGAACAAAGGCTGTCCTGCTGTGCCCAGTTTAAAAGTCTCTGCGGTTAAAGAAGGTTTCAGTGAGCAGCCTTCTTCCTGGCAGTGTTAGTTCACTAATTTCAATCCCTTCCAAAGGCGTAGTTTCTTTGACCAAAGGGCAGCTTCTATGAACTCCTCCTGTATCTATAGTTTTTTCCTAGTAATCATCTCAAACAATGCCACATAAATATAGTTGGGGGTATGCACTGACCCCCAAACTGGTTAGTCACCATACTGCCAACTGGATGTCTGTAAGTTTTGTGACAGACTTCTCCTTGTTGTATGAGCATATACAAAATGAAATAAAATAAAATAAATTCTAGGAAGAATAAAGTTTAAACAAACAAACAAAAAAACCTTCAAAATTTCCAAGCCAAACAATAAAAAGAATTTTGTGATCTCAGCCAAAACACACAGCCCAAAACTCATGAAGTTATTATGCAAAAAATAAAAATGTGTTTTCACATAAAAGACGCCATTAGCAAAAATGTGGCATGGCTGAGGATATCTGAAGCATACATAGCAAGCAAGTAATTAGTTTATATATTTTTGTTAAAATTCACCCAAGTGAATAACATTAGTCAATAAACATATACACAGCTGATGAAGAAAAGAGAAACATACACCCAGCCCCTTCAAAGAAATGTGACTGAGACGGCAACAAGGCTGCCTTGGGCATGGAACTGGCAAAACACAAAAAGAACATTAATATCTCTTCTGATGAGCTTTTTAGAAAATGAACTCTCTTGCACTTGTGGAAGTGTAAGCTGATAAATCCTTTGGAGGCCAATTTAGCAGCATCTTATAAAACTTGAGATCTATCTATTGGGTCAGCAATTCGATGGAAATCTTACATTCATCAGTCTGCTTTCCTAGAAGAAAATGAAAGAAAAAAAGGTAGAAACTAATTATTCGACAACAGGAGAATGGTTAATGATTATGGTATATCCATATGCGTGGGTGCTGTATATATACTGCAACAAGAGATGGATCTGTATGTATGCTACAGGCCTAGTTTTTGTTACAACAAATGAGGTTACAAAGGAGGTTACAGCATAACCCTTGTATGATATTTATCCTAACAAGGCAGAACCATTTAGACTATTGGTCAGGAGGCTTTGAAAGAGGTCTAGACAACTTTATTTCAAACCATTAAGAATGGCTACCTCTCAGAATAAAGGTGGAGGGATGGGAGACCTAACCTTTATTAGTCATTCCTGAACCTGCTAAATGTCAAGTTTCAGAGCATACATTCTGTCCCTGGAGTACGTGGCTTTATACTCCAGTTCTGTCTCAGATATTGGGCAAGCCACTCCATACTGCCTCTATATCCGTGGCCCGTGACAAGTTACTACGGTAATGCCAGCCATTATGATTACTAGATTTAAAAATTCAAAGTGGCAAAAAAAGTCAAGGGGTAGAGTAGATAGTGCCTGGGAGGTCAGCTAACTGCTAGGACTTCTGTGGTGGCTATAAGTCGAAGGGATATTGGAGAGGGTGAGATTCCCCATCCCTGTGTAAACACTTCTTAGCTTGTCCCTGTCCTCCAAGGGTAGAGGCTTGGCTATTTGAAAAATAAGGCTCTAAACAAACCTGAACATGGCTTTTGAATGAGCTTTGCCTTTGTGGGTACCTGACAGTTCTGCTAAGTAGGTCAAAATTCCTAACTATACTTTTGTATTTGAAGCAGGTGAAATTAACAGACCAACCAGGGCTGCCTAGGATCTTAAGGGGGGTTGCTGTCTTCCCTGTCCCAATAATGCCATAGCTTGAAACACTCAACCTACTGTCCTGGGGTTGGAAGGTGAGGTCCGTCAACCTGGGAGCTCTGGCTCCAGCTCCCTCTTCCTCAGCTCTGGTCACTGAATCTGATTCTCCTCTTGCAGTGGAGCGAGGTGCAACAAATGCTGAACGGGACACCCCTGTACATGTACCAAGACTGCCCCATAGACGAAAGTGGAGACACTGACCACTGGCTTCGCTCCAGTTGGATCTACCGAGGAGAGGAAGCCTCACGCGTCCACGTAGAGCTGCAATTCACTGTGCGGGACTGTAAGAGTTTCCCAGGGGGAGCCGGGCCTCTGGGATGCAAAGAGACCTTCAACCTTTTCTACATGGAGAGTGACCAGGATGTGGGCATTCAGCTCCGACGGCCTTTGTTCCAAAAGGTGCTGCCACCCCTCCATGCCATCCCTTCTCTGATATAAATCCTTACCTTGGTCCTCACCATGACCCAGCTCAGCCAAGGAGAAACAGAGAAGAAACTGGAAGCAAGTACCAATGTAGAATAAGAAGGCGGGACCTGACACCAGTACAGAAAGGCTGTACTGAGTACCACTGGCTGTGCCCTCGTTTTAAGGGCATTATTTAACCTCTCTGAACATTAGTTATCTCATCATAAAATAACCTTATTACTTGCATCCATTGAAATAGCTGAGCACTGTATGGAGATTTTCAGACATTTCACTTCAATGCCCATGATTTTCATATATGACATGCCCCCAAGTATTGCTGGAACTACACAGGACAGTTCCTGGCTGCCAATCACCAGTCCCATGCCATTCTTCCCTAGCATGGAAACATATTAGAATATATACCAGCCTGGAGCTGATTATTATAGGATGTGCTCTCATTTCTTTCCGAAGAGCAAAGGTTGTAAAGTTTGTTATTGGTAATAAATTAGTTATGACACACTCTGTAACTGATCACTTCATTGGCACCAGGCTTGGGAACACCTCTCAGTGGTGGAAATTTTATGGTCCGTAGCATTCCACTGTCTGAGTTCCAATCGTAGCTCCATCATGTCATAGGTGTACTATCTGTTAGAAGAGCTAGTTTGCTGTAGCTCTAGTTTCCTCTTCTGTAAGGTAAAAGGTAAGACATCTTGTCTCATAGGGTAATTGCATGAGCCAAAAAACATGTCTGTAAAATGCTCACATAGGGGACCTTACACATCATGAGCTGTTCCATCATGGTTGTATAGATTGGGTGTTCCTTACCTACAATGCTTGGGGTCTGAAGTGTTTCACATTTCAAAACTTGTAATATTTATATAGACATATCTTGGGAATGGGACCTAATTCTATTTTTTTTAAGAATCATTTATTTTACATATATGAATACATTGTCATTATCTTGTGATACACCAGGAGAGGGCATCAGATTCCATTACTGATGGTTGTGAGCCACTATGTGGTTGCTGGGAATTGAACTTTAGGACCTCTGGAAGAGCAGCCAGTGCTTTTAACCTCTGAGCCATCTCTCTAAGCCCCAGGACCTAATTCTAATTATGAAATTCATTTATATGTTATACATGTAACTTAAAGGAATTTTATATAATTTTTTTAGTTTTATGTTATACATGTAACTTAAAGGAATTTTATATAATTTTTTTAGTTTGATTCCACTTTTTTAGATTTATTTATTTATTATATGTAAGTATACTGTAGCTGTCTTCAGACACTCCAGAAGAGGGCATCAGATCTTGTTACGGATGGTTGTGAGCCACCATGTGGTTGCTGGGTTTTGAACTCAGGACCTTCGGAAGAGCAGTCAGTGCTCTAACCACTGTGCCATCTCTCCAGCCCCTTAATTCCATTTTTTTTTTAAATTGTGATTAATCTCATGAGATCGCATATGGAAGTTCCCAGTTGTGGCATGTTATAGGAACGGTCAGGTTTGGAAACTCTTCACGTTTGAGATTTTCGGATTAGAGATAGCCACCCTATATTAAACCAAGAGTTGTTTATTATACAGGATGAAGCATGGACTTAACATCGTTCCTTCTTCTCCCTTAGGTGACGACTGTGGCAGCAGACCAGAGCTTTACCATCAGAGACCTGGCATCAGGCTCTGTAAAGCTGAATGTGGAGCGGTGCACCTTGGGTCACCTCACTCGCCGTGGCCTCTACCTAGCTTTCCACAACCCCGGTTCCTGTGTGGCGCTAGTCTCTGTGAGGGTGTTCTACCAGCGCTGTGCAGAGACTGTGCATGGCTTGGCCCACTTCCCTAACACGCTCCCCGGACCTGGAGGGTTGGTTGAAGTAGCTGGAACCTGCCTCTCCCATGCACAGATCAGCTTGGGGTCCTCAGGCACTCCACGCATGCACTGCAGCCCCGATGGCGAGTGGCTGGTGCCTGTGGGTCAGTGCCAGTGCGAACCTGGCTATGAAGAAAGTCGTGGAAGTGAGGGGTGCACAGGTAAGAAATGGAGAAGTGGGAAACCCCAGGGACCACCTGGGTGGGTCTTCCTGGTCCCCAAACATGTTTTCCATGAGTTTTAACCTGAGTGGGATGTCTGTGGGGGTGTTCCAATTCCAACAAAGAGGGGACGGGCATAAGGGAGGGGTTTAAAGGTTTGTTAAAGGTCATGTAAAAGCAAAACAACTAAAAACGTGGTTCTGCCTTCTCTTTCAGCCTGTCCTACTGGTTTCTATCGAATGGACATGAATACACTCCATTGTCTCGAGTGCCCCCAACACAGCATAGCAGAGTCTGAGGGGTCTACCATCTGTACCTGTGAGAAGGGACATTATCGAGCCCCTGGGGAGGGCCCCCAGGTAGCATGCACACGTAAGTCTTGCAGTCAGGGCCTGGCAATCTGCCAACAGGTTCGAGACCCACCCCGGGAGCAGAACTCCCAGAGTTTACCAAGTAATGGAGACTCAGGTAGTCAGCCCGATTAAAGCTGCTCCCTGCCCTCTGTTCTCTCTAGAGTGCAGAGGTGTGTTACATACTATTTCCTCTTTGGTAGTTTAATCTCTCATGAGGGCTTTGGAAAGTGTCATTGGGATGGTAGAAGCAGGGGTCAGTGGCTTGAGTGGGAAGAACGAACACCTATTTGATAACTCCTCTTCTCCCATAGGTCCCCCATCGGCTCCCCAAAATCTGAGCTTCTCTGCCTCAGGGACACAACTCTCCCTGCGCTGGGAGCCCCCCAGGGATAAAGGGGGACGCCATGATATCAGATACAGCGTGCAGTGCTTGCAGTGTCGGGGCATTGCACAGGATGGGGGTCCCTGCCAACCCTGTGGAAAAGGCGTGCGCTTTTCCCCAGCAGCTTCCGGCCTCACGGTGTCGACTGTGCAAGTGGAAGGCCTCGAGCCTTATGCCAACTACACATTTACCATCAAATCCCAAAACAGAGTGTCAGGACTGGACAGTTCCAGCCCTAGCAGTGCTTCCCTCAGTATCAACATGGGGCGGGCAGGTGAGGCGCCTAAAGACCGTAGGGAGGAGCGCTGGGCAGGAGGCAGTGGAGGCACACCTTAAGTCATCCCTTCTTACCTTCCGGATTCAACCTTGTCATTCTGGGTGTCCAGAGTCACTCTCCGGCCTGTCACTGAAGCTGGTGAAGAAAGAACCGAGGCAGCTGGAGCTGACTTGGGCAGGGTCCCGACCCCGAAATCCTGGAGGGAATCTGAGCTATGAGTTACACGTGCTGAACCAGGTCAGAAAACACCATTCGGTGTTTGGGGTACACCCTGACATTCCTAGCTTGGGGTACAGGATCGGGGGAAATACCCAAAACAGACTTTCTCAGGATAGACATCTGCAAAGGATTCTGACCTGGCTGCAACAGCTTTCCCTGTCCAGGCCCTTCCACAGCTCTCTTATCTTCTCTCACACACAGCCTCATTAATGCAAGTCCCACCCACAGGATGAAGAGTGGCACCAGATGGTGCTGGAACCCAGGGTCTTGCTGACAAAACTTCAGCCAGATACCACATACATTGTCAGAGTGCGAATACTGACTCCCATGGGGCCTGGCCCTTTCTCCCCTGACCATGAGTTTCGGACAAGCCCACCAGGTAGGTTACCTATCTCTTGTCCCACCTGAACATACACAATTGGCATCTCCTGGAGACACTTCAGCTCCTAATTTTAAGTGACCCTTGCTCTATGCTGTATGTATGCACATAATATACCCATTCAATAAATTGTTAAGGGCAACAGACCCAATGTCCATTTAAAAACTGACCCTGGGTATACTTGGGACCATACCTTTTAGCCTTTATAACCTCTAACAGCCGTGATCCCTCAGCCTTCTGAACTCTTGACACCCAGTTTCCAGAAGCCTGACTGGAGGAGAGATTGTGGCTGTCATCTTTGGATTGCTGCTTGGAGTAGCTCTGCTGATCGGGATTTATGTCTTCCGTTCAAGGTGCTGACTCTGTCTTCCCTACCTATTCCTCTGGGATTCCTTTGCCTTGTTAGAAGGCTGTACCCCCTAAGGATCCTCCTGTCCCCTAAAAATCAAAGCTTAGACACGTCCCACACCGAGCTCTCAAGTCTGTGGCAAGTTCAGCCAGAGCCCATTGGACCACTGAGGTTTCCCTGAGTCCCTGAAAAAGTTGCCGTACTTCCACAGGAGAGGCCAGCGACAGAGACAGCAGAGGCAGCGTGAACGCACCGCCAATGTCGATCGAGGTAAGCCAAGAGTATGAATGCGTGTGGGAGAGAGTCGGGGCAGGAGAAGTGTGTGTGTGTGTGTGTGTGTGTGTGTGTGTGTGTGTGTGTGTGTGTTACACAGCCAGATCAACTCTGGGAATGTGGGTGCAGTATATTGTCCCTAAGGATCTTGTGTTTCGCCACCTAATTAATTTTGGTTAATTAACTCTGCCCTGATAGCTGTCAGCAGCTCTGATGCAATTATCTACTAACTCTTGGTACCAGTGCACAGTTACCCTGGACTCTGGACCATGCTCTCCAGCCTGGTGACCAGGTCTATGGGGTAAGGCCAGGCAGGAAGAGGTTGAAGTCCTCTGAGACATGCGGGCTTCCTGCTTGTCACCTCATTAGTTGTCTCTGCCAGAGGGAGCATCTGCTGTCTATCTGAATAGCTGGCACTGAAGGGCGGCTTCATCTGGGAGTGAATGAGCTGCAAGTGACTTGGACAGCATGGGGGCAGAAGCTGGGTCACAAGTCATAGGAAGATTGCGTAGCTCAGAGCAGGGAATGTACTGCAGGATCCGAATTCTGGCCACTGCTGGACCCTGAAGAGGAGGGAGGAAAAGCCTGGAAAATAGACAAGAAAAATGCTGGGGTCCCCGTGGAGGCTTTATTGCAAAGAATAGAGGTTTTCTCTGCTTGAGCTAAAGCCAGGCTACTGGTGGAATTTCCTTCGAGAAGCAACTCACCTCGGACAACAAAGATGTTCTGGGAATGGGCTCAGCTGTCTGCCCCTCTTCCTACTCCCCCATGCTCTGGTCCTTGTGCTACAGTGGCTGAGCACTCTTGATCCACCCCTCCCCCCCCAGAGGACAAGCTGTGGCTAAAACCCTATGTGGACCTCCAGGCCTACGAGGACCCTGCACAGGGAGCCTTAGACTTTGCCCAGGAGCTGGACCCTGCCTGGCTGATAGTGGACACTGTCATAGGAGAAGGTAAGTCCTGTGGTGACCCCAGCTGGTCCTCTTGGTGTGGTAGCCATGTACCACCAGGTTCCCTCTTGGAGCCTTGAGTTCCCACGTGAGCCCAACCTGCTCTATCCTGTCTCCTCCTTGAATTTCTCTGGCCTGGAGCAGCCTCTGCCTTCTACACACTTTGCTGTGTGGTTATGGGGTTTCTGATAAAGAATGTTAAACACACCATCTCTACCCATAGAGGTGTCCCCATGCCAAAGTGCAGGTTCTTCTCAGAGGATTCCCAAGGCAAGAGGGATTCAGAGCCTCCCTAAGTGAGCATTCTACCCAGATCAGGGGCCCAGTGTCCTTGGGCTGCCCCAATCCCCTGGGTCACCAAGGAAAATAGATCTCAACAGAGAACAAAGCTTGGCAGTGTCCTTGTCAGTGGTGCAACTGAGCCAGCATGAGCTGTGACCAGGGAGCTCACTCCCGGGAAACAGGCAGGCCTCCTGTTACCCGGCCACTGGCCCTGGACCAACTTATCCTTCATAAACACAGTACATATTTATTGAATACTCACTTAACATAAGCCAAGGAGCGTGCTAGCCTTGGAACACAGTACTGGTTAGGTTGCAGAGCTTCGTGCTGGTTCCAGACAGTCCCTTCTCTGGAAGGGCAACCTGAGCCCTGTCCTTCCTCAGAGTTCCAATAAGGAGAAACTGGAGGACTGGAAGCGACACCACCTGATCATGGAATTGTCTGACTGCATCAAGCCACAACCTTATTTTTCTCTCATCTAGGGGAGTTTGGCGAAGTGTATCGGGGAGCCCTGAGACTCCCCAGCCAAGATTGCAAGACTGTGGCCATTAAGACCCTGAAAGACACATCCCCAGATGGCTACTGGTGGAATTTCCTTCGAGAAGCAACTATCATGGGCCAGTTCAACCACCCACACATTCTACGCCTAGAAGGTGTCATCACAAAAAGTATGTACAGTGGCCCCCAAGAACTGGAGTGGAATGTGGGGGGGGGGGGAGCAGTAGGGAGGGGGAATAGGCTGCCAATGGAAGAAACCCCACATCAGGGTGTGATGCATGTGCTGTGTCTCAGGAAAGCCCATAATGATCGTCACAGAATTTATGGAAAATGGAGCCCTGGATGCCTTTCTGAAGGTGAGACCAGCAGAGGGTCTGTTCAGGAAGGGTCACATCACGGAGCCTCGTGTCTTGCAGGAGACTTCATCCTCTGATGTATACATTCACCCTACTACAGGAACGGGAGGACCAGCTAGCTCCTGGTCAGTTAGTGGCTATGTTGCTGGGCATCGCATCAGGCATGAACTACCTCAGTGGCCACAATTATGTCCATCGAGACCTGGCTGCCAGGAACATCTTGGTGAATGAGAACTTGTGTTGCAAGGTGTCTGACTTTGGCTTGACCCGCCTCCTGGATGACTTCGATGGCACCTATGAAACCCAGGTTAGAGCCCCCACCCATCCACACTCACGCGTACACTTAATTTGCTGACCCATGCCCAAGCATGAGATTCCCTTTCCAGTTCTGTACTAGTCCATGCCCTAAAAGACCACTGTTTTATTCAATGCCTTCTTAGGGAGGAAAGATCCCCATCCGTTGGACAGCCCCAGAAGCTATTGCCCATCGGATCTTCACCACAGCCAGTGATGTGTGGAGCTTTGGGATTGTGATGTGGGAGGTGTTGAGTTTTGGCGACAAACCCTATGGGGAGATGAGCAATCAGGAGGTAAACCTGGACTATGTCCCCATGTCATCCCTGATACAACTCCTGTCTCTTCTAATCCCGCTCCCAACTCCCACCCCATGCCCACGGTCTTTTCCTATGAGTATTTCAACTCCAATCTTTGGCACTATTTCCTGTTCTCTCTTTTGTTACTTCTCTGCTATGCTGGTCAGGGTTGCTTACAGGTGACATCTCAATCATCTTGTATAAGTGGTTTTCTAGTGGATCTATCTAACTTCCTGCCTAGAAATCTCTGTCTCTTGCTACAGGTAATGAAAAGCATTGAGGAGGGGTACCGGTTGCCCCCTCCTGTGGACTGTCCTGCCCCTCTGTATGAACTCATGAAGAACTGCTGGGCTTATGATCGTGCCCGCCGACCCCACTTCCTCCAGCTGCAGGCACATCTGGAACAGTTGCTTACTGACCCCCATTCCCTAAGGACCATTGCCAACTTTGACCCTAGGTAAATATGTTCAAGAAGGCTGGGAGTTTGGAGGTCAAATCTGGAAAAATAAGGTGGACATTCCATCCTATTCACCAAGTGTTGGGCCCAGGGAGCTCTGGACAGAACCCAGCATGAGATAGCACCCAGTTCATGCCTTGTGGGGAAGCTGAGGTTAATGGAGGTGGATTCCAGCTACCATGGTGGTAACCTGATGCAAGGTAAGCAGAACACGTATGATTCAAGGAGTCAGACCTAGATTAACCACCTCTCTATTCCCCCTGGAACCTTCAGAGTCACTCTTGCTTGTCACCCCTACTATGTTAATGACTGGGACCCCACCTCCGGTGTTCCTGTGGCCATCTGAAAAATGGGATAGTTTCCTTTCCCCAATATATATTCTGCAATGTGGAGAAAAGATTCAGACTTCATACATCGTAGAGGACCTACTACTACAAGTTCTTTGCTACAGCCTGAACCCTCTCCTGAGAGTTTAGGCATCTAGCGTCTAGATTAGGGTAGCCACGGAAGGGAGTCTGAGGAGGCCTCTGACTAACGGCAGAGACTGAGGCACCAGATCACAGATGATACAGAACACTGGCACCATCCGGTCAGGACAGAGGACCAGCCCTGCTGAGAAGGGAGCACTTTGTGAGAACAAGAGATGGTGACCAATTTCCCAAAACTGTATTTGTTCAAAAACATGGCCAGAATGTAGAGAATGAAGCGGAAGGGTGGGGGGGGGGAGTCAAGCGGGGAGGCAGGCGAGACTGGACTTCCAGTGCTTTATCGGGTAAGGCTGCGTGGTGTGCTGGCCCGTGTATCAAACCCACCATATATAACCTTGTTTCTGGAAGAAATTGTTTTCTGTGTTCCAACTTTTGAGACTATCTTTTGGAGCACAACTCCCTCGGACGCTGGAGACTGTGTGTGCTAATCTTTCTGGAATGCTGGATATTTTTCCCCCAGCAGATTTACTTTGCTAATGGTTTTTGGCTCTGGCTGGCTTTCCTACAGGAACACTCATTGTATTGTGGTTATCAAAGTGTAAGAATAACAGCCAGGGTCGAATATGGCAAGTGAGGTTGGCTTCTAAGTGGCCATCTGAGGAGAAGGGAGCGTAGCACCTTGCTGTAGGCCTTCTCCTGCCTTCTATCTCAGTCAAGCAGCATTCATGTCTAAAGGATTCACTTCACTAGGGATGGCCAGGGCAACCAGATTCAGTCTGCTGCCTGCCTGTGGTTTGAGCATACCAGGAAACAGGCCAGGAAGTAAGCTCAGGTAACAGCCAGTTTATGTGCAGCTTAGATGAGCTGTATGCAGTAAGCATCTGACTCAGTGTTCGCTGCAGTGTGGTGGCCCAGGACAACTAGCTCCTGTACTTCAGGGGTACAAACAGGGTACCGTTCCCCACAGGGTGACCCTACGACTGCCCAGCCTGAGTGGCTCTGATGGGATCCCTTATCGAAGCGTCTCCGAGTGGCTTGAATCCATACGCATGAAGCGCTACATCCTGCACTTCCGCTCAGCTGGGCTGGACACCATGGAGTGTGTGCTGGAGCTGACGGCTGAGTAAGAACTCTGGGGCCAGGCAGCACCAGCAGGGGATGGGAGGGTGGCTGAGGTCTGATCCTCTAGACTCACACAAGGCCCCCTTCCCTCTTCCATAGGGACCTGACGCAAATGGGAATCACGCTACCCGGGCACCAGAAACGCATTCTCTGCAGTATTCAAGGATTTAAGGACTGAGTGTCCCCTGAAAAGATGCTCCAGCCCTCTGCCTGCCTCCATTAACAAGGACAGGGCTACAGTCACTCCTTGGGCCTTTCCTTGGCCTACGAAATGTAGGCTATTGGTGCTGCTCCTGACTAGTCAATCAGAACTTTGCCTTTGGACCAAGGAGCCTTTGTTTATAAAGGGGGTGGGTGGGGTACAAGTGAAGGGGACTGTGAGTGGGTGCGTGCTGGGGGAGGGTTTAATATATATACTTACATATGCATTATCTATTTTTGTAAATAAACAGAGTTGAGTTTTCATCTCTTCCCTTGATCTTTTTCCCATTGATTCCCTCTATTTCAATTCTAAGAGTTCAGGTATTATCAATGAAACCAAGTACTAGCATCTCTGGAAAATGAGGTTTTATAATCTTAGCTGTGGCCACAACCTAGCAGCACAGAGCCAGGTGGGTGCCCAGGCTGCTGGAGCCATGCTCCTGGAGGGCTAGAGCATCTACCCTCAGCAAGCACATTGCATAGGCTGCTCAGGCCAGCCAAGGGCATCGGTCGGTGCAGCAGTGAAAGCAGCAGCACTATATGTGACCCTTGAGTTGGGGACCTCAGGATGATGGGTGATCCCTGCAGAAGAGGCAAGGGTTGGAGCCCAGGGCTGGACCTCAGCACCAGGACGAAGCTCAATACTTCTAGGCCATGCTGAGGCCCTGGGTCAGGGCACTTGAGACCCAGGGGAGGGGATTGGAATGCAGGGAGGGTGGAGGCAAGGACTAGCCTCAGTGTGGGTGGTCCACGGTGGGGGATGGACCTGTGGTCTGGAAGGAGGTCCATCCTCAGTTCAGGTCTGGGCTCTAGCAGAGTGGCACTTCCGACAAAGGACATGGCCATCCAGAGGGAAGCAACCGTTGTCATCTGCCTCAATGGACAGGGCTTTCCCACAGTCCTGGAAAGGAGGAAAGGTGTAAGGAACACTGGTCAGAAAAGTTCTGCTTCACCCACTGCTGTGCTGCGGCTGTTCCTGACTGTAGGAAGACCAAGTGTGTCAAAGGCTTACCTTCCCGGATCTTCAGACCTCTGCTCAGAAGTAGACAGTCTGCAGGGAGCCTCCCTGCTGCCATCCCACTACAGGGTTGGAGCCTAACCTGTCCTATCCCAACTCCATTCTGACAGCTTCTCAATGCTACAACACACCATTCCAGTGTGTGTGTGTGTGTGTGTGTGTGTGTGTGTGTGTGTGTGTGTGTGTACGTACTCAGAAAACCAGGCAAACCCACAACTCTTCCCACCCGTTGGCAAGTCCCTTAGTTTTTTTTCAAGGCTCAAAGAGACCTCTACAAGACAGAAGGGACAACTGACCTCACACTTGTAACACTTCATATGAAAGTTCTTATCCAGCGCCACTACTCGCACAGTCTCATCTCGGCCAGGCTCAGGCATGATTGGCTCCGAGCAGACGGAGCACCTTGGAGCATATTGCCTAAGGGGTCAGAAAGCAGGTCCAGAAGGCTCAGTGGATCTGGGCACCTTGGGCTTTTAGCCCTTAGGAGGGCACAGGATAAGGAGGCACAGGCTGTGTGGCCACAGGGAACACCTGCTTATTCCACATATATGGGTGGAGCAAGTTCATGGGAAAGGCCAAAGGAACAAGTGGCACACACACACAGCAGGCCCTTATCAAGAGGAATTTCCTGGCTCTCTACTCACACAATACTCCATCTCCCACACCTGTCACAGGTGTTGGTTCCCACACCCTTACCCCACCCATACCACAGTTTACCAGGAACCCTAAAGGGACACAAGATACCTGCATGTGCACATCTCCAGTCTGACCCAGAGAAAGAAGAGGAATCCTAGGTCCCCCTACCTCCCCCATCCAAGATGGCGGACAGAGTGCCTCAAAGGAACTTTGAGAACTCAGCCTGCATGTAAGCCTAGTCACTCTAGGGCCAACTGCTGAACACAGGCACATCCCAAGAAGTCAAGGGATCCAAGGCTAACATGGAAGCAGTCAGCAATCAAGAGCTATGGTCTATGGCTGAACCACAGTCAGGTAGGAGCCTGTTTACAAGGCAAAAGATGGATGGAACAGAAAAGAGATGTGACAGGTCCTTACTTGTGATAGTCAGGGACACAGTGGGGCTGATTGGCCTGGTCCACAATGAAGGAGGTCCCCTCCAGGGGACAGGCGCAGACCACACAGGTGAAGCACTGCGGGTGGTAGGCTTTGCCAGTGGCCCTCAGCATGCGGTCAGTGATGGGCTGCCCACAGGTGTTGCACTTCTCCAAAGTGTCCTGGGAGACAATCAGCAGGTTGTGAGAGAAATCAAAGTACCCAAGTCTCTCCCAAGATTCATCCAGCCCCACCCAACCAAAGGCCTCAAAACAGACTTACAGTGTAGCAACCCTCACAATATGGCGCCCCCTCCAGGCTATAGAACTGCTGTCCCTGTAGCTGCTGCTGACACTGATGACACGTGAAGCAGGTGATATGGAACAGTTGTCCCAGCGCACGAACTGCAGGCTGTGCACGGGCCAGTGGCTGACTGCATTTGCCACAGGACTCTAGGAAGACCAAAACAACTGCATCTCAAGCAGAAGGACAGAAGCTCACAGGAATTTTTGTAAGCTCACGGCCAGCCAACACACCAACAGGTGAGGTGTCCCCAAAGGGTGGGGTTCTGGACTCACCATTCACTGTCACACTCTGCCTCTGAGGATGCTCCATGTCCTGCATCAGCTGCTGGGTCAGCTGTTCCAACTCCTCCACCTCCTTCAGGGTCAAGGGGCCTGGGCCTCCGGGAGAGCGTACCTAAAAAAACCACAAACACCAATGCACTTTTCATGTTCTCTAAATCCTCCCAGACGGACCTACTGACCCCTTCTTACACTGGGACTCAGCTTTTACCTCCTTCCCTTGATGCCTGGTCTCCCTGACTCCCTTTCCTGACCCCTAGCACCGCACAGAGGGGCAGGACTAGTCTTAGCCCACATCTGCCCCAGTGGGGCATCTTGATTCATGTAGTACAAACCCTCATGCTCCCAGACATTCAGTCGGTTAGAACAACGAAGCAATGGAAAGCACTCATACAGCAGCAGCTCAGACTACAAAAGCAGCAAATATGCCAGATCATAACACCAGTGTCACAGAGCATGCTCAGACAGCCCCCTCCTCCTACCACAAATCACACACACACACACACACACACCCTGTCCTGCCTGCTACCCAGCAGTCCATCAGCATGATGTAACACAGATGAAGAGCATAGGTTAGACCCTCCAAAGCTGTGTGTAGGAGCCCAGTCCTCAGCTTTTCAAACAGACACCCTGATCTACGTGAGGGTTTTCTAGTTTACAGGACCCCAGTCCTTTCCCTGTAAGTCTCCAGGGGAGGGCAAAAGGCCAGATCCTAAGGCAGCCCGCTCGTCCTATGTAGAAGACCTTGAGGGCTAAGGACTGTAGAGAGGAGAGAATATTCATCCATTAAGGGCAAGAACTCGAGGGACTATCTGGCCTGCACCAGCGTGTCTGGGTAAATCTCATCTACCGCAGGATTACAGGCACTCAGGGCACTGTGGCCCGAATCATGTTCTTCGGACGCCTTCACCCCTCTGCCTCCTGGAGCCCTGCACAATCTCCTCTCCATCAATCTCCTCCAAGCCTCCATCCCCAGAACTGTTCTCAGAGCTCTACTTCCCAAGGAAAGCACTTAAGTCCTATTCCCACAGACCTTAGTCACTGTCCTAAGAGTGACTCCTGCAGTCTCCTCTGCTTCACTAACGGGAGTCCTTGAATGCAAGCTTCACCTCTGTCTTCCTCCCCGCACTTGGAGGACAGGGAAACAGACTCAGCTCATCCTTGCCCTCTAGTAAGTGCTACTATAAATGGCCATTCCCATCTTTGGAAGGATAAACTACTCAACCACACGTCTCCCTGTGGGTACGGTGTCCTTCCTGCAGGACACTATCAGCTGCTGCCTTCTCTGCCAGCCAGCAGCAATGTCACTGTTCAACTCCCTGGGCTTCAAAAGTCTCTTCTTCCGTATCTTCCATCTCAGGACATCTTGGACCTATGCTTATCAGCAGTTTGGTCCCAAGATCCTCCCCAACTCTACCCACCGCTCCTTTCATCACCCGTACTACGAACAGCCAAGCAGAAGGTCTCGAGTGTCCAGGGCCTGCCCTTGTGCCTTGTCAATCAAGTCCCTAGACTGGCCTGGTCACTAGCGTTTTCAACAAAGGCCTCTTCTACCACACGATAGGCTATCTGGCCCAATCTCTAACCCCGGGCCACAGCACTGCCTGTTTCCTGTTTTGCCTCCACACTGCAGAAAAGTAGGTGGAGAGACCGCTGAAAGCTACAGAGCTCCCAAACACTGCAGCACCTGCCACACCCTCCCACCCTCCAGCCCCGGCCTCTCTGGTATCTGGATCTGCCAGATTCCCAGTTGCCTTCCCTACAGCAACTGTTCCAAACCTTTTCCATCTCCCTGAGCCCCCAACAGCTTCGCCCCCTCCCTCACACACACCAATGACCTCATCGCCTAAATGCCTGGCAGCTAGCCAGTTTAACTTCCCTCATCCTTCTTTCTCTCCACTCAAACACTGTGTCACCCCGACCTTCCTCCCTCCAGTGCCTATGGGATCAATTGCTGCTCTCAGAGATCTCTGGCCTCTTCCCCACTGGTTTCTGCCTCCTGACTGAAATGTATACTTAGATTCTCTTCTCCTAAGTTGAAGCTCGTAACAGACACACACACACACAGACTCATACTATTGTCTGACTTGAATTCATAGCAATCATCCTGCCTCAACTTTTCAAGTTCTGTATCTTACAGGCCAACATACTCAACTTCACTGCTAAATGTTGAAATCAGGCTACACTACCAACTTCCATGTTTCTACTAACTATTCATTCAACTTTGTCACCACCATATGGCACAAATTGACCTGAGGCCATGTACGAAGTCCTAAGAGTCAAACCTCTGCTTATCTGAGTCCTGTTCCCTAAACCTACAATGAAGATCCCCAAGGTCACGTCATTCACTTCTAAGAATCCCATCCTGAGATCTTCCTCCATCTTCTTTACACAGCACAAGATGGCGTAAGGTCCCTGAGGCTCTTAACTTCCAGCTATGGAATTCTTGGAAGACTCATCAGCTACCTCATGGTATGTGTGCCTGTGCACACACCTCTAGCTTGAGGCTTGCCCTTGCATTACAGTCCTACATTAGCTGAATGACAGTTCCAGCTGAAAGCCAAGTTCTCCTGAAGCCTGTTGCTCAAGATGCGGACATCTGGACCCCTCCTCTTCCCGTTCAAACCATTTCCCCTTCTGCACTTCTCTATTTTGTCTGCAACATTCTTACTCCTCTCCACAGCTGAGCGTCCTGGCATTTGTGTTCTCCCACCCCAGCCTCCTTTAGGCTCTTCCTTTGGAACAGCTCTCATCCATGGATGTATTTTTCACTGCAACTAATACTACTGTGGCCCAGTGGTGAACTCACCGGCGTCATAGCTCTCTCTACCTCTAATACGCATCTCAGCTAGGAAAGCTTTGTAGTATTGCTTTCACCAGTCCTCCTGGCCAAACCACATACAACTGAGAAACCAGCAGTGATTCTCCAATATGCACAAGCTCCCTATCGGAGAGTTTGTTCCCTAGTACTTCTACCAATCTCCACCAAAATCAAGTACAGCACAACGTCTGTCCTGTAGGAAGGAGTCTTGTGCTTTCTGTTCTCCAAATAGCCCTCTTGTGTTTGTATGCTGGAATTTCTCGCAAGCTCTTCCCACCTAACGCTATTCTCAATCCTTTCTGGATTCTCATGTCCTCAGGTACTTGAAGGCAGACCAACCTCAAGAAGCTGTTCCTAAGTTGCCAGTCCATGCCATGTTGGGTCGTAGTTTCAAATCCCTGTCCTACACTGTGTCTAAGTACATAAAGACATTTACAGTTACCATCAGATAACCAGAAAGTCCCTTCAAATCAGAAGACCCTTTTCCCTGAACTAGTGGGCAACAACTGTTCTGTCAGTTTCTATTTTGAGCTTTTATGTGCTAACCTAAGAAGATAAGCTGACTTGTTCTTCACCATTGTTTGGGATGATTAGCTATTTCAAAGACGGGGGTGGGGAGGGCTCAAAGTTCACCCAATTTTACTAGGGTCTAACAACTTGTGAGAAACAGGCTAGACATTCTACCCTGGACCTGTGATTTCAGGAGACTGAACCTGTTGGAGAGGTCTCTCCTGCCCATAGGCCCAGCCTCCAGAGTACAGAGCGGTTCCTGGCACTCAGCTGATGCTGGCCCAGGAGAAGTGTTTACCAGTGCTGACTATACTTTTAATCTCTAGATGGGCCCTCAGGCGATAAAAGGGCTCAGAAAACCTAGGAGCCTAGGGATTAAGTCAAGGCCCAAGAATGGGAAAAACTAAGGTTGGGCCAGTGATCTCATTCTCCCCTTTAACATTCTAGGGCAAAGGTACAAGGGAAAGTTGTTATCTTCTCACTTCGAAGCCCCAGCTGCTCTACCGATTGACCCAGGCCCCAGCTAGTCCCAGACTTCCTCCAGAAGAACTTTCTCTAGGCCTCGCCAGATGCATCCCCCACTGCCACACCCACTCTGACTCCTCTGGTTCTCCACCCCACCCTCTACTCCTACTAGTCCCTGGCCTCCGCCTGGGGCTTCCTCACCTGGTTTTGGTTTTGAGCTGGTGGAGGCTGCGGGTGCTGCTTCTCTTGAACTAGGGGCTTCTCCTTCTGCTGAGCATAGGTGAAGCTAGGGGGCTGAGGGGAGCCTGTGGCCACAGAAGGAGCTTCCTGAGGCACCATTTTTTGATTGGGCTGTGGCCCAGGTCCACTTGGAGCACCAGGGCTGAACTTGGAAACCACGGGGGTAAATTTAGGAGCCACTGGAGCAAACTTAGGTGCTGGAGGTGGAGGCTGAGAAAGGGGACCTCGGGGCTGGCTGTTAGTGGAAGACACGGGCTGTGGTTGGACTTGGGGCTTAGCCTGAGGCTGGACATGGAGCTGGACCTGAGGCTTGGCCTGCGGCTGAGGTGGTGGCTGGGAGCTAGAAGGGGTCTTCCAAGGAGGTAAGGGTGCTGTGCTCCCAGGGGCAGGCTTGGTACTAGGCTTGGGAACAAATGGAGTGGCAACTGGTGGGGGAACATATCCAGATGACACCTGCAAGGAGAAGCAGAGGGGAGAGAAATGCTCTTAGAGGAGGTTGTCATCTCTTCCTTGTGTCCCCTCCTCTCCTTCTAGGCCCAGACTTTCCTACTGTCCTGCCCCTTACCCGGGCTTTGAAGGGATCGTTCTTGGTCATGTCATCCAGCAGTGAGGACAGAGAGTCGATCTCCAGGTCAATACTGCTCACTTTCTCCCTGGGCTGGAGGGTCAGGGGTCAGAGCACCCATCCCAGTCTTCCCTTGTCACCCCACTCCCATGAGGAGGGGAGAGTTAAAGACTTCTCTCCAGCCCATGGTGGTGTCCCCCACCCCATCTCCAGCAAAGCTGCCCTCCAAACCCTCCCTACCTGCGGTGGGAGCTGGGTAGGGGCCTCAGGCCCTCCCTCCTCCTCCAGTGGAGGTGGAGGGGAGGGGAAGATGTCCTCCTCCAGAGGAGCAGGGGGAAATGGTTCCTCGATCATCGGGGGAGGTGGAGGTGGAAAGGCACCTCCCAGGGCACCCTCAGAGTCGTCGCCCTCCCCAATGAGGGGAGGTGGGGGCAAAGGAAAGTCTGGGTAGGAAGGAGAGAGAAGGCTATCAGTACCGACCCTCTTTCGTCCTCTCCTCAGCTGACTGTTTTAAGCCCCCTAAGCCAAGAACTCTTTTCTGCATCCCAAGAGTGAGTGCGGACCATAATGAGGGGCTCAGGATGCCCTGGGCGAAGCAGGTCGAGTGAGAACGAACAAGGTTGAAGAACCGTGCAGCTCCCGTTACACTTCAGAGAACGGATCCAGAGGGGAAGATTCCTGGCCCACATTCCCGCCTCCTACCCCCAGGCGGGAGACTTGGAACCGTCCCAAGGGTCCTGGCTCCCAGCCAGGAGCTCCAAGATGAGGTAAGAACATCTGCTCAGGACAGGGTAGCAACCCAGCGCCCAGCCCCCTCCGCAACAGCCTTTCCAGACAACCCCAAATTCCCACCGACCCCCCCACCTGGCGCCCGAGAAGGATCGGGGCCCCCAATTCCAACCGCATACCTTCCAGGGACGGTGGGGGGATCTCGCCCACCCGACCCATCTGCGCTCTCTGGGCCCCGGCTGCTACAGGAGGCTCGCTGTCCCCAGGCCGGAAAGGATTCACTTTGGGCTTCGGGGCCACAACCGGGGCGAACTTCTTCTGCGGGGCGTAAAACGCTGGGGCCGAGACGGAGACGGAGATCGCCGGAGGCGGGCGGGGGGCCGCCATGGCCAGGCCGGGCTGCAGGGGGTGGGTCGTCAGGTTACGCAGAGCGGTGTCGGGCTGACACTCCTCGGTCCAAGCGCCCCTCGGTGATCCCACCCGCGCCTCCCCGCGTCCCTTTCCCGGGGCGGCGGAGCTTCTCCCCAGCCTCACCGCAGGCAGGAGCTTGCGAGCCGCGTCTCGGGTGACCACCTCGGCGCCGAGTCCGTGGACTCTGCGTCCCGGTCCGGAGCAGCTTCTAGCCTAGCGGGGAGGGACGTCGCGCAAGGGAAGGGAGGGAGGGGGCGGGGAGAGAGCGGCGCCCAGACCATACAAGGAGCGGCCCGGAGAGGGGGGCGGGGAGAGATCGGGGAGGGAGGACCGGGCAGGAAACTCCCCCAGGAAGGGGCCCAGGTCCTGCCCCGGGCTCCAGGCTCTGCAAAGGTCTGCCTGCGGCCTCCCTACTCACCACCGCCCCCGCCGGGCACAGACCACCCTTCCCCAGCACAGGCCTCTGATGTCATTTCCTGACCTGCCACCTACCCCCCCTCCCCGCTCCCGGCCGGCGAGTGCTGGAGAACTGACTCACCGTCCGCACTCCGGGCTGAGCAGGCCGCCGGGTATCCCAGAGGTCCCGAAGCAGCTCAATCCAGCTCCCCCGGCCTGCCTGCCATTGACTGACCCCGCCCCTCCCTGCAGCTTCAGCTCCGCGTCCCACGTGTCCTGTGGTCAGTCCGGGAACGCAGGACTGGGATGGGACCCCACTCCTGGGTGGGCCGGGATGGTGAGGGGACTTTCGCCCTGCGGGTACTCGGCTCCCAGGCCCGCCTTCTGTAACCCGCTAGTGTGAGAGCAGGCGCCTAAGCGCTCTAGGGGAATGCTAACTTCCTGAGCTAGGCAGCCTCTTAAGGCTTCTAGGAATTTGCTTAGCCCTAGACCTGCCTGCAAATGTATTGCCCCGGGGACGGTGTCCAGGACTTTGAGTCCAGGAATGGAGGTACAAGGGCGAAGACAGGGTGAGCGGTCTAACCTAGGAAGACCCAAAAAGCCTCCGGGGACTCGTCCTTGACCCTTCAGCAAGCCTTTCCCAGTCCCTCAAGAGTCTTTGGTTGTCAGAGCCCCCAACCCCACCCCCGACAAAGCTCGGTGGAGCCCCCCACTGGTCCAACCGGATTCCTCAGCCAGATACTGTGCCGCAGGCTACATGAAAGAGACGTGACAAAGCTGGTGTCTGCTTTTCTTACCTTTTTAATCTTCCATCCCATCCCTTCCCTTCCTTTCCCTTTCCTTACTTTTTTTTTTTTTTTTTTTTTTTTTTTTGCGGGGGAGGGGGACTCCGTCCAAATTAAAGAGTTATGCGTTAGGGCCTCTAATCCAATATCCAACCCTCGGATGCTTCCTTTGGTTTTACCCTGTCATCCCTAGCTGAGGCTCTCACTGTGTTATGAGTTTCCAACCCTTGGCACTCCCCATCTGCTGCACCCTACTGCCCAGTATGGTCAGTTATGTCCTTGAACTATGCTTTAGGGACATGCAAAGTAACCCCATGAATTTAGGATGAGAAACTGGGGCAGTTACCTGAAAAGATGGCTCCAGGGGTGCGCTTAGGTCAGAGTTAATTAACCCGTGGGCAAAGATGGAGTACAGAGTGAGACCAGGGAGCCCCGTTTCCAACCAGCGGACAAGTTTCTTCATACATTCGGTTTCATTTCCTCCGATATAAAAGGGGTGCATTTAATTCATTTGCTGCTTTGTGTGAAGAAATAAATAACATGTCATGCCTGCAAATTCTCTATGGTTCTCAGTATTACCTCCAAGCAGAGCCTGGAAAAGAACAGAAATTCCCAGCCAGTTAACCTAGGCATCTTTCCCTCACGTGCTCACTTCTAGTGTGCCAGGCAGGTTTGATGTGGCTTAGTAGATTCAATGCCCTCTCCTTCCGTCAACCTTAAGTCTTTATTTATTTATCATCATATTTATGACTATACATTCATCTTCTTTCCAGGCCCCACTAGTCTCTCTTTTTTTCCATCACCAGTGTTTAGTGTTGCATGTGTGACCATATATGACACAAAGTGCTCAGGTATACACACCCTAACATGCACAAGCTGGTCCTAGGCCTGCCTGGTCCTATGAAGATTTGTTAGAAATTTGATACTGGATTTACTCTGTGCGTTGGAGATTGTTTCTTGGGCTTTTCAGACCGAGAGTCATCACCATCCTTCCAAATTATGCCTGTGTGGGGAAATGGAGTTTCCAGATAACTTTATAAGAGTAAAAGCCACCTATCCCCTAAAAGCCTCTTTAAGGAACAACGAAAAATAGAGTATGTGTAATTGTTGGCAGCTGAACCTATTTATAAATCAAGAATAGGAGAGTGTGTAGGCAGACTCAATTTCACAGACAACTAAGAGCATTCAAGATGCAGAATATTAGAGCTAAGAGTTTTTAGCCGGCCATTCTAAATACAAATTAGAAACAAAACAGAATTTCCAAAAGGGTCACAATGACTGGCCAACGATTTCTCAGGTGAAGGTTAGAGTCAATGCTATTAAAATGCACACAGCAAGCAGAAATTACCCTAATGATTCCTGGTGGTTTTTCCTAAGCAAAAACCTATTTTTCCTATTTCTATTTGTCATTCTTGGGGTAGTATGTGGGATGTGTAAGAAGTCAATCAATGTCTCCACTTCAAGCATATAGTAAACCTGGGAGAGGAAGCCAAAAAATGGCCACTGACCTTGGCTACTAAAATATCCTTACACACTTCCCAGGCTTTATATCCACTAGATATGAGAAGTGCCCCCCCACACACACACACAAAGCTATATAGTATATAGTACAAAGTGTGACATTCAAAGCATTCATGGAAGAAACAGCATAGTGACGGAAAAAAGAACTGCAAAGCAAAGATACTATGAGAAGTCTTTTCAATATGCTGGCTGCAAGCACACAAAAGAGTAACGATATGACGCACGACCGTAAGCATCCGCGTGCTGCTGAAACATTAACAATGACTGCAGAAATTGCTCGCACTCAGGCTAGGTACAGCTCAACAGCACAGTGCCTGCCTAGCATGCATGACACCATGGGCTTGATCTCCAGCACACCTGTGTGCATACACACATGTATGCATCAAGGCCTATATGTGAGCATAATCTCAGGTGCACATGCATACACACACACACACAGAGAGAGAGAAAGAGAGAGAGAGAGAGAGAGAGATAATAATGCATTGATGCTTGATTGTTGAATAATTCTAAGTTGTAGGAATATATTACTTCCATTTAATATAAGGTGTGTGTGCATGTGAGTGTGTATATATTTATGTATATATACATATATATATATAGCATACATATATAGCAGCATATGTATATGGCTGCTAAGGAAACTAAAGCTGACTAGATGTTGGATTCTTACCTCCTAAACAACATAGTTTTTTGTAAGGCAGTATGTTGGTTAGTTTTTTGACAACTTGACACAACTAAAGTTCATCTTGGAAAAGGGAACCTCAAATGTGAAAATGCCTGCATCGGATTGCTCCTAGGCAAATCCGTAAGACATTTTCTTGATTAACGATGGATGTGGGAGGGCCTTGCTCACTGGGGGCAGTGTCATCATTGGACAGGTGGTCCTGGGGTGTACATAAAAGCAAGCTGAACTAGCCATGAGGAACAAACCAATTTAACAACATTCTTCTAAGGTCTCTGCTTCAGTCCCTTCCTCCATATCTTGAATGCTTGCCTGGTTTCCCTCAGTGATGGGCTGTGACCGGGGATGTATATACCAAATAAATCTTTTCTTCCCATCAGCATTAGATTGTGTCTGTCCATGTATGCACAGGAACATGCATTCTGTAGCTATAAGTTGTTTATGTTATCATTACATAGATCACATTGCCAGAAAGTTTCCTAAGACTGTTAAAGTCAGTTGTCAGCTTTGGAGACTAGAATCAGGGATAATAGCCAGGAATCCCAGTAGAGGCAGGCTGATCTCTGTGAGTTTGAGGCAAACCTGGTCTACAGAGTAAATTTCAGGACAGTCAAGCCTACACAGAGAAACCCTGTCTCAAACAAGCAAGCAAGCAAACAGACAGACACAAACACAAAACGGAAAAAAACCAGGGATAGCAGAAGGCTTTTATTGGTTGTATTTTCCCAGGAACATGGACTGCTTTTATAATCTAAGAAATAAGAGAAGAGAGAAATGAAACCCGTCGTGCCTCTTGCTCCTTGCACTTACAGTTTCCCACTTGCAGACAAATGTGTTGGTCCCTGGTCCCACTGGCACTTGCTTGTCAATACAAAAGCCGCTTGAGAATGTTGATGGGAATGCTGATGAGATGAAGGTAAAGCTTTATGGCCAATGCCCCAGCCAACAGCTCCCTACTATGCCCAGATGCCATCTCCCCCAATGGATGGGTACAACAGACAATTACAATGCCACTGGGCCTCTGTTCTTCCAGGTCAGCCCAAAGGACTGAAGGATGTCACAGCCTCCGCTTATAGCCACTTTCTCTTTCCCTTCCCCAATCTCTGGTCAACCCATATTTTCACATAACTTCCCTATTCTAGACACCCTAAGTCTTTGCTCTCAGGAGGAAAAATAAAGTTATATGTTTTTTTGTTTCTGTCGTTGTTGTTGTTGTTGTTGTCGTCGTCGTCGTCGTCATCGTTGTTGTTGTTGTTTAAATCACCTATTCCACAGTGCTTTCCTAGTAAGGAGACATAACAATAGCTGGGTGGCTTTCTCAGCTATAACCTCTGTTATGATCTCATGGAGTCTGAACTATGGGGCCACGCCTGCAGAGGTCAGAGGAAAAGTAACAGGTAGGAGATCTTCATTCACCTTTGGTGCTGGGCCAGATGGGAACCCAAAAGCGTTGCAAGCATCAGCTCACAAATGTGGGGGCCAGGCAAGGCAGATGGTCAAATGGCAAAGAGTCAGCAATCATGGGAGCGGTGAAGGGCAGGCAGGAAGAGACCCAGGGCACCCACAGCCACACAGGCAGATTGCTGGCACAGAGACTACCGGTAGCGGGGCATCTGCTGCTTCCGTCTTCTGTACCCAGAGGAAGCCAGACCCAGAGAGCCCGGCCGAGAAGCTGCAGCATTTGTCCCTGAAAATAGCTTTGTCATTACAGGCAGTAAACATTTCAGGAGTCGGGAATGAGTATGGATAGATAACCTTTTCTCTGTTGGAGATGAGAAGTACTTACACGGACCTACTTCCCACTTCTTCTTCCTTTCATTAAGGTGAGCTGAATGTCAGAAACCCACCCAAGGGATAGATCTGACACAGGAAGTGAGCTGCTCATGTGTTAACCAGCAGAGCTTCCTTATGCCACATGCTTTGTTGCTATTTACCTCAACACCCAAGGGTGGGAGCTACGTGGCAAGTGGCTGCTGTGTCAGAAAGAGGAAAGGAATTTACCCGGAACAGCAGATGCCAAGATTGTCAACTTGCTCAGGCAAACTACTGCAGATCTCGTACAGAAGTATGAACTATAATACTTGTGCTACCCCGAAATCTCCCAGTTCCTACTTAGTTGATGCTATTGGCTTAGTAGCAGCCCAACACAGAACCTGGCACAAATCTAAAGCGATACACCATCCATTTACTGACTGACATTGAGTTTCAGAATGACTAGAATCCATGGTAGATGGCTGATCCTATATTATAAAAAAGATTCAGGATCTTCATAATATCCCAACTCATTCATGTATTTATTCAACAATATTTAGCATGTACTACATGCAGGACATTCTGTGGTGGTACATATGAACAAAGCACGTCTTTGCTTCTCAGCCTTTGGCTTAACATCAAGCCTAGTACAATACTGAGTGAAGGCAGATGTGCTCCCAGTCCTCATAGATAGTCGGCACCCTTAGGGGATCTACTAGAGGAAATGTTCATCAAATAAAAACAACATGCAGCTGTTCCACAGAGGCTTGAAAGACTGTAGAAGTAGGGCATGTATTACCTGAGCCCGAGAGCTCATAAAGGTTTTTCCCCTATGAAATCAGAAAGACAGGCAAGTTAACTGGGAGGAACAAGCCCTGCAAGATTCTGTGACAGCTGAGGGTGTAGCCATGCTGGGACCCCAGAGAGGCAAGCCCACAGGACATCTGAAGATGAGCATCAGTGCAGGCTGAAGAAAGGCTGGATGAGGGGACCACCAGAGCTTGAAGAAGAGATATGGCTTCATTTTAAGAACAACATGGAGCTCCTACAGAGTTTTAGATTACATAGAATGGCATGACAAGAACTCTGAACTTTATAATTGCCACAGTAGGACAGTGGTAATAGCAGGAACATGTGTGATGGTTTGAATAGGTATGGCCCCCATAGACTCCTGTGTTTGAATGCTTTGCCCGTAGGGAGTGGCACTATTAGGAGATGGCCTTGCTGGAGGATGTGTGCCACTGTGGGGGAGGGCTAGAGTTCTCTTCCTGCTGCCTGCATGTCGAGATAGAGAACTCTCAGCTCCTTCTCCAGCATCATGTCAGCCTGCACACTGACATGCTTCCCCCCAGGATGAGAGTGAACTAAATCTCTGAAACGGAAAGCCAGCCACTATAACTAATTTTCTCTCACCAGTTCATACCAGCTAAAGGTCCGACTACCACAGACCAGTGCCCCCAGCTGTCAGCCTTACCTTTATTATATGGCCTTTGACATCAGTTTATACCATTCAAACAATCCTGCAAATGCATGAGAAGTTGAGGGCGTGTAAGATGCTGGGCCTTGAGGGACACCACCATTTGGTGGCTCTGTAGAAGAGCAGTGTACCCCTTCCTCAGAATCAAGTATGAACCCCATTTCCCCAATCTCCCATGTCCTCTAGCAAAGGAGAATAAAGGAGACTCTATCCTCTCCACCTTCCTGGGCTCACAGCCTTCCCTTTGTTCTCTGGCTGGAAAACACCAGAGTACATCTCATTAAGGTCCCAACACCACATGTTGCAGTCCCTTTAGAAGCCCCAGTTCTTCAATTCACCTTACACTGTACTTTCTTGCTCAACTCCTGAACCTTCCAGTTGGATCTGGAACCCACAGGTGATTCTTAGCGGAAAGCATTCTCCCCCTTTTTACACTAAGTTGCATCTGCCAGGACACACATCCCTGTCAAGCAGCTGCAATGTTTTTCTATCGCAGCCTTTGTGCCACTAGCACTGACCACAGAACAAATGTCTCTTTGGATCCTCGCTGCTGTGTCTAGACAATTCCCCTTTGTTCCTTCCTAACATCTCCCAGCTTTGAACATCATGTCATCAAACTGTGAACTACTTACTGCGCGTACTTGTCCAATCCTTTTTCCTCCTGGACCATTACTAGAGGACTGCTATGTTCCAGTTCACATTCAGTCGTTCCAAAATGCCTCTGCTGTGAGTGTTCAGACATTTTAATGCCCTCGTAGGTGACTCTTCCCTGGCTTGGTTCCTTCGACAGCTTCATCCATCACCACCACTTTCCCCACAAAACATAATAAAAATGTGGTCCACGTCCACAGGGAGACACTATTTTTATTAATATACTTTCAGGACTTTCTGTTTGTTTGTTGCTTCTGCAGGGGTGTCTCATTTTCATGTATGTTTGTGTACTGCTTACATGCTTGGTACCCAAGGAGGCCAGGAGAGGGTGTCAGATTCTGTGGAACTGGAGTTACAGGTTTTATCAACAGCCTCTGTGTACTAGGAATCAAACCCAGATCCTCTGGAAGAGCAGCCAGTGCTCTTAACATCTGAGTTATCTCTTCACCCCCGTAATATACTTTCTTAAAACAGTATGTTTAAAATCCTACCATTTCAGTGGATAGCCTAATTTTAAAATTTATTAGTGAAATATTTCTTCTTGGTGCAAACTCATAAGAATTCAGTGTAATTTACACTGTAGCACATCTTTTAAAATGTGATTATATGTCCTTTGTTAATTATACATATGAATACAATATATTTCGATCATATATGCTTTTCACACCTCTTTCTACATCTTTCTGGATATCCACATACACCCTCAAACCGTTTGTCTCTTTTCCCCTTCCTTCTTTTTCCTCTTTCTCTCCTTCCATTTACAACCCACTGAGTACAGTCAATCCTGCCCATAAGTGAAAGAGTAGTGCAGTCCCCTAGCTCATGGGCCACACTGCTATGAAGAACTGAGTCAGTCCCTTCTCAGCGTCAGTCATCACCTGCTCAAAGCTCTCAGTTAGGAAAAGGGTCTTGTGATCCTCTCCCCAATAGCACACCAATTAAGACATGAAATGGAAATTTCTGATCTCTTTGTAAACTCAGTTGTGTCACATGCTTTTCTAGAAGCTGTCTTGTGTAAGAGGATGTTTTGTTGAAACAGACACTTAACGGGGCATATGACGTTTGGAAAGAGTATAAGTAGAACCCCATAGACAACGAAAGGATGCTCCTGCATTGCCTTGTTGTGCAGTGTTTCACTGGTCTTTGCTGATCTTCACTTGTCTTGACTTCATAGAGAAAACAAAGAGCATGTGGCATTCAGCTGATTCATGCCAGTTCTGCTGACTTATGCTGATTTGGTGAAGCCTTGCAGTTTCTGCTGGATTGAGCTGCTGCTACTGATAATGTTTTGTGTTTGCTATTGGACTAGTCTGCCACTACTGATTTGTATTGGTGTTTGCCATTGGACTGGACTGCTGGTATCCTGACAGTAAAGAATGGATTCTCTCCAAAGAACTACTTCTAAACAGGTCCACAAACCCCTGTTTCTACAAAACCTTTTCCTCTACCTCTGATCAGTGGGTTAGAAGGGAGATTGAAGCATTAAAAAAAAAAACAAAAAAACAAACAAACAAAAAAACACCTAAATAAAGTAATTTTAGAAAAACCTAAGCCAGGGGCTGGAGAGATGGCTCAGCAGTTAAGAGCACTGACTGTTCTTCCTAAGGTCCTGAGTTCAATCCCCTCCAACCACATGGTGGCTCACAGCCATATGTAATGGGATCTGATACTCTCTTCCAGTGTGTCTGAGGAGAGAGATAGTGTACTCATATACATAAAATAAATAAATCTAGAAAAAAATAAAAATCTAAGCCTAACAGAGACAATTCTCATTTTCTGTGTGTTCATTATCAATGAACACATTTCAAGTGGCCATCACATCACAGTACAGGTCTGTCCCGCGCTTCCGTCTCGCCAGCAAGAACGATGCGGCACACTTAGGATCCTTCTGTAGAAAGCTTTAATGCATCTTGAGAGGGAGAGCATAAGCTTACAGGGCGGAGACCCCGAGGGAGCGTGAACCCAAGTCTTATATAGGCAGGTCCTCTCGCCTTGGACGTGGCGTACCCTGGTAGGCTGCGGCTCATCACCCCATATGATGCCACGAGGTAGGCAGAGACTCAGTGGTGGGAAATTCCGCTCGGGCATGCGCACTCGGCCTGTTTACGGCTCAGCAAGAACAGGATGTAGGCGCCATCTTGTAATGGAGGTCATAGGAGCGTTCGGGCGGCTCCCGACACAGGTCCAAATAAATATGCTACTACTTGACTCTGAAACTCTAAGCTTCTCTCCCTCCAACTACTTTATATTCTAGACATCCCTCTTGTTTTACTTTATCTCAGATAATTCTTGAATCCCCAGACAAACAATTCCATTTTTCCATTGCCATGCTTCTGTATCAGTTTCAAGTCCTTAGACAACTGATAAAGTTACTCTCTTAAATGGCTCCCAGTTCCTTTATGCCTCTCTCTTCCTAGGTACTTGGAAAACCTAACCATAGGTTAACCTCCGCTCTATTACCATGCCTGCACCCATGCATTTCAGCAGGGTTGGAGAAAATACACAGGCCTTCTGACTAGCACCATTTGAAAATTCATGACAATGAACCTCAAGTGCCCCTTGTCAGTTAATTCTGTTTCCTCATAAGTATTTCAGTTTGCACAGCCATTTACTCTCCCAGTCTCTAGGAAGACTTCAGACCTCAGTCTTTACTTATTGTTCTTCGGCCTCATCATCTTAGCTAGGGTTTTACTGCTGTGAACAGGTACCATGACTGAGGCAACTCCTATAAGCACAACATTTAATTGGGGCTAGTTTATAGTATGGCTGTGTCCAGGCACACATGGAGCTAGAGATGCTGAAATTTCCACGTCCTGTTCTAAAGGCAACTAGGAGAAATTTGGCTCCCATGTAGTTAAAAGGAGTGTCTTAAAGCCCATGCCTACAGTGACATACTTCTTCCAACAAGGCCGCACCTCCAAATAGTGCCACTCCCTGGGCCAAGCATATTCAAATTACCACACTCAAACAACAGATAGACTTGCTTCTGGTTTCACAGAGTATATCAACCCAATTGAAAGATCTTCCCTAGCCACACCCTCTCCCACATATCTGCCAAAAGTATTCCTTGACCTCATTTCTTCATTCTGTTCCAACAACAGAGACAAGAAACCTTGGAGCCTTGCACTTGACATTTCTTATGCCAAGTTTGTTCTTCCACAAAGCTAGGCATGGTAGGACATGCCAGTAATCTCATTTCATATGAGTTTTCCTAGGCACACATAAAGATCACCCTAGATAGGCACTGACAAGGAAAAATAATCCATCCAGAGGATCCATGGACGCTCTCTTGGTGAACCAATGAGTTTATGGGACTTTCTTACATGAATGTGGGTAACTCAAAGTAGCTTATATCACCTAAAAGCCCAAACCTAGCATGGGTAATATCTCACAAAAAGTTGTTCCCCAGAGTCCCAACCTCCCTAGCACTCCTCCTCTAAGACTACTTCCACAGAACTGGAGAGAATAGTGACCAGAATCACAGAAGGTGATTCCAAGTACCTAGGAAGAGAGAGGCATAAAGGAACTGGGAGCCATTTAAGAGAGTAACTTTATCAGTACACAGCAGTTGTCTTCAGACACACACTAGAAGAGTGCATTTGGATCCTCATTACAGATAGTTGTGAGCCTCCGTGTGGCTGCTGGGAATTGAACTTAGGACCTCTGGAAGAACAGTCAGTGCTCTTAACCCCTGAGCCATCTCTCCAGAGACCAGAAGGGGTCTTTGTAACTTTCCTTACCCCATCCCTTTTGTGAGGGAGTGTTACCATGACCATAGGCCTAGTTGTCACTGTGTTTTTCTATATATCTTGTGGCCACACTTGCAAGTTAAGGTATTGTGTAGGTTAATATCACATTTTTTCATGATAGCTGATGATCATGTCACACCCACAGGAAACAGATCTATTACAACATCCTAGCAAAGACACCCCTCAAAAATAATCCTAACCCATCTAGAACAAAAGAAAACAAAATAAAAAATACAGTCTTCTTAATTGTATTATTTTTATACAGCTATGACATATTACCTAACCGAGGAAAGGAGAGGAAAAGTTTATTTTGACTCAATGGGTTAGAGAATCTCAATGAGGAAGACATGCAAAGGACTTAGTCTGGATCATAAAGAATGTTCAACAGCTGTTTGTGCCATGGTAAGAACCAGGAAGCTGAGAGGGCTAGGTTCAGAAACGGGGCTTGGACTACAATGCTCAGAGCCGCCCTGTTGGTCCATGTCTTCCAGGTAGCCCACAATTTCTTTCCAAGTTCCAGCTACCCCAAATAGTTCCTCCAATTAGGGACCAAATATTCAATCATATGAACCTGCAGGAACATTTTATTTTTAAACCATAACATCTATTCCTGTCCCCAAGGGTTCATGATCATGTTAAAATGCAGAAGGTATCCAATCTGACTTCAAAATTCCCCATGGTATTAATAGCTTCAGCATCATTCAAAAGTTAAAAAGTCCAGGTCAAATAAGCCAAGATATGTGAATACAGATACATCCCAGATCTATAGTGGATCCACTGGAAATGCTCTCAGATGTGATATACCTTTTCCCGAAGATCCACAGCTGGCAGCTCTCTGCAATGCACATGGATGTCCATCCCATACATCCAGATAAAGCAGGCAAGCTGGGAGGGGCAGCAGGGCTGGAGAGATGGCTCAGTGGTTAAGGTCTGACTGCTCTTCCAGGGGTCATGAGTTCAAATCCCAGCAACCATATGGTGGCTTACAACCATCTATAATGAGGTCTGATGCACTCTTCTGGTGTGTCTGAAGACAGCTAGAGTGTACTTACATATAATAAATAAATAAATAAACCTTTAAAAAACAAAACAAAACCAGGCAGGCTGGGATCCAAGGCCTAGCAAGCTTATGTCATGTATAGGATTTAAGTCCTCTGTGGTGGCTACACATGCCCAGTTTCTAAGGATGAAATTTATAAATTCTTTGAGATGATCTTCATTAACCCATTCTGTAAACTTATCAGAAGAATTCTTGACACCCAGTGTCACCACACCAGTCCATAAGCACTAGGAGATGTGTGGGCTTCCCTCTGCAGGCTGCAAGAGCCTTGGCCTTAGACAAGGCCACAAACGTCACCACATTATTGGTGACTGTCGCTGTGCAGACTGGAGAAGGCTCTATCATCTAATACACATAATGTTTGTAAAATTCATAACCAGTGAACTGTTGGAGGACCCTCCTATTAAGGTTGAAGTCCCCTATGTCTAAATGGCTCTCCAAGCTTTGCACACAATGGAGGACTCCTTTTTTCTTGGGGCTTCCCTTTCTCTGCCTGACCTTGTTTAGAGAGTGTGCCTGAGCACATACTTATCTGAAAAATGACCTTGTGCAGGACTCTCTGCAAGCCCTGCATAACTCAGCACGTAAGTCCCACTCTGGCTTCCTACCCAAATGATAATCAGGTACTATATTATGATCAATCAACCCTTCCCATCTACATGATAATTAGGTATTAAGTTCTGACCAATTAGCACTTTCCACCTGTACCCCTAAAAGCCCTTTTATACCCTATCCCTGGAACAATAGAGTTGTCGCACTCCAGTGATCTCTGGAAGCTCTTCTATCATAATTACAGCTGCCCAAATCCTGATCTCCACTTCTGCTCCCTTAGTCCTTGAGGGGCTGTCCAATGACCCTCAAAGAGAAGGGAGACCTAGACCTACAATGAACAATTCAGTGCAGGCAAAAGAAAAGTTCAGAGCACTTTTGAGACTCAATGTCTCAATCAAAGTTAACCAACTGAAAAGGAGAATTAGATACTTTCGATAAATAATGACAAATAGTGAACATCCTCATTCCAAGCAGGAGGGAGGAATGGAGAAATAGCAAGAAAGACGGGTGCACCAAAGCAAGACTAAAACTCAATAGGTCAAACACCAAACCCTGTATCTCTGTGAGGCACTCAGGGTTTATGGTAGCACATGTGGGCTTTGAAAGGCTTCTGTTACCCCACCCCACAGTCCTTTCATCTGCAAAATTATGTGACCTTTCTCTTGGAATGACTAATCGTGGTACATGTAGCTTTCCTTAGCATGTGTTCGACATTCCTGGCATCTCTAACATCTTAGTCCCCATTGTAGCTTAAGCTTCAAATCCTTAAAGTTTCACATGTTGATCTCTTAGAGAATCTGACTCTGCTTACAGTATCCAGCTTCACGGAGTACTTTATTTTTTTCTGAAACCTTGGCTTAAGCCGTCTTGTCCCTGTCATTCTTGTATCCTGCATATCTTCAAAACCAGCATCCGTTAGATGGTCCCAAGCTCTCTTCTCAGCTTGAGATGTCCTCTTCTGACAGTGGCTCCAAGGGCTTGTAGCTGACCCTCAGAAGACATTTTCCTAGGTAGCCTTTTTCTAGAAAATTACCCCCAAAGGCTCTACCTTCCCAGGCACTCCCTTCTCATACTGCATGTTTTTCAAATGAGTTTTTGGTTTAATACCCAGGAGCCTTCTATGGATTGGTGTTCTTCCATATTGCAAAGTGTCTGGTCCTTAACAGATATCCTTAACAACTGTAGCTGCCTTTCCCTCACCAACCTTCTCTGAAACTAGAAACTTCCTCACACTCACACCTACCAAACCAGAAACTTCTCTCACAGTTCCACTCTACCTTCTGTTCCTCATCCCTGAAAAATCTGCATAAGAGCAGAGAGTAATAACCATATCCTGGATGGTATAATGTCTTCCAATTTCTTGTCCTGAGTTAATTAGTTACCTACTTTTAATTAAACCTCACTAAAATCTTGGGGTCACATGCACAGCATAGCTAGATTCTTTTTCAGAATTTAAAACAAGAGTGACCTGTAGCCCACTTCCTGGCATAGTACTTGTTCCCCTCTGAAACCTAGGAAGCATAGTGTTAGACTAGCCACATTTCTCTCAGCAGTCTGGTCTTCTGAACTCCCACCAGAATGGCCTACTAAGCATTGCTTATGGTACCTCAAGGCTTCTGGGACCTGATGCCCCAAATGCTCCCCATTCCCACTGCAAACCAATTCCAAATTAGTGTGAACCGTGTGGCTAGGCTCAGCACAGCAACGGACCCATTCCTGCTGCCAATTTTCTGCCTTAGTTACTTTTGCTTTACTATGAACAAATACCTAACAGGAGTAACTTAATAGAGAATTTATTTTGGAGCCATGGTCAGGGGCTTCAAGTTCATCATGATTGGGAAGGCATGGCAGAGTGATCCGTCTGTAGTAACTGAGTGTTCAGCAGCTGTTCATGGTGCCAGGAAACAGAGGGAACTTGCAGTAGATGAAGGCTTGGATATAGCCTATAAGGCCCTTTCCAAAGAGACCCATTTTTCTCTAGGGCAGTCCCACTTCCTAAAGGTCCCACAACTTCCTGCCATCTAAGGAGTAGGTGTTCAGACATTTAAGGATGTAGGGCAGTGGTTCTCAACCTTCTTAATACATTGACCTTTTAATACAGTTCTTCATTTTCATTGCTACTTCATAACTGTTAAAAAATATTTTTTGTTGTAATTTTGTGACTGTTAGAAGTCATAATGTAGCAGGGCAGTGGTGGCTCATGCCTTTAATCCCAGCACTTGGGAGGCAGAAGCAGGCAGATTTCTGAGTTCAAGGCCAGCCTGGTCGACACAGTGAGTTCTAGGACAGCCAGGGCTATACAGAGAAACCCTGTCTTGAAAAGCCAAAAAAAAAAAAGTCATGATGTAAATATCTGTGATGGTCTTAGACAACCATTGTGAATGGAACATTCGACCACCAAAGGATGGCAACCCTCAGGTTGAGAACCACTGCAGTAGGCGATCATTTTACATTTGAACCACAGGTATCTACTTGGTTTATGGTATCATTTCCTTTATTTCATTTCTCAAATGCCATCTTCCAAGTGGACCACTTCATGGCTGCCCTCTTCAGAACTATACTTACCCACTCGATTGTCCTCCTCACCTTTATTTTCTTTTAATGCACCCATCATCTTTAAAATGTCACTCAGCCTTTTGCTTTAACACTGTTATACACAAGTATAGAATTTAGTGGGGTGTCTTCTATTTTTGACACATGGTCTCACTGTGTAGTGTAGTCTTGGCTGGCCTGGACCTCACTTTGCAGACCATGATGGCTCTGGGTTCTGAGAAATCTGCCTGCCTCTGCCTCCCCACTATGTGCTCCAACAAATCTAGTCTAGTCGTTTTGTTTTTGTTGTTGTCTTATTGTGTTCTTCTCCCCCGACAGCTTTTAACTTTAAACCCCAAGAGAGTGCTTGTCTTGGCCTCTAGTGGCTGGAGCAGTCTTGTCACACAGTAGGCGCTCCACAAACACTTACAACTTGGAATTAAGAAGTAGCCAAAGGGGGTTGGTGAGATGACTGAACTGTTAAGAGCACTGACTGCTCTTCCAAAGGTCCTGAGTTCAAACCCCAGCAACCACATGGTGGCTCACAACCATCCCATAATGAGATCTGACTCTCTCTTCTGTAATAACTACAGTGTACTTACATATAATAAATAAATCTTTTTTAAAAAGTAACAAAAAGGGAAAATGGCAATCCAGGAAAAAATAGGGTGAAATGTTAGGAGGGATGCAATCTTCTGGAATGTTCTACATGCCATGACTAAAGCAGGGTCGAGAAGTATAAAATCTACTCACATAGACTGCACATGAGCTGCCTCAGTACAGTGAAGATGCAGGCAGGATGGGCTGAAGACTGACTGGAGGTAAGTACCTGTGGCTTTTGCAGCATCATGACTGTGAAGGACACTAGAGAGATACAGGGAAGAAGACTGACAGTGTAGCCCCCGCCTCAGAACAGAAAGGTTCCTCCACTCTCTGCTCCTAACCGTTTCTGCTCCATAAGAGGACTCAACCTTGGTCAACAAAATGGCTCAGCAGGTGCGCGTGTGTGTGCATACCTACTGACCTGAGTCTGACCCCGGACCTACAAGGTGGAAGGAAAGAATCTACCCCCGAGAGCAGAGTTGTGCTCTGACCTACACATGCACAGTGTGTCAAAATAAATAAATAAACAAATGTGAAGAAAATTCAAAGGTAGCACTGGAGAGATGGCTCAGCGACTGAGAGGAAATACTTTTCTTAAACGGGACCTGAGATCTGTGCCCAGCACCAATATAGGGCAGCTAACAATCTTCCTTAACTCCAGTTCCAGGGAATCTGACACCCTCTTCCAGCCTGCAAGAGAAACTAACACTCAGGTGCATATACATACAGACACATAGGCATACACATAACTAAAAATCAGTATAATCTTTTCAAAGTCAACCTTTACTACTGCTAACACATGTGTGTGCATGCATATAAACACACCCACTCCTGCCCACCTTCCCACCCTCCACACATGTTTAAATGAAGTATATAAAAATGTTAACAGTACAAGATACAGAGAGTAATGAAGTATTCTTGTTTTACTAATCTGTACTTAATTTTTTTCTACAATGAATGCATTTGTGGAGCTTTCATTAAGTTAGAGAGAAGCACACATTACCTGAAATTAAGTTTTCAGCTTCCTTTGAGTTTTCTCATCTGGGCGGAGACACTAACAGACAGAATAATTGTAACTGACTCACCTAGTGAACAGCCTGCAATGGTCCCGCACCCCAGAGAGCAAAGACTATCTTATCAGCTTACTATGACAAAGCCTTAGCTAAACAATGACCAGAACACCTCCCCCAACACTACACACCCATTCGTAAACATACAGAATCGAAGAACAGCGAGTTCTCTGCAAAGTTTAAGTATCATATCATATATATTATTGTACTAAGGCCAACATAATGAGATCTGCTTTCTAATAACATTATTTTAAATAATTAGTTTAAAAGAAGATAAAGCCTAGATTTATTTCAATAGTATTTAATGTTACAATTTAAAAAATCATAAGCCAGGAGTGGTGGTGCATGACTTAACCCCAACACTTGAGAGGCAGAGACAGTGACAGGTGAATCTCTGAGTTCAAGGCCAGACTGGTCTACATATGGAGTTCCAGGACAGCCAGGGATACACAGAAAAACACTACCTCAAAAAAACAAAACAAAAACAAAACAACAAAACAAAACAACAACAACAGAAAACAAAACTCATGTATAAATAACTTGACAGGACTACCTGGGAGACAGGCGGCAGGGAAGAGAACAGCGGCTGAAGGATGAGAAGCCGTGCACGCTGTGCTTTGGCTGGCTTGTTTTCTCATTACTGCACGAACATTTGTTTGTCTGAAGCAGGCTAACCTTGCTATTAGCCCAGGATAGCCTCAAATGCACTTTGTAGCCCAGGCTGACCATAAATTCATGATTCATTTTTTTGATGGCCAGAATTAGAGATGTACACCATTACACCCAGCCTTTGCTCTTTCTTGTGTGTGTGTGTGTGTGTGTGTATGTGTGTGCATGTGTCTGAGTATTTTGCCTACATATATGTCTGTATGCTATTTTCATGAAGGCCTGTGGAGGCCAGAGGATGGCCCAAAGATACCTTATAACTAGAGATACAGAGAGTTGTAAACCATCATGTGGGTGCTAGGAATCAAACCTAGGTCCTCTTGAAGAACAAGAGCTGTTAACTGCCTCGAATTCATAGCAAGCTTCCTGATCCAGACTCCTAAATACTAGGATTACAGGCATGCACCACCATATTTGGCTTTCACTGTTTTTTTTTTTTTTTTTAATTGTCAAAAATAAAGGTCTGTGCATCCCTTCCCTGAACTCAGTGGTTTGCTTAACATAGGAAGTGATTTTGGGGAAGCACGTGGTAATAGTTGGGGAACTATGTGGTAATAGGGGAACCATGTAAGTAATAGTTTCAGGCAAGTGGATTTTGCAGCAGATTCTCACCCTAACAAATCTACAAAGAAGGATCTGACCTGTGATTATACCTCAAATAAGGGAAGCTGGCACTGGTTACCTGGTAAGAGTGAAGACCGACAGGTAGTACAGAATTCTATCCAGGAGGTTTATCAGCACCAACAGGGTAATCTCCCCGAGAGGAGCCCATGTAAAGACGAGGGCTCAGGGTGCCCCAAAGGAGGTGGTAAGACTCCAGAGCATAATGGAGTATTTGTTGTTCCCTTCTTGAACTGTGTAAGAATTGAGTCCGCCATATTGAGAAGCTTGGTTTCTAGTTCTAGGATCTATTTGTATCTCATAAAAGATGGGGTATGAAACTGTCAGGAGGGTCAACGAGGCTAGAGAAATTAGCTCTATAAAGGTCTGTACTACAGACCAAATCCTTCCTTCTCTTGGTTTTATGGCAGCTGACTGGCTCCTTGACTTCAGAAATCCCATCCTATTCTCTGAGATTTACAAATTCCTCACCTCTGATTTCTGGTTCCTTAGTTGCTAAGGCCTGCTTCCCAGCATTCTGCCTGGTCTACTCCAGCTTTTGACTTGGGCATAGTAAGAGCATCTCAATGTCCTATGTGACCTTTGGGATCTGATAACATGCAGCAGAAGAGCACTAGATCATTGGAGAGAGAAACTGAGCTCCACTCACCCAGACCCCTTGGATTGGCTTTACTCCTTGGGGTTTTAAAGAGTGTCTTAGTCTACTTTCTGTTCTATATCCCATGGGTACTATCCCATGAGGATGCCCCCCATCATCAGTACAACTGGTAAATGGAATTGCATAGCAAAAATTCATGTGTGAGCTACAAAGAAAGAAGGGAAAGCGAGATGGGTCCTAGGCTTTCTAACTACCCATTCTTTCAACACTGAGTCCAGTCCTGAGAGCCCTAACTCTCCAAGTAGAAGAAGGGCTCCAATCTTCTGAGGAGAGGTCCCTCAATGATCTAATTTTCTCCTACTATCTCCACCCTTTAAAGGATTCACCATCTCTCAATACTGTTATAACAGGAAAAAACAAAACAAAACAAAACAAAAACTTCTGGCACATGATTCTCTAGGGGACAAACTATATCCAAGCTGGAGTGGATGGAACATTCAAATCAGAAGTAATTTTCTGCTGAAATTTCACACAGATCTGGTTAACAAACAAACAGGTACATCCATCCCCTTGGTAACCTGACAGCTTCCTGAGTGTCTCCAAGAAGCCACTGTCTGTGCACCATCACGTGGTAGACAAGGTTACAGGATGCTATGCTACGTGGATTGGTGATGCTTACTTGGCCATGCTGTCTGTTAGTTTTCTCTTAGTTGAGACAAAATACCTGAAGAAACAGCTGAAGAAAGGTTTGTAATTTGAGTGTGCACAGTCCGTTATGGCCGGGAAGGCATGACTACAGAAATATGGGGCAGCTGGTCATACTCCTCAGGGAGAGGAGGATGACGGATGCTGACACTCAGCTAGCTTTCTTGTTCATCCAGTCCAGTACCACAGGCCATTGAATGGTACCACTCTCTCAGGGTGCATTCCTCTTTTCCGTTAACTATCTCTGGAAACATCCTCGGAGACATTCCCAGGAGTATGTCTTTTATTTAATTCTAAATATAGCCAAGCTGACAATAAAGATTAACCATCACACCCATGAGGGAGACTTTTGCACATAGGCTGGGAACAGCATCCAAAGGCAGCACTTACCATCCTGAATCCTGCCTGTAAGCCTCTTTATCTCATTATACATGGAAATGAATGGAGCTTAGAGTCGCAAAGGTGTCAGATTGCAGGAAATTAGCAAGCCCTGTTGGCCTAAAGAGTTATGTCTTCTTCACAGTCCAGCAGATCTAAGATTGGTCAGCCTAGGCCTTTTAGCCTCTCCTGCCAACAGAAGGCAGAAAGCATCTGCTGTGGCTCTTGGCATTTGATAGACAAACTGGCTGGAGCTATCCTTCTGGCCTCAGCAGGCTTGCACAGTGTAGGACCCTCCACCAGCACAGGGGCCGGCCGGGAACCTCATCTATTGATCGTTCTGAGCACCTCTCTGAATAAAGCTCCTCACACTACTATGGAGGAGGAGGATTACCATAACCCCAAGGCCAGCCTGAATGACATAATAAATTTCAGGCCATCCTGGGCTGTAGAGAGAAACCATATATCATTCCCTTCCCCAAAAGAGAAAAACCTCAAATATATTAAATAACTATGTCATCATTGCTAGCTCTCAGACTCTGTGATTTCTACTCAGACAACGCTTTCCGATGTGTCATCCTCACTCCTGGTGCCTTAAGCAAGCAGGCCTCCTATGAGCAGCTAGCTATGAGTTGCCCTAAAGCTGGCTCAGCAAGGGGATTTTCTGAACCTCTTCCTTGATGGTCCAAGGTACAAACTCTTTTTGGAGATGTTAAATGGGACATGAATTATGAGTATCATATGACAGCACCGGTGTCCTCTTGCGGCAAACCTTCCTAAGGAGAGTTGATTGTTTTTCTATTTCAGAAATTAGGAATGTAAGTAGATGCATTTTTTAGCTTATGAGCTCACCTTAATTAAAGACAGTCAGGAGTGAAAGAATGATTACCAACTAAAATTCCCTTAACTGAGTAATACTGCTTTTGTTTATTTTAATTGAAAAAAAAAATCCCATACAATATATTTTACCATGTTTTTTCCTTTTCCTAATTTCCATTCAGATTTTCCCCCACCTCCCTACCTACTTGACTTAATTTTTCTTACTTAAATTCATTGTCTTTTACTGTGGGGATTATAATTCCCTTCCCTTTCCTCCCTCAAAATCCTCCATATACCCACCCTTGCTCACTTTCATACTCATGACCTGTTTTCGTTAATTAGTGTTATTTGGCAATATGTATAAGTATATACATGTATATTCCGAAATATAACCTGCTCAGTCTCCATAATGGTATGCGTAATACTGTTTATTTATTCATTGACACTAAGTATTTAAAAGCAAATGAAGAAAAACATAACCGAAGCTCTTTCCTACAATACTAGGATGGATTTAACCTGTGACTTCTTGTCTTCTAGGTGTATACTCTTGAAGACAAGAAAGTCAGTGAAGGGTCTGGGAAGATAGCTCCAGGGCTAAAGTACCTGCTGTGCAAACAAGAGGACCTCAGTTCAAATCCCCAGCTCCCACATAAAACCTGGGTGTGGTTGTGTGCATTGGGGGGTGTTATTGTGAGGGGGATGGAGGCAGTTAGTTCTCCTGAAGTCTCTGGTCAGTCTACCCAATCAATGAGCACCTACTTCATTGAGAGAGCTGGCCTTAAAAGATAAGACTGAGGAGTAGGAGAGAGGGTTCAGTGGTTAAGAGCACTACTACTCTTCCAGAAGCCTTTGGTTTAATTCTCAGTACCCACATGTGGCTCATGAGTGTCTAACTCCAGTTCCAGGGGATCTGATACCCTCTTCTGACCCCTACAGGTACCAGGCAAGCAGAGTGCACACAAGCAAGAAACTCCTACATGTAAAACAAAATAAACATTAAAGAAAAGATGAGGCAGAAAGCTACAGTAGAAGACACCCCACATTGACTCTGGTCCTTTGGACACAGGCACATGGACACATACGAATAGGGAATAATGTGAGGCTTCCTCTTAGGGGCTCTGTATGTGCAGACACAACAGTCTTCCCCGGGTGAAAGTGATATCTGTGTATTACATTTTCCTATGCCCTGACACAGCATATGGACTTGTCTTCTGCTTTCCAGAAAAGGATGCCATGACCTGCTAGCATTGGCCCATTCACACACCCCATCCCCGCCTTCCCACCTCCAGCTAGGGTAAAGGAGCAGTGCTGATTCTTCCTGTGTGAGTCTCTGCCCACCTCCTTAGCTGCTCAGGGAATTAATCTTGCCTGTTCTTGGACTTGAATGTCTCTTTCTCTGGGGTTTTCTTAGCCCTTTAACTTAATCTGATGCCCAGTCGAAACAAAAGACAAAGACCATTAAGCTGCAAGGCTCTGGACTCTCTGTTGAGAATCCCCTCAAGGTTGGGGAGTGGGCCAGGGGGCAGTATGTATATAGGGGGAACTATTTATCCTCTGAGTCTCAGTGCCCTTTCAGCATACTTTCAATGAAAGGAAATATATACCATCAATCTCCAGAAAATCTCAGTGGTCATTCCATTTGTGACTTTTAATTAGAATAAACCCCCAAAGAACAAGAGAATCATCTATTTATATATATATTATATATAATATATGTATTTATATATATATATTTATCTATATCTATATCTTTATATATTTCAGGAGGCTTCAAGTGATTTTTAATGCCTGGATCCCCAATATAGTAATATAACTACTTTATTTGTTTATTTATTTATCTATTCATTTTTAGATAGGGTTTCTTTTTTAAGTTTTTTTTTAATTTATTTTATACTCATTGGTGTTCTACCTCCATGGTAGTCTGTGTAAAAGTATCAGATCTCCTGGAACTGGAATTACAGACAGTTGTGAATTGGGATGTGGGTGCTGATTGAACCCAGGACCTTTGGAAGAGCAGCCAGTGCTCTTAAGCACTGAGCCATCTCTCCAGCCCTAGACAGGGTTTCTTATAGCCCAGACAACCTTGAACTTACCATATAGCCAAGGCTAACGTTGAATTTTGGATCCTCTTGTCTTCACCTCCCAGGGAAATAGGATTACAGGCCTTTGCTGCTATATCTAGCATCAAATATTGTGAAAGAGTGGCCACAAAGAATTCAAGAACTAGAGGATTCCATGGCAGCTGGAATCATGATCACATAGCAGTTATGAACAACTAGAAGAGACTGGTCGTTCAGCATGCCATCAGTGATAGAGAAGGTACCACAAGGCCCTTCCTGAAGAGCTGTTGGTTGAAAATTGTTACAAGATTGGGGGAAGGGATCATTTCCTTCAATGGTATAGCCACTGGGGATCTAGGGAAAGTGATAATGGAGTGTAATGGTAGTTAAATGTAATCACAGTATGTGGTATATACTGTGATTCAAAAACCTCTTAAAATAAAATAAATAATTATTATAATTGCCTTAGTGAAAACAAAACCCAGGGCTTCCTGTACGCCAGGCAAGTGTTCTACCAATGACTTATATCCCTGACCTTGTTGCTTTTCAATAAAAGCATTACATAACAAATGTAAAAAGCAGATGTAATTTTGAATATATTTTTAATGATTTCAAAGGAGTAGTGATATTAAGAATATCAGAAAAAATCTTCAATGACTTTTTTTGAAATATAAGCATCTGTGATTTTGCTGATGAAGAGACATTTTTCTCATATAAAGTTAATGGATTTTTTTATTCTGCCAATCAACCCTAGGACAAGAGTCTGTATAATACACAGTAGTGTCACTGAACGTGGTTGTGCCTTTCCATCCAAGAGCTTCTACCCCCAAGGGGCCACGGGCACGCAGTAGTAACAAGAGAAGTGAAGATAAGGTTTCACCTTGGGATTCTGTCCCAAAGGGAACCAGTTAGGAAGTGCCACATCATAAAACTTCAAATATGAGTCAATTAATATTAGGATTTTGCTGAGGGTCAAACTGTAAGCCTGTTTGGGTTAAGTTGTGTAAAACACAAGCATTTCTCAGAAAATTCCATCAATTACTTGGATAGAAAAACTGATGGAAGGCAGGAAGGATATGTATTGTTTTAAACAAAAACTAAAAACTAATTTACTTTATAGTCCTGCTCTGGCTTCCCTGAGCTACAAGCTGTAAGATAAATTCTTTCCTGCTCAAGTTGCTTTCAGTCACGGTGTATATCACAGCAATAGATAACGACCCAGAACTGGGTTTGTTGCTGGGAACTGAACCCAGGGCCTTGAATATTCTAGGCAAGTGCCCTTCCAAACCTTTTGTAAAATTTCACGAAGTCAGCAGTGTTGTCCTTGAACTCTCTATGTAACCCAGCCATGACAAATCTTTCCACCAGGCCTCCTGAACAATTTATGTTAAGGCCTTTATAAGTGTAAAAGCAGATGCAATTTTAGATATCTTTTATATATAAGATCCGTACTGTTGGGGCTGGAGAGATGGCTCAGTGGTTAAGAGCACTGACTGCTCTTCCAAAGGTCCTGAGTTCAAATCCCAGCAACCACATGGTGGCTCACAACCATCCGTAATGAGACCTGATGCCCTGTTCTGAGTGTCTGAAGATAGCTATAGTGTACTTACAAATAATAAATAAATATTTTAAAAAAAAAAGATCTGTACTGTCAAATTGTCTTCCCGGAAGCTTGTTTTGGTTATGAAAACTGGAACTTTAGCCTTGCCTCAAAAGATTCAGAGAAGGGGACAGGGTACCCCATGTGGTGAGAAGTAACTGCTGTTGCAGGGGCCAGAGGCAGCTGGCCAGAACAAATCCCCAGAGCTTTTAAATCCACCTCCCAGATCTGCAGTTAGTGTCAGTTCCTGATAGAGTTTGCAAGTGGCCCTTCAAATCCCTGACTTGGACTTAATCCTTGAATTCATATGTTAATGTTATTTGGAGACAAGGTTTTAGCGTGATACTAAGGATTAGTGAAGGCCACAGAGGTTGGCCCCAGCTTTATGAAAGTGGCTGAAGCTAACATACTCATCCTGTCTCACCATATCATATCCTCGAAGTGTTACAATGCATCAAAGCCAATACAACACGTGCAGCAGTTGCTAACACCAGGTTCTTGGCCTTTCCAGTCCCCAAACAAACTTCTAGTCTTTATAAACTTCCTGGTCTTGGACATTTTGTTATAGTACCAGGAAATGAGCGAAAATATACTCTCCCATATTTTTATCTGGGATTTCATCGGATGTAATTCCTCAATCATAATCTAAATGTCACAAACTTACACGTGTAAGGCATGCCCTTTGTCTCTGCCTCAAAGCCACAAGGGCTTCTGCCCCACTTCTTCTCTAATTCCAGGAAAGATACAAAAACCTATGGAAAGCAAGCTGACCGAGAATTAGTGTTCGCTTCTGGACAATGGTACTACCCAGACATGCTTGCCCAAAGTTTGCGGTTGCTGGTTCGGGTAAGACGAAATGGTCTCTCCTTGTCCTTCCTAGAGTGACTTCTAGACTTTTTGCCAATTGTAATCATGACTTTCTGATTCTCCCAACTCAGATCTCCTTCTACTTTCCCATAGGGCCCTTGGTGTAGTGCTGACCCTTCTCGGCAGGGGGCAGTATTCTCACTTTGCTGCTTCAGGACATCCACATAAAGCTCAGAAAAGTTAAATCTGATTTAAAACCTTGTGGCCGGTTTCGGATCCTCATATTTTCGTTTCCCTATATCTGCAACAGAATTATTTCCAGTCTCCTCCCGTTCGTCCCCAAACCTACAGCTAGATTACATGCACCAGCCCCACACCCATCCCAGAACAGCTAGAGGGCAGGGAAGCATCTCGCAGGATCCATTGGCAAAGACTTCACGATCTGTTTGGGTGGGCAAAGCAACACACGTGAAACGCAGGGGAACCGGAACAGCATCCAATCCCGATTCGTGCGTCCCAGATGCAATCAGGAAGAAAACAAATGTTTGCGGAATTTGGTACCCAAGACCATTCAGCAGGGTGTTCTCTCACCTCCGCCCCACTTTCTCTCTCGGCCTTCTCACCCCTCAGCCCTCAAAGTCCATCAAGCAGATCCTGAGGGTGGGCCCTGGCTTCCTGACCCGGCTCCTGAGACACAAGCGGGCTATTATCCACTCTCCATCAGCATCTCCCGGGATCACTCAGCGGGGATGGCGAGGAGCTCAGGGGCGGGGGCTGCGAAGGACGGGCGGAGGGACGTGGCTACAGCGCGGCGAGGGGCGCGGGGAGCGCGGCGCCCGGTCGGGGGGCAGGGCGGGGAGGCTCCGCGCGCAGCCAATCCCCGAGCAGCCCCCTCCCCGGCCGTCGGGAGCCGAGCGGGGCGGGGGAGCCAGGCGGTGGCGGCGGCGGCAGCGGCGGCGACGGAGGCTGCCGTGGGGAGGGATGGAGAGAGGAGGGGGGAGCGGAGCCGAGCGGAGACAGCCGCGGCGCTGCAGAGCGGCTGGGGCGGCGGCGCGGCTCCCGGTGCTCCCCCCGGCGAGCGCCCCGAGTCGGTGAGGGCCGGGCCCCGGCGGCCCCCGGAGCCATGGGCTGCATCGGCTCCCGGACTGTGGGTGGGTACCGCGGCCGGTCGCGGGTCACCGGCAAGCTCGCCTCGGGGCGCTCCTCCGGCCCCCTCCCCCATCCCCATCCTTGCCCCTGGGGACCTCCCTCCGCGCCCGCCCGGCCCTGCCTCGCGCCTTTACTTTCCCTCCATCCGCTAAGGTCCCTCTATCCCTGTGCCCTCGCGCCTCCGGGGCTTCCATCCCTCCCAGCTCATAGCCTTCTCTCCATCGCCCTCCCGCAGGCGCGGTCCTTCCCTGGTAGCCTCTCCACAGCATCCTTCGCTGCTGCTCCGTCGCTGTTCCCTGCTCCCGTTGGCCCCATCCCTCCACCTTCAGGCCATTCGCGTCTGCTCCGCTGTGGCCAGAGCCTCCCCGAGCCCTTCTTTCTGGAGCAGCCCATCCTCTCTGAACCTCCTCCCCACCCTCATCCCTGACTTTCTTCCGCACGCCCCCTCCCATCTTCACCCTCTTCTCCAGATGGCTTGTGTGTTTTGCCCCCGACCATTTCCCTCGGTAGCCTTTTCCCGTCGCTCCTGACTCCCCCGATTTGCTTTGTTCACGTGCATTTTTCCTCTGGGGCGGGGGCGGGAAGAGCGTGTGCCACCGGGAGGGAACGAACGGGTTCTACGCTTGGAGGGAATGGGCTTGGGCCGGGGTGCTCCGGAAGAGCCGCGGACTCAGGGAGGAGGTCGAGGTTTACCTCCCTGAGAGAGGTCGGGAGTCCGCTTCCCAGAAGGGTGGGGTCCGCCTAGGAACCCTGGGACCCGCCTGCACCTGTCAGCGGGGGCAGGCGGGGCAGGGCCGGCTTTTTATTTACCTTTGGCAGGGGGAGGGAAGAAAGGCGCTTCCTTAATGGTCCTCTCCTTCCAGCCCCTGCCTTACTACCGTCCCCCATCCCCACCCCACGCATCCATTACACTTTTGGGCTGAACATATTAGTACAGTCCTCTCCCAAACCCCCCAATTTTCCCCTCCCTAACTCCCAATTTCTCCCGCCTACACGCCCTAGTGACCTCAGGCTGAGAGAATAATTCGTATTATTATTCCAAACAAACTCACTCTCCGGAAGCCTGATTTCTGAGACCCAGTTTATTTCCATGGAGACCCTCCTCTGCGTTCACCTCTTTCCCCATTCTCCTCCCCTCCATTTCCCTGCCCCCTAAGGCTCTGACTCAGCTCCCCCTCTTCCTCAAAGGCCACCCCTCCCTCCCCTCGCTCCCACTCTTCACCGAGAGAGCTTGCACTGCCTGCCCCATTATTGTTAGGTCCAGATGTCTTTCCTCTCTGACCTAGCCACAGGTCCTGGTCTTACCTGTCTCATCGTTTCACAAGATCCCAAGAGAGAACATAACAACTTTGGACGTGTGGCATGCTGAGCCCTACCCATCCATCAGTCCCGGAGAGCGCCATCCCCTTTGTCACCAGTTCTTTTGGTGCTTGGTGGATGCCTCTTCCTGCCCAAGACCCAGTCTGCACTTCTTTAAAAAAAAGGGGGGGGGGGACGACTTATGATCCTAAACCCCAAAAGCAAAAGTTCATGTATGCAATGGCTTTAGGGCAGATGGCTGCCACCCAATTCTTGAATCTCTTCCTAAATACTCAAGTAATTCTTTCCCAGGAGTTACAGAGGATACCACCTTGCGCTTAGGTGAGGAATCTCCCTCCCAGTTCCCAACTTTTCCACCAGTTCTCAAAGAATCCTGTCCACCTCTGCCACTGTTTTGTGTCTTCTCACCTTAAATTTCTCCTCTTTTAGCTTTGAAATTACAAAGTCCTCTTGTTTCTCGTTACTATCTCTAACTCTTCTCTTGAATCTATTTCCTGTCCCCTATGAGAATTGGGCTCAAAGCATCCATCTCATCTGGGAGCCCTCTGGCTCCCTGGGAAACAGTCTCAAGTTTTTACCTCCCAGCTGCCTCTGTCCCCCGCCTTATCTTTTCCTGTCAGCCAAGTTCCTGACTATTAGGAAGGCCTGAGGGAGAAACCACATTCCTCTCATCCCTCAAATATCAAATCTCGGCCAGCTGCCGAGTAGAGTAGGCTCCCCTAGAAAGCTGTGTCCTTGTTTTTAGGACAGTAATTGATGAGCAGTCTGAATCCAATAAAGACAATCTCAACAACTGTTCAGCACAGAGTGGAGAATGGCTTTCTTGATACAGCTCAGTCTTTGACCCCCTCCTTCTCTGTGTAAACAACACCAGAAAAGGCCAAGAAGCATTTTTTTTTCCTCCTAAGTATGCTATTCCCCACTGAGCTGAAAATGAGTGTTTCATTTTACTTATTATTTCTCTCTCCAGAAATTTGGGGATGGTAGACATTGAAGGAAATGGATAGTAAGAAGGCATGACTTTGGGAGATACGGAGATGTTGGGGGTAGAGGAGAGGGGCGGAGGCTAGACCCTAGGGTGTGGCCTCTGCCTTTAATGGGAAGGGAAGACAAGCAGAGAGCCAGGGAATGAAGGTAAGAAACTAATCTTCCCTGTTTCAGGGAACGAAGTGATTGCAGTGGACTGGAAAGGCCTCAAGGATGTCGACCGGATCAACATGGATAGCACCAGCTCGCTGCATGGCAGCAGCCTCCATCGGCCTTCTACAGAGGTAAGGCTGGCTGCTTCAGAAGCCCACCAGCTACAACAACCTCCCCCAAGCTCCCTGGCCCATTCCAGCATCCCATAAAGCCCCAAGGGGGAATCCTCTTCACAAATCTCCCTGCTTCCCTAAAACACACACCAAATGCTCCACACTGAGCTCTTAGCCTCCGGAAGGTCTGCCTCTCTATGCATATCTGTAAGTTCCTCAGAGGCAGGCAGGATTATTTGCATTACTAGAGGTGCCCAGATACCATCCCCTCTCCTCTCTCCTACAGCAAACACGAACAGATTTCTCCTGGGACGGCATCAATGTGAGTGCAGCTACACCTAGCCCACCTCCATCTACCTTGACCCTTCTTTTCTTTTGTTTGCGTATTGGGACCTTCTATAGATAGGCTGTTCTGCTGACCCCCAGGTTTTCAGGGGTGTACCGGGTATATACTTCCTTGGTTTTCTTTGTCAATTGCCACCTCGGGTATCCACCTTCCTGGGAGCCAAAAACTCTATTCTGTAAGGCACCCCAAGCCTTCTTATTCCTCTGCCTATTCTCTTACCTTGCCTGTCGCAGCTCTCCATGGAGGACACCACTTCCATCCTTCCGAAGCTTAAGCGAAACTCTAATGCCTATGGCATTGGGGCCCTGGCCAAGTCATCATTCTCAGGTGAGATTCCAAACCTGGAAATGGGACTGCTGACAGGCTCCTCTTGGGGTCCCTTTTCCTTAAGCCTGATGGGGTTCATGCCCACAACTCTGAAACTTCTGGTTTTATGTCAAGCCTCACCAATCCTGAGTATCAACCACAGGATACCAGGGGATACTATCCCTAGTGCATGGAATCCCATGGGTCCTGGGCAGGGATGACTGGAGAATCTGCTAAATATTGTGTGGTATTCTGAAGGGTGTGGGTATTGTCTGACTCCATAGGGATCTCGAGGAGCATGAAGGACCACGTGACAAAGCCTACAGCCATGGGCCAAGGCCGGGTGGCCCACATGATTGAGTGGCAGGGCTGGGGGAAGGCCCCAACAATTCAGCCACAACACAGCCATGAGGCTGTGCGCAGGGATACAGATGCTTACTCTGACCTCAGCGATGGTGAGAAGGAGGCACGTTTCCTAGCAGGTACTTCTATCCCAATATCCCAAGCCTTCAAATGATAGTTTGTTGTTGTTTGGATGGTCAGAGACTGACCCCTCAAATTTGCTCCCTGATGGCAAAATTGTCTTCCTGCATGTTGACCACAAGCTCACCTTTTCTCCCAACCCTGATTTCAAGTATTTATTTGGCGGGGGGGGGGGGGGGGGGGGGAACTGTTTAATTCTGATAAATGTCCTCCAATATATTTTTATTATAGACTTAGAAAATGGGATTCTGATGAAATTTGTAAGGCCATGTGTCCCAGATGTTTTCCTTCCTCTGGTATGGTACTGCCTTCCCCCTGGCCTCTCAGTATAGAAGAAAAACAGGGGCCTTGGGTTTCAAATAATTCTGCTTGTATTTGTTTCTAAAAATGAAAGAGGCCTGGGGAGTTTCTTGAGGCCATGCTCGTCCCGATTTGATTTCATGAATTGACTTACTGTACTCATTACTGTGACAGCTAGTGGATGATTAAGGGAATGGCCCTGGAGACAGTGATTTAGTTCCAGGGAAGTGGAATAGGTCTGATGACAAGTACGTGGTATGTATACAAAAGTGAATTGATCCTGCCGGCAGGTATCCAGATACCCAAGAAGAGGGGTAGGTTTGAGGAGCGGAGAAGGGTTTTAGCGTTGCTGGTATGGGTGGTGGATGGTGGAGAAGCCTGAGTGGGCTGGGTGAGAGACGTGGAGGACAGAGAGGCAGGACAAGGTAAGAGCAACAAGAGCTCCAGCGTATTCATGGCTCTGACTAGAGCAGGGATCTGCAGTGTTTGCGTCCTTACATGTAATGGTTATGCCCTCCTTTCCTCTAGTCTCTTGATATAGTCCCTTATACGACTGGGGACCCACGTTTACCTGGTGCTCCCTTGGGGAGTCTTCATTGATCTTGAGTGTACTAGACCACCTGAAACTAGTTTAATTTCTTTCATTAAAAAAAATATTTATGCTAATTATTATTTTATTTAAATTATCATCTTAAGTTCATATGTTTGCTTGCATAAGTTTATATGAGTCACATGTGTGCTTCACATGTGTTGGGTTCCCCTGAAGCTGGAGTTCCAGGCTATTATGAGTTGCCTGGTGTGGGTGCTCGGAACCAAACTCAGGCCCTCTGCCAGAGCAGTGAACTCTTTACCCATCAGCCATCTCTCCCGCTCCAGGTTTAAATTCAAAAACCTCCAAAGACAAACCTCTGGGACATTTAGCTTTCATCCCCCCCCCCCCCCCGAGGTTATTTCACCAGGAGTGCTCTCCTGTCCCCACTAGGGATCCTACGTATGATCCATGGTCTAGCCTTGTTTCAGAGTAATAGTCACTGGTTACTTCATATGAAGAATGGAAGACACCTCTTTAATAATGTTCATATTTTAATAATGTTTATATATTAAAAGACACATATATATTTAAGTAAGATTTCTTATTAAAACTAATTTCACTTGTTTTTGCTAACTTCTTAAATGATCTCCCACTTGGTTTTATGTTTTACTTCCACTGATCCATGCAGCAGTGGGTTTCTCCATACCCCTGGCATGGGTCTAAGGGTTATTAGAGGGCTCTTTTCTGTTTGATTTGGCCTTTTGAGACAGGGTCTCACTGTGTAGCCCTGGTTATCCTGGAACTTGCTTTGTAGACCGGATTGGCTTCAAACTCAAAGATCCACTTGCCTCTGCTTCCTGAGTGCTGGGATTAAACCAGCCAGCATGCTGGCCTGAGGACTCTTAATATAATTACATTTTTTTTTCTCATAGGTGTCATGGAACAGTTTGCTATTTCTGAGGCTACACTTATGGCCTGGTCTTCCATGGATGGCGAGGACATGAGCGTCAATTCTACCCAGGAGCCACTGGACTGCAACTACAGTGACAACTACCAGGAACTGATGGAAAGTCAGGGTGAGAAATGGTTCTAGAGTCAAGCCCTGATGCCTAAGAGGCATCTCAGCTATTTAGACGCCCTCTACCCTTCCCTGTGCCCTTAGGACTTTTCCGTTTATCTCATCTTCTCTCGTGCTTCTGTGTTTGTGTCGGAACCATAGGCTAGCTCTGTGAGCTCTCCTTCCTGCCTGTGATGGCTGTTCTGTGGCTCCTCCAACCCTGCTCATTCTGTTTACAGATGCACTAGCTCAAGGCCCCATGGATGGATGGCCGCACTCCTACGTGTCACAGGGGATGTACTGTCTGGGGTCATCTGACGCCTGGGAAGCAAGTGACCAGTCCCTCATTGCATCTCCAGCCACAGGATCCTATCTTGGCCCTGCATTTGATGACTCACAGCCGAGCCTGCATGACATGGGGCCTTCCCATCCTGCTTCAGGATACTCTGCTCAGGAGCCTCCACCTTTGTTGGGGGTAGACACTGACTGGGCATCAGAGGTTGGTGGGGTGGAACTGGCTAGGGGATCTGTGGAGGAAGAGAAGAGACCACTGGCCCCTGAGGAGGAAGAAGATGCTGGATGCCGGGATCTGGAGTCACTTTCCCCACGAGAGGACCCAGAGATGTCCACTGCTCTCAGCCGGAAAGTGTCCGATGTCACATCCTCAGGTGTGCAGTCCTTCGATGAGGAGGAGGGGGATGCCAACAACTAGCTTCTTCCCACCCCACTCTGTCCTGAGGGGTATGGCTGCAACCCGTACCCCTTCCAAAGCTCGAGCAGCACAGATGAGACCTGGGCAGAAGACAGCAGGGAACTGGGAGCTTCCAGCCCTCACCAGGCCGCTAGCTGCCCTGGAGAGTGAAGGACCAGCAGGGGGTTTTATCTAGGCTTGCACTCCAGAAATCGTCATTCCAGGAACTGAGACCCAGGCAATTAGGTGGCATGGTGGTGGGAGATGCCCAGGTCTGTCGCTGAACACTGAATCTCAGTTTTTACACCCCTGATTTCGTCTTCCAGGAGCCTTGGCTGTGCTGTCCGAATGCCTCTTTTCTCCATTTCACTCTTGCTTTCCTGATTCTGTTTTCTCTGCCCATGGCACCAGTGCATCCCCACTGTGGGAAGCAGGCCTCGGGGGCTGTTGGACGTGGCTTGGTGGGTCCAGCACACTACCTGGCTGAAGGAGTGGCCTGAAGGGCGGGCCCTTCTGTATTTAGCATAGGCAGTGGGCCCAGCTCAGGCAATCTTTGGTTTCTGAGATCAGGAGCCAATGGTGAGGTGGACATGGCAGCTGGGACTGGCAGGGGTCACAGTGTGATTCTTTATCCCAAGGCCTACTCAGAGACGAGGGTCACCAATGAGACAAAGAATAAACAGCCACTTGAATGTCCTGTGGCTGGAAAGGGGACCTTAAGCCCACTGGAGTTGGCTCCTCCAGGTCTGGCTTCTCTTTCTGCCTTCTTCCATCTGGCACCCAGCCCCAAGGAGGGGAAGCGTCTCAAATTGTTGACCTAGGATGCAGTGTCCCATCAGTGGTGGGGAACCATGAGGGCTGGGCCTCCCTGTACCTTCCCAAATTCTCTGGAGCTGTTTACACTTTTCTCTTTGCCTTTTCTACATTTTTATAACTTCTTGGGGACTCAGGGTTGAGCAGAGTGGAGTGGGGAGTCTGGTGCTGTCACTGCCTTGGCTGGGCTGGGCGACTGGCTGAGGGCCAGAGTGGACACTGGCTGCTTCTGCTGTTTGTCAGCTGTTCCCAGGGGCCCTCAATCCAGCGTTCCTTACAGGGGTGGCTGTGGTGAGCCTCTAAGCTTGCCTGCCCATCCCTCCCTTGCCCTTTGATTTCGAGTGGACTGGGGTCAGGGTGCAACAGCAAGGCAGTGCAGGATTGCATTGAGGGCGCTGCAGCAGCCACAGCTCCAACCTGGCCTTTGGCATAAGCAGAGTTTTGATAGGAGATGCCCAAGTTTGTCACCGTGTTTTTCTCCTTCCTTCTGTCTATCCATGGCTCCAGTCCCAAAGCCTTGTGTCCTACTCTAATGTCAGGGGTCTGAAACTACTCCCTTACCCATAGAAACGATGAGGCTCACTGTTGGAGTGATTCTGTTTGTCTGTGATGCTGTCCTGTACCACATTCATACACTGAAGTGTAACCAGAGTAGGTGTCCCTCACCCTTCAGGGGAGGGGAAGCATGGGGTCTTAAGGTCTCTTAATGTAGGGAACATGGGAATAGACCAGGAGAGCCAAAGCAAGTAAACAGTCACTTAGCTCATCTAATGCTGCCTGAATGGGAGGAGAAGAAGATACCTCGTGTTTGCTAGTGTGTTGTGGTTTAGCTTATCAGGACCTCATTTCTAGGACTAGGAAGGGCTAGCCTGCCAACCCTGGCAACTGCCCCTCACCCCTGGCCTCCTGTCCTAGCCCCTGGGAGTTTGCATGTTGAAGCTAACCTATGCCCAGGGTCTCTTTGCCTTGTCTACCTGCTCTATCAACACGTCTGTCTCATCTCACTGCCCCCATATTCTTCCCTCAGGTGACCACAGACAGCGAGTCCAGTGAGAGGTTTATTCAACTCAGTTCCCTTTGCTCAGGGCCCTGGAAAGTTAGGAAAAGTAAACTACAGCAGCTTTCTTTCCCCCTTCCATTCCTCAAGGAAGCCAAGTGGTCCCCATTGAAAGACTACAAGAGACCTGAAGAAACCTAGTAGGGTCTGGACCTGAGCAGGGCTTGGTTTCCCCAGGCTGCCACAGAGGCAGGAGAGGCCCACCCCACTCTGAAGAGAGAAGATGCAAGGAGCTGGCCCAGGACCATTTTGAACTCTTTTTTTTTAGAGGGAGGGACCACCTCTCTGGTGCTGGGGCAGGGTGCATGGGGGTTTGCTTCTAGCCTACTTTAAGGGGAGGGGTGGGGCATGTGCAGGAAAAGGCTGTTAGGGGTGGGTGGGAAGGGTTGCTTTTCCTTTGGGGTTAAAGGCTGTGCAGCACGTTTTACAGCAGCTGGGGAGCAGGGCTGTTTTTTTATATTCTTGTGAATGAGACTGCTCTTGCTGAATGATTTTTTTAGGGGGGGTACACTTTCATTTTCAATTGACTTTATTAAATGAAAATCCAAACCTTCCATTCCTTCCCTTCCATTGCCTCCCCCAGCCCACATACCTCCTTTCTATTCCATGTGTTAAGAAGGGAATTGTGAAGGACAAGTTCTTACCCTTGTCCATATATATCCCACACTGTCTTCCAGGTCTGAGAAATACCCATTTTTATGGTCAGTCTTAGCATGTTTTCTTAATGTGAAACTCTCACCCCAGGCCCAGGAAGGATTCTTTGACATATATTACAGAGAGAATTCTATATAAATATATATAAGTATTATAGATTATATACACATGGGCTTGGAAGCCCCCTGCTGATCCTCCTACCTAGGCTTCAATGTCTTAGCCTGGGGTGGTAGAAGGAGCCCATGTTGAAGGCCAGAGGCTGTGTGGAACAACACTAAACAGAATGTGGTGGCATCCTGACTATGAGTGTCTTATTTGGGGGGACAGAATAAACCTGGGAATGGGAGGAGGGCTTGAGTACAGAGCTTAAGGCATAAGTGGGTGGAGCTGAGTGTCTGGATGAGCACGGCCCGGCATTATCTTTCTAGGTTAGGCAGGCTAATGCTGGACAGCGCAACTGTCAAGCTCCTGGCTGGTTTGGAAGGAAACAGATGGGAGTCCTCTAAGGGTGGGGTAAACTAAAGCATGCCAAGCCATGGGTGCCCCCAAGTTTGTGCCAGAGGACCCCGAGGAGCTCTTATGACGGACTGGGATCTGCATTCCCCATTGCTGCATGAGAGCCTTGGTGTACTTTGGGAGGAGCTCTAGGAGGAGTGGCTGCAAGGCAGAGATGACTCTTGGCAGGCTAAGGCAGCCATGGCAGTGGGCAAAGGGAATATGCATGTTCTAGTGTAGCAGATCCTGGCAGAGAGTGGGCATAAGAGCTAGAGCTTTCTGCTGCAGTGATCTGACCCCTGTCCTGGGTCATGGCCACTGCCTCTCCACACGGAGCTGTCCTCAACCTCTTTTCCAGGGAACTGCACTTGGTTCCTTGGAAACAAGGGATGCCTTTTTTAGCCCTGATAATGTGCTTGGCCTAGAAACAGACCGTGGCAGCACTGATGGGGTCTAGGACAGATTTGGGGGAACGCACAGGGCTAGCAGGCTTGGGAGCACACTTTACGGTGGTCAGTCCACGTGGCAAAATTGTGGTCCCACATTCCCTTCCAATGAGACACTTGCAGATTCATTCACTCTGGGCCTCCACTCGCCTACTTCATATGGAAACTGAAATATAGACAGGCAGGGCCAGGATGGTGACTGAACCACACTGGGAACTGTGGGGCTTTAGAGTGATAGGGACTGAACCTGCACAGCAGGAAAACACTGAGTCCTTTAAGCATGGGGCCTTGAACCCTCTCTGGAAATAGGGAAAAAAAGGTCTGATGGACCCAAATTCTTCCCTGCCCAAGATCAAGTTCTCCTTAAGATCATCACCGTCACCGTTCACAGTGGTGGTAGGGACAAGATGAAGTGGAGGCCTCCCCATATCACATACAAGTCCACTCTGCCATGGGCCCTATGGTTGTTATGAAGACAGCGTGGACAGATTATTCACAGGGTCAGCTCGCCCTCATCTTCCTCATCAGTGGACCGCAGACTGGGGCCCTGTAGGATATCAGCCAGGTCCTCGTCAGGCTCCAGGCTCCCCACCATCTCCAGTTCTTCCAGCTCACCCTCTGCTCTGGCTGGGGCCAGGCAGGAAGGAACCTCTGGGGATGGTGGTGGGACAGGAGTCTCTGGCATGGTAGGAACCATAACATCTCTTCCAGGAGCCCCATCTCCACCCTCAGGCACACTCCAGCCCTCTGCAGGTGGGGTTGGCCCCCCAGGAGTCTTCCGAATTGAAGTTGTATTCCGGAAGCTGGCAAGTGGAGGGCGAAGCTGCACCCCAGATTTGGTGTGGCCCTCAATAGCTTTCTGTAGCTGAGGAAAAAGAAGAGAGGAAAAGAGATAGACAATAGGAAAAAGAAAGAAGACAGAGGACAAGGAGAGACAGCACAAGAATACACAAACCAGGAGGATACAGAAATGGAAACAGTAAGGAAGGGAGAGACAGACAGATAGGGAGCAGTCATAGAGGAAGACAGAAAGACAAAGCTATTCCTGACAAAGCAGTTACCCTGAGAAAGCACACCCCAGGAAGCTTCTCTTCCTAGTGCTCGATGAATATGTCCCTCATAGTCCCACACCCCTCCCCGTAGCTCACACCTAAAGCCCATTCCCCAGGTCAGGCCCCTGGGAGATTACATGGGTTCCCTTCTGGGCTGGAGAACTATGTGACTACAAGATGCCTTATAGTCTTCTGGAGGGACAACTACTTTATATGTTCCCCATCCATGTCCCCTTGTCCTGGATCCATTCCTCCCTCTCTCTCCTTAAGTGGGGCCTATTCAGCCTTACCTCTTCTAGTGCCAAGACACCTCTGAGCTTCCCCATGCTGGTCACATAGGCAAGATGGAGGCCAAGAAGTGAGAAGAGTGTATGAGTCTGACAGGGAAAGCACAGGTCAGCATGTCCCCACTTCTGCCCTCCCTAAGCCCTGAGCAGTCAGTCAGCAAGGGCTTGCCTTGTGCAGGGTCGTCTGCTCCACCAGCTGGAAGGGAGACTGGTCAATGCAGCAGCAATCGAAGCACACAGGCTGGCTCAGCTGCTCCCGCTCCCAGGCCTCAATCTGTGGACAGAGTTCCAGAGACCCCTCAACTCCTCACCTCGGCTTTGTGCCATAGGAATCATCAAAGACACCATTGATCAACAGTATACTTTTTCTTCTCAGAGGGTCACAGCTTCCTTTTCCTCTGTTATCCGGCCTCAGACTCTACCTTTCACCTTCAGGCACCCAGAAAGTGGTTCCTCCTGTAGTCTTCTGAGTTCTCCTGGGTCTCTAAACCTTCCGACCTTCATTATCATTTTTCCAGCCTTCATTCTGTGTCTTACTGACATGCTGTTCTATCTAATAATCCGTATCATACCTTGGCACTTCGTGAGTCTTTCCTTTTCAGGCTGTTTATACTCAGCCTGCTATTGGCACTCGCCTTTCCTCTGCCGACTGGATAAACACTCATTGAATGCTAAGTGATAGCAACAGGTGATGTCCAAAGAAGCTAGCAGTTGTCCCTTAGGTGCAAGGCAGAATGAATATTTGTTGACTCTGAGCAGACTCTCTGTACCACTTGGCATGTAGTTAACTTGAACTGTCTGTTTTGTTTGGTTTTATTTTTGTGGTCTATTAACCAAATCACTAAGACACAAATACAGCTAAGCCATTCTTTTCAGCATTATAAATGAATCTAAGATGTTCTTTGGACCTACTTTCTGGGTGATGTCACTTCAACTCTTTGTCTAAATCTGCACTCTAACTGTAAGAGAATATCAGTAAAGGTTGTCCTTGCATTTAGTACGGAGTCAACAGTAAGCCTCCCTCCATGTGTCATGTCTTGGGGAAATTTCTGGACATAGCCATGTATACTCCTGACTAAAGGATCATGTGTAGCATAACTGGCTTTTAGCATGATCAGACACTTATCGGAAAGGCTGCAGAGAGGACGGGGCTAGAGGACTTAGATGGGACCTCTTTCCTTGCTCCAAGATCATCTCAGGGCTTCTCAGCTTTTTTTGTTTGTTTTTGCCTTTCCCCAGTAATAGTGACAGCCAAGAACTTCATCTGTGCTGGGCATAATTCGAATTGCTGTGCAGTTTTAGCTCATCAAATGCTTGTAACAACTTTCTCTCTATCGACCTTTTGCAGATGGAGAATGGATGCTCTGTGCTAAGGCTGCCAAGGGCTCCATAGGCAGCCATTAGTGGGCTCTCGTGTTTGCATGCTGTCCACATCCCAGACACAACTCCAGCTTCTGTTCAAGGGGAAGATGTTGCTGCTGGGTCTTATTAAAAAGTTCAGCACCAGTTAGAAGCCAGGGCTCTATGTAAGATTTAAATCATAGCTGGGACAACAGGTGAATTTTTTTCACATGAAATCCTTTCCATAATTTCTGTATTGGCTCTGTACAGTTTTTGTTAAAATCAACATCCTAATGTTATCAAGGTTATCATCTCTCAAAATATACTAAATGTTTACTTTTATTGAATTATTCCTCAATAACGTATCCCCTATGTGAGTTCTGAGAAAGATATATACTAGAAATATATAATCAGTGTTTTTGTACCAGGATGCACTTTATTTCTAAGAGGCATTGAATAGCCATATTCTTGACTACCTGGTGTTCAATCTTCTTGGTACAGTAAGAAATGGTTGTGCACACCTTAAACCCTGGCATTTGAGAGGCAGAGGAAGATAAATAGATATCTGTGAATTCCAGGCCAGCCATGGCTGCATGGTAAGACCCTGTCTCAAAAGCAAAACAAAAAAAGCAGTACCTTCATTGGATGAAACAATCTGTTTCAGGCTGTGGGTTTTCTTACCTCTTCAGGTGACATGTTATCCACTAAGTCTGCAGAATCCTAGGGAAGAAAGATACAAGGCCAAGTTCTTCCCTTCTCTTCTCAGGTTAGATATGGTTCTCAGAAACTATGTCTTCCTGGGCAGGCAACAGCCACCTTTTCAAACCATCATCTTATCAGGACCCCTGTCCTTCCAAGGACTTTGGTTTCTCAATCTTAAAAGATAAACTTCTGACTGTCCTTGTTTTTCTAAACACACCCTTACCTGGGTTATTTTCTTCTTTGTGGAGTGAGCTTTGCCCAGTAAGCAGTGCAGCAGGCGCTGGACGATGGATGGGCTTTGATCTGAAAGGAGGAGTAAGATGGAGGACGTGGCCAGCGGCTTCCACTGGCCCCTGACACTGTGCCATTAAAGAACTGTACTTCCTCAGTGCTGTACCTTAGGGGATTCCTCTTTTCTATCTCAGTCCCAACTCCCTAGGACAGCATTATGGAGTCAGCTCTTGAAACTGCCTAGCCTCGTGTCTCCTTACAAGAGTAGCTCTTAGGGGAAGGTTTGAGTCCCGAACATAATTCCCAAGTCCTGTTGAGAGGTCTTTACCTGTAGAGTCTGAGGCTTCAGGTGGCTGTTTGTGGCTGGGCAGTGGCCCATTAGGCTCTTCAGAGTATGATGGAGCAATAGGAAACTGGGGTGGTGGTGGAGGAGGAGGAGTTGGGGTCAGTGGAAGCTAAAAAAATAAAATAAGCAAAACTTCTTAGATTCAGAGAAGTCCCACATCACATGATATCTTGCTCCCTTTATTAGCGTGTGCCCTGGAGATCTAACTGTACCCTTCCCCCACCTCCCAAATTCCCTTTTTTCCTTTCAAAACACCACGCTGGCACTGCTCTCTTTTGTAATGGATCCCACATTGTCACTTTCTTGCTTGTTGGTGTTTTCCTTCCCCCTTCCTCTTTTTCCAGCACCTGTCATAACAAAGCCCAGTCCAGTCCAGCTCAGCCCAGCTCAGCCCAGCTCAGCCCAGCCCAGCCCAGCTCAGCCCAGCCCAGCCCAGCCCAGCCCAGCCCAGCCCAGCCCAGCCCAGCCCAGCCCAGCCCAGCCCAGCTCAGCTATCCATGGCAATGTCACTGGCGACACCTACTGATATTTTCCCCTCTGTCAACCTCCTTTTCCCTTTTGTCTTAGTCACCTCCATATTCCTAGAGAGGTCCTCATCTTCATCCTCATCTACGAAGGCAAAGGACTCAGGTCGTCCTCCAGGATGCCACTCCCTAGCCAGCTGAGCCTTGCCATTATAGGGCTGCTCTGATAACTTTCGAGCCATGTCCTGGGCAGCCTTCAACCTTCGCTCTGCAGACAGGTGGCGCTGTAGGAGGGACTGCAGTTCTGAGCGTTCCACAGAGCCCAGCAGGATCATAGAATCTGGGGGAACAACCATGCTTCCCTGAGGGTCTGCTCCACACCTACACGGCTAGCAGGTCAGGTGAAGTAGGAGCTCAGAGCCTTTTTTTCATGCAATTCTTATCTTTTCTTACTAAAACGTCATCTTAAATTCCTCCAGTGTGGCCTCACTTTATCCCTCTAACTCCACACATTTAGCACTTACAGGCCCAACTGGCAGCACATTAATTGGTGCTAATCTATACTTATCTGTTGCTGCCCTATTATAGTGTTTGCAAATATGTAAGCTATTAAAATAGTCTGATCAACCCTATCCAAGTGTAATGAGACTCGAGGCAGTTGTAACAATCTGAGACTCAACCACACTCTGAAAGAAGTCTATGAGCAACACTAGCATTGGGACTTCTATCCTAGAAGATTCATCACTTAAAGTACCTAGAGCCTGATAGAATGTAAGCAAAATGTTCACTTTCCATGAGCCGTTTATGTGTTTATATAAATTCTGCTACAGTGTAGAACATTTTCAACCAGTTAACTACGATAGCATTGCACCAAGGGCACTTAGATCTTAGACATACGGTATCCTGCTCCATCTTTGCTATCATTATGAAAATGTTGTACCCCATTGGCTCCCCCTTGCTCTAAGGAAGAGTCATGGAGTCAGAAGCTCCTTGGAAGGTCTCTAAGCTTAGGGAAATGCCTGAATTGATGTACCTTGAAACATTTGGATACTCTGAATATCTGAAGTAAAAAACTAACATTGTTTCTGGCTCCAAACAGCTCCTCATATTTATTTTCTAATCTATAGACTAGGGAAATGAGGACGGAAGGTACAGATAATAATTAGAACTCTAAAAATATAGAGATTATGGTATCTACATTCAAAGACCACCAATCTAATGAGAAAGACAGACTACAGTGAGAAGTGATACACACCACAGAGAAACTGGTGGGCAGATAGAATGGCCAATAGAAGGAAATGTGAAATCAACAGGTACCAAAGCCATTTATTCCTCCATGAGGAAGCGTTTTCACTGTTCCTTAGGCTGGCCATTGAAAAAATGACAGAATTTAATTAAGTGTGCGGGGGAGCAGATTTACAGATGACCCACATTGTTTATGAAGACTCTATTTGTGAACTCACTTGCTCACCAGAATATATATCCACGATTATAATACTAGAGATATCTTGGATGTAATTCACAGCCATGCACAGAGCAACAACAAAGGATAACGCGTGGATCTCATGTCTCCAGCGGAGGCTGAACCAACAGCACTCAGCCTTCCCGCTTCAGCCCGAGGACACAAGGGCTCTGTTAGCAGCCTGTCTAAGCCATAGTGCTTTCCCAATCTCTGCTTCGTGTGGCAATTCTGCTGCTTAAAATGCCCCCCAGATGTACTGCTAAAGCGCTGCCTACTGTTTCTGAGCACAGGAAGGGAAGACTGTGCTTTGCCTTATTGAGAAAATATGTTAGATGAGTTTTATCTGGGTAGGTTCTAGTGCTGTTGGCCACAAGTTCAAATTTAATAAATCAAAAAATAGCTATTAAATAAGGTATCTTAAAATAGAGACAGACATAAAACACAGCTATGTATTGATTGCTTGGCAAAAATGCTGTGACCAGAGTCAAAAGACTTAGCTTTGAATTTTCCCTTGGAACATCCTTCTGCAAACTGTTCACTAATTCTAAGCTCAGGTAGACTTCAAAATTTATAGCTGCCATGAATATGGGCGATCATAGGATTGCACGTCCTTCCTTAATTGGATTTTACTTGCCTTTGTGTGCCTATGTTATGGCTGTGCGTGTGGCTCTTTTCCTAGAGGAAGAAGCTGTTCCTCAGTAAGTACAAGCTGAGCTTCTCTGGGCAGCTGGAGAGCTCTGAGTTCAAGTCCATACCTGCAGCGGTGGAGCTTACTGTCAGCTAACCCGGATTCGGAGCCACCTATTTTCACTACTAGGAGAATGGGGAGGCATGCTTCTAGATATAGCTAGAAGGACATTCTAGAGATTAAATAATGGGGGGAAGATCCACTCTGAATATAGGTAGCATGATCTCATAGCTTTGCATACCCCCCAATAAGCAGAAGCACAGAAAGGGGCGGGGTGCACCCCAGCCTACTATGTTGTGTGCTGCTCTGTCGCACCATTTCTCCTCTATCAAAATCAACTGACCTCCATGAAACTGTAAGCTGAAATAAACATCTCTCCCCTTCATCTGTTTACATTAGGTGTTTTAATATCAGTGTTAGAAAGTTATTAAGGTGACAGTGGTGCTCTCTACCACTGTACAACCTGTTAGTCACCAGCTGGGTACTCTTAGTAGGCACCCTTACTTTCTACTTACCTTTGGAGTCAACCAATGGTAAAGTCTTGACTGTGGTGGTCTGGAGTAGGTTTCTCAGTTCCCCATATGTACAAGAAGCTGAAACAAACTTCACATCACGTACCATGATGTCCTCAACAAAAATTGTAAATTTGCTAAGGAGAGAGAAAGTATCCTGGGTTAGGCCACCCTTGGCCTATGCTGGCCCTTCCTTCTCCCCACAAGGTCTGCCATGTTTCCTTTCTCTTATGGTATTTACTAAGTGTGTGGAAACATAAAAATAATTAAGAAGCAGTGCTTCCCAGCACTGATGCTAGACTCATTCTCCACTCCAGGACCTCCCACATCCCACCATATCTAAACTAATTCCAGCTAGTGGCCCTAACCTGAGCTGGTTCCAACCAAGGTCTGGCAAATAGGGAAGCTTCTTGACCTGGATGATGCTGTCATAGAGGGAGGGCTGCAGACTCTGAGCCACCATGTTGGCCAAGATAACAGCCACCATCATGGGCAGGATGTGAGCAATCTGACCGGTTAATTCGAAGCAAATGACAGCTGTGGAGACTGTGTGAGAGACAGCCCCTGTCAAAGCCGCTGCTCCTGGAATGACAGGAACTTATTAATGGGTTGGATCTGTCTTTCTCGACATGGAGAATAAATGAGGGTACAATGGGAATGACACAGAACAGGAGACGAACCTCGGTCAGTGTCAGCAAGTCTAGGAATACTACTTTTCAAGCAAAAGGGCTAGAAAGCTGGCCTGTTCAAAAATTATCCTTTTCATCTAATTTATGCATGACATCCAGTAAGTCATAAAATCTGTGTATTTAGTTTCAGTTGTAATGTTAACAGAGTGATAGCTTACCCATTCTTTGCTTTTCCACTCAACACTAAAAAAAAAAAAAAAAAAAAAAAAAACAACCCAGTGATGGCATCTTACTTTGAGCCTCTGGCGTTAATGCCAACAGTTTATGAATGAATAGTATGAAAATTCAAGAATCATGCTGTGACATAAAGCAATGTTATTGCCTTTATTGATCAGGATCCACAGATTCCAATTCTGTGTGTACTGTGTTAATGAAGCATACTTCCCTGCGATACCATGCTCTCATCCACTGACTGTAATGGTCATTAAATATCTTCTAAAATTCTTGTACATCTAAATCATTACAATTCTCTACAGTAGAGTCAATCTTGTGCATTTAAATTGTTTTCTTGTCAACTCACTAGTCACTCATACTTTGATTGTATTTCTTATTCAAACATGAGAACAGAGCCAGACTGGTCTACTTAGTGAGTTTCAGGACTGTCAGGGTTATGTAAAGAGATCCTGTCTCAAAAATAAGACAATGACAAAAACAACCCCTGAAAGCTACTAAACCATAAAGATAATAAAACCTAACAAAACAAAACAAAACAAAACCCCTAAAGGTAATAAAATGATAAAACTATCCTGTGGGAAAATATAGAAGGCTTATGTGATAATATAACAATAAAAGGTCACAAAGTATAACACTGGGATGTATGATCCTTGTAGGTGATGTGCAGAACATAGTTCAGGATATCAACTACATACTACATAGTATGTGTATACTGGGAACTATACATTAAGGAAGAAGAGAGATGCTTGAGAGGCATGAAGAGAAGCAAAGATGAAGATGCCTATTGATAAAGGAAGCTTTATAAATGGACTAGGGTCAGGCAGTAGGGTGCCAGACATAAGTCTGCCTCACAAGTCACCCTTGAAGCCTGGGTTCCTGGTTCCCAGCTCTCACTCCTGCCTGTTTAGTCCCCATTGCCATTAGCACAGCCAAGTTGGGACAGACTTGGCCCATCACCTACATTAGTGGCTCCATAATTATCAGGAAAGAAAAGGCCTTCTAAACATGCAAAGACAATGCAAGTTACCCCTTCCTATTTTCTTGTTTGATTCCTATGTCCGTTGTCCACAGGAGGGGGTCTAAGGCTTATAAAACAGAAGCAATGAGAAGCAGGGCCAAGAGCTGGTTGTTTGAACAAAACTTGAATTAATTAGTGTTATAGTTAAACTAATTTGTTGTATATTGAAAGAAGATGTGTTAGCAGACTTTGATTATAGGGATTTGGGGTACTCAATATCTGATTATAGACGTTAGGAATATGTCTCACCAATTACTGCATAGCCCCCAGGTAAGATCTTATAGATGATATCATCAAATAAGATACCCTCAGGGAACAGCATGGCCATGATCTCTCCTACCAGTCTTCCAAATGCAGCTCCTAGAGTAAAGATAAAGAAGAAAATTATTAAGATAAATTCTTTGTCTCTATGCTTTCAGCATAATATTTGCTTAGGCATTGAGAATACAAGCATCCTAGTTTTTCCACCAACCACCCAGATTGTAGCTATTAGATTGACACCATCAATGCTTACCTAGCACAAAAACAGGCATGAAGCCTCCACAGGGTATGGGCATAGTGGTGGCCACAATGGACATCCAAAACTAGGCAAGAAAAGAAACATTACAGTACCCTTTCCAAAGTTTCCCCCATGATTCTCTCTGTTCTTTACCGGCCTCCCTCCTGCTTCAGGAGTTATAACAGAAATGTCCTGGGATAGCTAACCCTTTTGGAAGCCTTCTTGTCTGTCACCATTCTCCAGAGACTGAAAAACTTGGCACTTTCAGGCAAAGAGATCAACAAAGACATCAGGATAAGAAAGTTCCTCCAGATGGCTAACACAAATCCTTCCAACTCTGAGTGACTAAATTTTGTTTTTGGCAATCTAGAACAAGGGAGCCCCAGAAGATTCCTCTTTCACTGTTCTAAAGTGACCCTCATGCAGTGAACTCTGTCAGCCCAGGAAGTTTATCGCTGTGGAGTAGTCTAAGATGCTAAGCTGGAGGATGCTTTTACCTTCTCAGCTTATATTTTTATAAATGGGCCCCAAATCAATGTAGCAGATACCATAAAGTCTACTGAACTTTTGTTGGATTAATTGAGCTTTGATTTGACCATTTACAAAGCCACAGAGAAAGGAAGGATCACAGGGCCCCTGAAGAGAAGACTGCTCTGCTTGAGCCTTTGTCTCTGACATCAAGCCAGCTTAAACAAGGATCAAAATTATATCTGGATCCTGGGGACATACAGCGATAGAGTGTATTCTTAGAATCTGTGCAGCCCTGTGTTCAGGGCCCAGTACTGAAAAAAATCACCGATATGTCTTGGCTGTTCCACAGGGGCAAACTGAGAACCTGATTAGTCTTCCAATATAACATAAAGATATCCAAGGTCAACTCTGCAAGGCACTATTCCAACAGAAATTGGGGCAATTATAGCAGAAGCAGTATGTACATTCTGTGGCAAAGAATGAAGAAGAATTCAGAAATAGAGCAGAACAGGAATAATGGCTAAACATTAAATATCTAAAGAAAAACATAAAAGCATGAGACATAGTTTTGAAAGTACTTCCTATATAAGTTAATAAATCTTAGAAAAAGATTCCAAACTAATTAGGAACAAAATGAAAACATAAAACTGTAAAGATTGAATTATTTGAAATTCTTTGATTTATATGTATGATATATTAATAAAAATAATTTTTTGAACTTTAGAAAGCATTGCTTCAAGCCAAGGCCGAACCCAAGAGGCAAAGATGAAGACTCAGAGAGAATTTTACTCCAGTGAGTAAGATGAAGCAAAATATCTACTTCATAAGAATATGATCATCAAGATGGTTGAGAAATGCAATTAAATGTGCAAAATGAAGAGGATGCAGACAGATAATTCCTTCTGGGAAGAGGATAAGCCTTATTTCTGCCTCCTCTGCAGTGGCCCCATGCTCCATAAATGTAGACCGAAAGTAAAGAAAGACAAGATATTGATGGAGTGATATTCACGCAAAACAGTAAAGGTTCCTCAAGGCTTCATATTTACTAAAACTCTCCAATGTAATGTTGATCCAGAGAACTTGTTAAAAATGCAGATGAGCAGACGCCTCTGGAGGGACGCCTCAGACACTCTGGAGGGACATCTCAGACACTCTGGAGGCAGGATTCCCATGCCCTTGTTGCTTAAGTTTCTTGAGTGATGACATTTAGCACATCAAGAATGCTTGCACTCTCATGTATTCTCGGCAGTAAGGGATTTTGTAGGCTCGGATTATCTGAAGGCTCCAATTATACAGATGGTGGACAATGGATAGGTCTGATTTTGGAGCATAATGCAGATTATCTTCCCAGAGAAGGGTAAATCCAGCCCAGAGGTTGCTGAAGCTATCAACTCCCATGGCACAAAGAGGATGACTAAGATTAGCAAACCTTTTTTTTTTTTTTTTTTTTTTTTTTTTTTTGCTATCGGTACATGAATTAAACAACCAAGAGTCATGTGGTACACAAGCAACTTCCAAGATTTTAAAGACTCAGTTCTAAAGAAACGAGAAACTAGAAACCTGCTATCACTGACCTCATTACATTTAGACCCATCCCAAGGAGAACTAACATGAAAACCAGGCAAAAAGGCTCCCATAGGGCCTCACTCAGGCTATGCCAAAACTCAACAACAGACAATGGTATTAGCCTTAGTAAAAGGGAGCAGAGATGTTAGAATTTATGTTCATGGAAAATCTCTTCATGTACAACATGGTGATACTTCGCACACCTTGAGACTGGGAAAGGTAGGGAAGTAGGACATCCCTTTCGCCAACATTAAGAAGCAGCTGAACCAAGAATGTAAGCTCCCTCCCTGACACTGCCAAAGGCCACAAGGACATGGACTAGATTTCAAATCTAATCGAGAAAAGTAGTACTAGTCCCTGCTTTGGATTGATAACAATTTGATGGTCTCACAGGCTTCCATTTGGAAATTCATCTCTGTTGTGATATCAAGAGGATGAGGACCTAATCCAGCTGTGGTGTTTTGAAGTAGAGGCTTTGGAAATTTGTTAGGATTGGACAGGACACTAGGACGAATCGTTAATGATGGCTTCCTGGAAGCTTTCTGAGGAGCGAGAACAGACGGATGAACCCAAACACAGGCCCTTCTTATTGTTTGCCCTGTGGTTCCTCACAGCTTAGGATTCTGTTGGCAAGAACGCCATTACTGGTATAACTCTAACCTTGGATGTTCAGAACTGTGAGCCAAAATGTGCTCTTTTCCTTATAAGGCAGCCTACCTCAGATATTTAATTAAAATAAGGGGAAAAACAGACGGACACAAGTGCTTCTTTATTTTAATTTGGTTACATGTTCTATTTTTCACATTTGAAAAACAATAAGGGCACTGCTGTGAGTGCAGTGAAAATACTGGGAAGCAGTAGCTGGGGAAATGGAATTTGTAGCAAGGAATACTTTTGTAATTAGAAGTAATAAAGAATATTGTAGATCTTCTATAAACTGTTGGGCTTGAAGTATAGCCTAGAATGTGTTTCATTTTCTTCTACACTTACACTATAAATGTTCTCTAGACTATAATTCAGTGAGAAGTTAATTATAGTGACATACAGATGAATCCTTCCACATCATCCAAGTGGCGTTCTGAACATAAGCTTGATGTTGGGAAGATATATAACTTGAAATCTGGGGATGTGGATAAGGTAAAAGAGTAAGTGTTAAAAGATGTTTTATTTTTAGAAAACTTTTCAAAATCTTGACATTTTAGCAGTCCACAGGACTCCAAAGGTAACATACTGTTTAGACCAAGCTGTACTATTATTGGATAATAGATTTTGAAAGACTATCAAAACATGGGCTAGGTTCCTGCAGAAGGGACTGTAGATTCAACAGTCAATGCAAGGTTATTGTGTTGGGGTTCATGCTATAGTCTCAGCAGGAGAGGACAAGTTTAAGGCTAGCTTGTATTACAAAATAAGACCTAACTTTACTTCCAGTAAAGTTCAGCCAGTACAGAAAGCGAGAACTTATATAAATTAGAGAAGATGAGAATTATAAATGAAAGTCTATACATCAAATTCTTAATCAGATTCTTAGATTATTTTCAGGAAAAATTAGCATTCATTTTGAAGAAAGAAACATAAAGGGTAAAATAAAGTGTCCAAAATATGGATTAAGTTAGTTCACTGTTGGTGAATGAGCTGGAAAAGAAGAAATCCACAGCAAACCCTGGGAGCCTAAGCTTGAGATCTGAGACTTGGTGTGTGAAGCAGATGGCATCTTTAATAATAATATCATTGAAAAATACATTAACAAGCAACAGCAGAAAACTAGGAAATATATTTTATTGGCCAAAAGCCAATGACCAAGAGTTATGTATTTGGCATGTGGTATTTTATAACATTTATTGAATAAGTGAGGTCACTGTCTTATAAGAACAATACCGATATAACTTAGTGATTCATATTTTTGTATAATATAAAATTATAAAAGTATCATAAAAGAGCAAGGTATTGAAGAACATGAGAATTTAGGCTGGACAGAGATACCTATAAGAATCCCAATACCCACAGGAAATACTGGCTTGCTTATTTAAGGCATGTTATCAGTAAAAGAGAACACCAAAAGGAAACGTCAGACAATCATCAGCTATATAGATGTCACAATCAGGTTTGGGAATAAAAAATAATCTCTGTGGAAGGTAATAATGTGAAGCCTCTACATTCTACATAATTTGTGATAGACAGATCTAAAAAGGAAAGGATGTAAAGGTATCAGCTTTTATTTCCTAATTAAAGTTAGAGAAACTGGTCTAGTCTAGAAAAAACCCTTATACTCTCACTGCCTGAATAGAGAATAATTACATTTGTAAAAATTATTTATAGTCTTAATAAGGTTGATTTAGTTTTTCATCACCTTCAAAAATTCTAGAAAAAAGATGAGAGAGATTTGTCTGCAAATTACCTGGAATTGAATAACAAAATCTGTAGAGATTAAATACCTAATTACCTAACACTCGGGAGGAATTTGGTTAATTGGCCTGGGGTTTTTACACAGTTATCCTTATTTTGCTAAACTCTGTCTTGCTCAAATTTACTTGCCTGCTCTGATGCCTTAAAAAGATAACAAGGGGGATATTAAAAGGGTTATTACAATCATGGCGAACATCACTAAGGTGCCATGGGTGGAGCAATTAAACTCCATCCTGGCTCATTTTGATAGACAGGCAGCTTGTGCTGTGGTTTCCTCATGATTTCTGTCTAGGTTGGACACAGAGCAGACGAAGCTCTATCCCTCCTGTACAAGGCCTGGGCTCCTCTACTGTAAACAGACAGAAGCTGAGAGTGGCTGTAGTGGGGTAGAATACCTTCATGACGAAGAAGAGAAGGATGATGATGACCACGTTGACCTGGGGGTGAATCCACACAGCTGACTGGCCCAAGCTCTGGGGGTCACCTATATGCTTTACCCAGGTGTTGTTGTCAAAGAGAGTGCTGATAGCTTCACGGGGCATCAGCTGTGAGGGGAGAAGCCGAGCAGGCAGGTTTTCCATGAATGCACTGTATGCCCTGTGTTAGAGAATGAACCCCCAGCCTTGTTCATCCAAAACTCTTTTTCTTTTTTCTCTGAGAGAAAATCTACCCTTGGGCCAAATTATGCAAGCACCAAGTCTGAGCAGTTGCCCTGCTCCTGCCTTAGATCCAGAGTCACAGGTATGAGCTAACCCCCTGCTCTTAGATACCACTAGAGCTGACCTCTCCAGCCATGAATTGACCCATTCCTGGTGGAAAGGTGAGCGAGGCGATGATGAAGGTAATGACTCCAGGATACAGCAGGCGGCTGAAAAGGAACAAAGGGTTAGCTCACTCTCCCCCTCAGCCAGCCCACAGTGCGGCTACACTCAGCTTCCAAGCTCTGTTTTCCCATAGTCTTCTATTCATTTCAGCAATGCATCCTCTCTTGGTCAAGACAATGATGGCTTGGGAAGAGCCTGCATAGCTAGCCCCTACCCACAGTGTCAGAGCTTCTCTTAGCTGTAAGGAGCAACTCCACCTAAAGGCATTCACCTAAAGGAGGAACTGCTGGGCGGAGATCAGAAGCCAAGTGTGCAGGGCAAGGGAAGGGCAATGACTCACTGCTTAGCAAGAAACTGGCTGAGAGCCTTGTGCTTTCGGACACCGAGCATGACTTGGCGATGCAGATAAACGAAAACAGCTCCCAAGAACCCGCAGCAAATCCTAAGGGTGCAAGTCACAGGGCTAGAAGCTCTGACCCAGACTCTGGAGGGAAGCAAACCAGCAGCCTTCCCGCCTCTCACTACTCAGCTGCCTCATGGTTAACCCATACTTCATTTATGCCCTCCACAGCTTCTTCCTGGTCCACAGCCACACCCCAGCCTCTGCTCCCCACACCCAGAAAGAGTGGTCCCACTAACCCAATGACAGCAAAAGCTGGGAGTTCCTTCAGGTCAAAGGGGAAATCCATTCGGAAATTAGTTCTGAACAGAGCAGTAATGGTGACTGTGGGATGAAAAGGAAGCATTAGGGTGGGAGCCCAGAGAGCTGCAGGGGCAGGAAGAGTGTCAAGTTCTTCCCTTCTTTCACCCCCACCCCTCTCCACTGAATCTTCCTTTGCCCTGCTAGCATCTCTCCGTGCATCTACCCTCTCTCTAAACCATGATCTAATCCCTCCCTAAACCCTGAGCCCTGGTCTTGCTTCCCAAACGACCATCCATTCTTTAGCCAAAGTGCTCCAGAGTTACACTCTCTGCCCCTTTACCACCACCCCTCTTTCACATCCTCCTCCGAGACCTCCCCTGTTACCAGCATCCTTGTTCCACACCGCCAGGACACGGAACACAAAGGCACTGAATGTGGCTGCAAAGAATCCTCGCCAGTAATTCCGAACAGCAAAGTAGGTAGAGGTGACCTCGATGCTAAACAGCACTCCTATGGGGCAGGAAAGCAGGTCAGATGCAGACACCCCACACCTCCCACTGCTGGGACCCCAGGAGCTTCACCTGAACTGTAAATCAATGAAGCACTTGTGGAAGTGACAGTTTCTTATTGTTCCTTACTATAGCCACATACTTGTCTGTGGAGGCTTTTTCTACCCCCAGCCAAGGAATGTGAACTAACAGGTACTGAGAAGGTGGGAAGTGGATAGGCTCTTAACTCCCTGAACTTCAAGCTCAAGTATCTTTGTACTTAAATTATAGGACTGAGTGGGGGTCACAACTGTCAAATATCCATGGACATTTATGGAAAGGTGAAACGGTTCTGCAGAATTATTAAACAGGAAGAAGCTTCCAGAGCAGGTGGTCAACATTGTTGCTAAAGAGGCTTCAGGGTTTGCATATTCCTTGACACTCTTTTTCATCTCCCTATTGCTCTTTCCACCCAAGGGCAAGTTTATGAGAAATAAGAAAGACAGGAAAGGGCATTTTGCACATCTACAGGATTCAATATTTGAGAAAAAGAAAGTAGAGCAGTTTCTAATAGTGATGATGAGACAAAATGTGCTCACAAGGACAAAAGCCAGGACAGCCAAAGTGAGAGGAAGGCAAACCAGCATGCTTAGCAAGGTGAGTGAGGTAAAAAGGAACCGCAGCTAGGAGTCTCTAGGTCTAGTTCTGAGGGGAGAGGCTCAAGCAGAGAGTGAGGAGGGAAAATGTAGCCGAAACAAGGAGTGCTGAGCCACAGGAAGCCGCGCCACCAAGGCTAGAAGAGCACCATTTGCAACAACAAAGAAAGTGTCTGTATCTTTGATTAGGTCATCAATGATCTTACTTAAACCTTAGCTAAGCCTCTTCCGTATCAAACAGGAGGACAGAGGACTGAGATGGAGCTGAGGACCAGCCCAGCAGGAAAAACAAAACATGAACAAGGCAAACTTTGTCCTTTTCTCATGGTGTACATTGTTGGTCTGCTCAGGGCTGGCCATTCCCTGCGAATTCAGACAGCAGCTCATATAATAGAAATTCTCTTCTCCCAGTCCTGTATTCAAAAGTCACATCTCCCAAATCCCTCAGGACCTCCACCATTTCTTTTGCAGGGGACAGTGACTAGCCACAATGAGTCTATGTACTAAGGAGATGGTAGCTTAGGGCTATTTACCCATGGAGTCAAAGCTGTGTTTTGGCAGAGGATTTCTTTTGTATTTCCTTCTCTAGAAAGCCATACCCATCTTCCTTGAAGTAGAAAGCATCTGTTCTCATCCTACTCTCTTGGTATGTTAGATTATTTTATTTTCCACTTTCAGATGTAGCTATATATTCATACCACTAAGTTTTCTGGATGTTCCTTGGAAACTAAGCCCCGGCATAGTGGTGAGAACCCATCTGGGGTTCAATGCCTATACTGGAGAGGAGAGGAGAAGAGAAGATATGGAGGAGGAAAGAACACAGCTAGGGACGTTCAAAGAATGGAGCTGAGTAATGAAGAGATATACCTGTCCTGCTCTTTAAATCCCAAGGGCAGAAGTCCATGGTGTGAATCACGTTGCCATAATAAAAGCAAAAACAGCTTTGTTCTGCCGAGTGTAATTATCCAACTTACATTTTATAACCATTTTCCTCCATGATAGACCTGGGAGGCTTTTCTGTAGCAGGTCCCCATCACAGTGTGATTGCGAATGGGAGGTAACTTTCATGTTAGCCTGAGACAAACATAAAATATGCTACTAAAAGAAAACAGAGCTTTAGAAACATGACCAGCAGCTAGAAACTCTGGTGTCTTAGATCTGGAGCACTTCTCTCTACTTCCACTCTGTTTTCTCTCTGGTCCCCACACCACGCTTCTACCCAATGAAGCCACTGTTCTTGGTCTCCATCCCCTGCTCCCCACAAACACAATTTCTTTCCCAATTTCACTCGTGCCAGTGGCATCAGTCACAGACATTGATTAGATTCAACTCAGTTCCTGGATTGTAGATCATCAACCTGGCTGCCTGTTATATATTTGATAATGCCATAGGAACTTTAAACTGCTATTCTCTAAGTAAAATGTATTCTCTCCCCTCCAGACCCAGTTTACTTCCTGTGTCCCTCTCATGGTCACTGTTCTCCCACATGATCAGTATCTATTGCATTGCAAGCACTGTGAGCCTGGATGTTGGCATAGAACTCTCTCTCCTATCTTCACAAAATATCAGCCACCAGGCAGCATCAATACAACTTCATCCCACTGGAGTTTCTCAGCCCCTCCTATATCTCCTTTGCTGCCCAGTTATGCCTGTCATCATGTAGAATCAGGACAAGGACAATGGTCTTCTTGTTAATCTTAGATCAATCCTGTTAATCCACAGCCAACTCTATCCTGCACACGTGTGCCAAAGGGATTGGATAGGCAGGCTGAGCTAACCATGCCACTTCCTTGTTTTAAATCCTTCCATGGTTTTGCTTCACCCATGACAATACTTCACAAAGTCAGGTTCATGAGATAACACAAGTCCCATGGCATAGTCTCTACAGAGAAGACTTGGTTGGAAGTGCTGTTTGCAGCCACCTTGGGTACCCAAAAGGCATTCCAACAGCTCAGATGTTCTCATTACCTTTCCAGTTCACTTGTTTATAACTACTTATTTTTTCCTTTGAATCTTGCATTTTTCTAACCAACTGGAAGTTGGGAGTGGGTTTTCACCCATTACACCTATTAACACTGGGAAGAACTGTGCTCTGAAAAACATAGTTGGGCAAATCCTACCTTAGAGAATAAAACTTGTATTATTTTGCATGACTTCTGCAGACCCATGATTCAGGCCCATTTACCTGTTCTGACTCACTTCCTGTTATACTTTGCCATTCTGCCTAGTACTACTTATTACTGTACGAGCAGATACTGACTTTGGATACTGTCCATTCTGTTCAGGGTTTCCTTTTCTCCTACTTACTCATTACACCATGGCAAACAATGTCTCTTTCAGAACGGAGGAGTGGCCCCTGGTTCTGGAAAGACTCAGTGCAGTAGTATAGGGGAATACCAGGACAGGGAAGTGGGAAGGAGTAGATGGGGGAAGAAGGGGAGGAAAGAGGGCTTATGGGACTTGGGGAGTAGGGAGCCAGAAAAGGGGAAATCATTTGAAATGTAAACAAAGACTATACCAAATTAAAAATAAAGAAATGCCCAAGAAATAATTATAATTTTAAAAGAAGAAATTAAAATATATTTAAACAGTTAAAAAAAAAAGCTTCACAGGTTTCCCCAGGCTGCCTTGGAGGTTCATTGCACTTTGCCTAGGAAGCCACATGGTCACTTAACTGCTGCAACGATCTGTGTGCCTGTCTCCGTGAGCCCCCTGAGAGTGCAGGACCAAGCCCACTACCCGGCACACAATGGGAGCAAAGGGGCTTTGGTTGTTTCAGTAAGATAATGAATTATATTGCTTTGATCAGTGCAAGGAGTTAGGAGCTGCCTATATTGTGAGTAAAAGATCTCAACACTACATTTTTTTTAATCCTGGTTATTCTATATTCAAAAAAAGAATCAAATACTACCACCTGAAGTATTTGAAAGTCTGTCATTTTCTGCATAATGTAAACAGCCTGAGCACAGCCCCTTCACTTACAAGTGCCTGTGTCAAGAGCAATGCCTTACTATAACTTTCCTAAGATAAGTCCCAAGACCAGAAAGAATCTCTGACTCCTCATAAACTGCAGTGTCAGGAAGAGAATGCAGATTCCCTTTACTTTAAAATGCATCTGACAACCAAAACAACCATAAGTTCTTCTTTTATTTGGAAAGCTAAGAGGTAAATAAACTGAGCATGTGTATAATTATAGGTGTGAATGTCTAACATGCAGAAACTCAGACACACTACCATTCACTGACAGAGGTTAATGACTTTAATGACTGGAGCTGACAACAGAAGTGTAAACAGGATGCCCTTACACTGTGTGCTTCCTCTACGTGAGAACAAAGCATATAGAATATGCTTTCGACAGGCATTGTGGCGCACGCCTGTAATCTCAGCACTCTGGGAGGCAGAGGCAGGCGGATTTCTGAGTTCGAGGCCAGCCTGGTCTACAGAGTGAGTTCCAGGGCAGCCAGGGCTATACAGAGAAACCCTGTCTCGGGGGAAAAAACAAAAACAAAAAAAACAAATCCAAAAAACAAAACAAACAAACAAACAAAAAAGTCTAGAATATGCTTTCATTAATTTTGAACTCTCACCAGACATCATTTCTGAGCTAAGCTATTTTAGATACCTAGAAAACTCCTTGACACAATTAGCATATCAAATGACTCCCATGAAGAAGTAAGGAGAGGGCCCTGAACCTGGAAAGGCTTGATCCAGCATTGTAGGGGAATAACAGGACAGAGAAAAAGGAGGGAGGTGATTGGAGAATGGGTGGAGAGAAGAAGGCTTATGCGACATAGGGGGAGGGGGAAACAGGGAAAGGGGAAAGCATTTGGAATATAAGCAAAAAATTTAGAAAATAAAATTAAAAAAAAGAAAACTCCTTTATGAAAAAACTGTAGTTTCATCATCGAAAAGAGGTTTCTAGCAACTGGTTGTTAAAGAAGTACATGCCTTTCTATAACTTTCTTCAATTATCAAAATGAAGCATTTCTTCAATTATCAAAATGGAATTTCATCATCAGTGATTTCAATGAATGAGCCACATCCCTGTCCTACTAATATAGTTACAACTCAACTTTGATAAGGGAATAAACAGGCCTGCCTTTTGTGACCATGTCCTGTCACTACTAACCTATGATAATATCACTATTTTTCTTATACGGATCAAAAGAGTTAAACCCACTTTTAAGTTGCTGGCATATAAAAAATAAGTTACTCTAAAGCTCCCATAAGCACTTCCCATTCTAAAGTTCATCATTAATCTATATACAGTCTACTGAAATCCCAGTGTCTTTAATAAAACAAAAGAGGTACGTTTTCCCTTGGAGAAGGAAATACACAGAACCTCCTGTTACAGAACAATATGTGTAAAGCAAAAGTCTTGGCAATGCAAGAAGGCTTTAGCATAGGTAGAGATCAGGAGACCAGTGTTTCTAATACCTGACTCTGCATGTGCTGCCACCATGCCCCTGCTCCAGTCACTGGCCTTTCTATGATGTTCTACTGAACTGCACTTATAATGTTAGGTGGGAATTCATGTAAAATGGTTAGAAGAAGGCACAAGGCAGGTGCTACCTAAGAGCAGCCCGCAGCTGTCTAGTGGAAATGGTTAATTGCAGCACTTGGTGAAGCTGACAAGGACCATCTGGTCGGCTCATGCTCGGGGGAGAGGGCACACTTGCCTCCAAGTGGTGTTCCAAAACAGCAGCCGACCCCCACGGCACAGCCCACTGTCAGGATGTCAGTGTAATAGTATGGCTGCTACTAGGGAGAGACAGACAGACAGACAGATAGACAGGTAGGGGGAGAAGGGAAGAGGCAGAGAGATGGGAGGAGAATAAGCATGGATGGGAAGCAAAAGAGAATGAGAGACCTACATCACAGGAATGAACACAGTCCCACTGTCCCTGTGATTCCCAGGCCAGGAGAAACTCAATGAGTTTGGCAATCAGGAAGTGACCTTATGAGCTCAAGGCCAGTAATCCAAAACACATCAGGAAAAATGTTAAGTAAATAGATGTCCAACAAATGAACAAACTGTGATGAAACAAAGAAGGGCTGGGGAGAAGTAGCAAGAGGTGGCAAGACTTCACTCCAACAGAAAACCAGCAGGTGAGAGCAGCTGATGTCAAAAGAGCACTCAGCTCTTGGGTAGAAACATATGGGTCCCTGGAGCCCACGTGCGGCGATCCAGTCACTTCCTGGTTGCCCACCCATAAGTCCCTTCAGTGAGCATTGGCTCCTCAACCCCAAAGCTACAGCAGACACCAACCACCCATCCATGTCTGGCTCAGGCAACCAAGGTAGGGAGGAAGTGAAACTTGCCTCCATCAGGGGCTGCAAAGTAGCATCCCACGCCCACTGCACAGGCTGGCACCAGGAGATCAAGCTGCCCAGGCACGGTCTGCAACAGAGAAGCACGACGGGCAAGGCAGGTGGCAGAGGGGGACAGACAGGCCGTACGTAACCAGGGTGGATGGGGGTCAGAACCACAGGAGAACAGGGGCAGCACAGGAGGAAACATGGAAAGGAACTGATATGGTTCATGTGGGTAGGAAGGTAACATAGGGCAGGCCTGGCTCAGTCACCAAAGGGAGACACAGACCAGGAAGGGAGAGACACTAGGAAGACAGACAGAAGCTGGATAGAGGGGATGGTCTGGCTAGGATCAGCAGGCAGGGGCATGGAGAACTGGAGCATGTGTTAGTAAGATGCCCCCTTCAGCACCAAGGCCAGCCCAGAGCAGGCAACCCTCCCGCTCTCTGCACACACCAGGTACAGTCCTTGCTGGGCTGTACTGCCTCACCCTTACCTCATAGACACCAGAGAACATGGACATAAACTTGCTGAGGACAGCAGCACAGATGCTGGCAATGTGAACAAAGGGACCCTGGAAGAGAATAGGAGAGACGAGGCTCAAGGGTGGAGGAGAAACATGGAGTGGCCACTGAACCAGCATTTCCTGCTCCAGGCCCTGGGATAGTGGCTAAAAATGGAGAAGCCAGACAAAAGTTCTGCCTTAAAGAAGACTCATTCAAGGAAGGAAGAGATGACAAATCAGTGTGCTATCAGATAATGCCACAGCCTAGGAGGCAAACGAAGAGGAATAAGGCAAAAGAGGCAAGGTGGGCACTAGGAGAAGGTGGCCTTCCCTGGTCAGTCACCACCGGAGTTAGTCCCTTGAGTGATAATTACATGAGTGAGCCTCATGGTGTCAGAGTGGGATGTTCTAGGGAACAGATACTCCAGGGGTCCTGAGTGGGACCAGCATGGCATGGTAGAAGAATGGAGAAAAGCCTCATAATCTAAGCACAGGGATGAAGGCAGACTGTGGGGCAGGCCAGCTGTTGGGAGCAGTGAAGAGCTTATATTAAGTGATATGGAAAGCTCTCAAGACTTTCTTGATTAGAGGTCAGAAGCATCCAATTCTGTTTTGAAAGATGCTTTGGCTACTGTGCAGAATGGTGAGGGGGTGGGGGTGGGGCTGAGGGTGGGGGAAGTATGTTCACAGGGACAAAACCAAAGGAACCTATCTGGTAGTTGGAAGAAGTCTCATGGGGGCTGGAGAGATGGCTCAGAGGTTAAGAGCACTGACTGCTCTTCCGAAGGTCCTGAGTTCAAATCCTAGCAACCACATAGTGGCTCACAACCATCCGTAATATCTGCTGCCCTCTTCTGGGGCCTCAGAAGACAGCTAAAGTGTACTTACATATAATAAATAAAATAACAACAGAAAAAGAAGTCTCACTCTAGATCTTAGTTTTCTCATGCCAAAATAATGGTGGAAACCAAGGACTGTGCTGATTTTGAGGCTAGCCTGGGCAACATAAAAGATCTAGGTTAGCCTGAGCTACAGAATGAGCCTATTTCAAACAAGCAAACACAGATCAAAAATAAATAATAGATTAAAGAATAATAAATAAGACAAGGAGATTGGTTTAGATTATTTAGAGGGCAGACATTTTCTAGAGACATTCTGGTTGCCATAACTTGGGCCTGCTGCTGGCATCTACAGTTAGAAGTCAGGGAATAATGCTAAGGTTCCCCAACTCTAGCAGTGTCACCAAACCTAGGGTGACAAACTTCCAAGGCTCCCCCACTTGTTACTGTCCTTTGGCCCTAGCTGAGTGCAGGCAGCCCTGCCGTCCCTTCCCTCAGCTGTGCACACTTACCTCTTTCCCCACAGGGATGCCACTGCCCAGTCCGGCTGTTAAGGCTACCACCTTGGCGACAAAGGCCTTGAGTGTGAGGTATTCCTTCAAGACAACACCACGAAGAATTGTCTTCATCTCAGGGATCCCAGAGCCTGGAAGAGGGTTAAAAGCAGACAATGTACATACATATGAGCTCATGCTAGAGGTCAAATGGAAGAGGAAAATGGAGCTGGGAATGGAGATAATCATGGAGAGGAGGTTGGGGGCTGCTGGTGAGAGGGAGGTCTGTAAAAAACCAGACTGTATCATCTTATAGAAAGTACTCACCCACAGCCTGGGGGGAGATGAGTTGGCAAAAGAGGGCGCTGAAGAGGATAAGGATAAGCGGGAAGGTGACCCAGGCCAGGTACTGCAGAGGAAGGCTGGGCTGCATCTGGGCATAGGTCCACTTGTAGGCTGCAGGAACAGACTCTGGGTCAGTTAGAACTGAGGGAAGGTTGACGTGAGGTCATCTCACCGCCACCCTCTCATTCACACCACCAGACAGTATGCCAGCTCACTCTCATCCCCTGGGCACCTTGTTCACCCGGCCCTGGGCATTCCTTTCACTGTACATGTAGACAGGTATTCCTTTCACTGTACATGTAGAAAATCTGAGCTGAGGGAGCTGGCTATCTGTCCAAGTTCCCTCTGGTAGAGGTAGCTGGTGGCTATGGTGCAAGTCAGAGTTGAGTAAGAAGATATAGTAGCACTTGGATAGAGGCCATAGGGTAACCACTGACAACAGAAGGGGCTCCTAAGTCTTAGGAATTTCAGTGGTGAGACTGAGGAATCCTGGGAAAGCTGCACAGGTCAGTAACCCCGTTAGAGGGGTAGTCCTAGCTTGCACGGCAGCTGGCAGGAAAGGCCTGGGTGGTGTTAGGGTTCTCAATAAGTTTAGTTTTATCTGGAGCCAGAGTCATACTTGATTATTCATGCAACATGCTCAGCCCAAACACACCTGGTCTACTCTAGGCAAGAACTCCCAAATAGCTTCCATATGGAAAAGGTAGAAAGCAGCAGTCCAGGGAGAACCTACCCTGAAGGCTCTTGGCGCTAACATAGTCCATGCACCAGCTGACCAGAGCCATTAGTAGGCCCAGAAGCACAAGAAAGATCCAATCTTCCCCCAGCTTCCTTCTCAGCACACGTCCCAGGCGATGGACACAGTCTAGGGGGAAGTAAAGGTAAAGAAGGAAGAAAGCAGTGTTCTAGTCATTTCTTTGGAAGCAGGCAGAGGAGTGAAAGTAGGATTCGTCTTTGTATTAGTCATTGGACATTTCTTTATGTCTCTACCAGTTGCTGTTCCTGTCATTCCAGAAAGCTCTACAACCCTACTCCTGTAATGTCCTGTAATGTCCATTGTGGAGAGCTGCACTTTAAAGGTGGCGCCCGTTTCCGCCTTCTCCTGTGCCACAGAGAGTGTTCTCTGTGGTAAACAACTCCTGATTTGGTTGTGGCTGTTGATCTATGGTTGTTTCCGCATACGCGGACCTATCTGCTTTCGCCACGTGGCTCACATGGGTTGGCTGCCTAGGGGGTTCTTAAGCTTTGCACGGGTGTTTCCTAGGGGGAGCAGTCAAAAGTAGTCAGAAGTCAGAAATCAGAAGATTGTTCAAAGGTTCCTGAATAAACTGCTTAAAGAAGAGTTCGTGTGTTGCATCTTTCCTAGCTGGTCGAGTCAGGCGCGGCAGTCCATGCAAAATTCTTGTTTCTTATGGTTGAGAAAGAAAGAAGACAAAGTATGTATGTGTGTGTTTACATGTGTACATGTGTTGGGAGATGTGTAATGGGGCATCCAGGTTATTCTCCCATCCCTGTACCTCCTGTTCCAGATTTCTTTATTCCTCAGTCCCCATCACCTTGACATTTAGAATAGTGGTCCTCATCCAAGTTGTCCATGGTAGAACTGGAGCCTATCTTCTTCGGCATTCCCCTGTCCTGTGACTTATATGAATATTGTTCTTTGTGATGGCCATATATCTGTATGAATAAAGAATGGTCAGTGTTTATCTTGTTGACAAAGAATACAGAAGAACACGTAGACAGATTTACAGAGAAAAGAAGAGCTGCTTTGAATCCTAGGCATTGAAGGTTGCATGCAGAGTACTTTATGGTCTTCCCTTCTCTCAACTCTTTTCTGTCTAGTCACACATTTCTGTTTTCCATTGCTCTTCCATGCTTGCTTCTGTTTCATCATTTTCTCCAACTCAGACATGTCTTGGTCCATAGTAGCTTTTACCAAGAAACTTCTACTTGGAAGTGGAGATACTAAGAACTGTGTGAAAATCACTCTTCCATACAGGGCAAGCATTTCCTGTATTACCCAGTGTCCTGCAGGTCTCTGAATTTCCCTGTCACCCCTGCATTGACTTACCATCTCAGGATCCCAACTTAGACAAAGAGAGGCCACAGTAACCTAGCTAATTATATGTTATATAGACCTATATAGTTATGTAACTCTATAGTAAATAGCTATATATTTACAGTGCTGGATGGTGTCTGCTTGTGTTTTGCCTTCATATGCTTGTCTGCTTTGAGACACTCAGCTTTCTTATTAAAGCTGTACAAAGCCCATCCATCTCACATTCCAGAGCTTATAGACACAAACAGGAACTGGGCAAGTTAATTTACTTCCCAATGTAAGCTAAGTAGGTCCTACCAGCAATTGAAGAGGGCAGACACATCCCTGTGTTAGTGCTTGTGTCTGTAAGGGATGTATGAGTGCTAATCACTTCATGATAGCTACACACACTCTACACTAACTCATCCTCTGGGGCAGGGTCAGCCCAGGCCACGATTCTGGGACAGCCTGGGTAGAAGGGATTTTATTTCACAATATGAGCAGCAGGCACATACTAACTATCCTACTCATGTGGAAATCATCATTTCTCTTCCACTCTACCAGTAATCCAGAGATAGAAAATACTCGTAGCTGTGCATGGTGGTGCACACCTTTAGTCCCAGTGCTCAGGAGGCAAGGGCTGGTAGATATCTGTGAATCTGAAGCCAACACGGTTTCCATAGTTGCAGGCCAGAAAGGGATGGACAGTAAGATCCATTCTCAAAAACAAACCCAGCCGGAAAAATACTTCCCTTGAAGATCAACTCTTGAGGTAGTCTTAGCACTTTGACTTGCAGACTGGGAGAAATGAGGAAACAGTGGTCCCTGCCTACAAATACTCCAGCTGGGAAAACACTGTTAAGAGCCAGATGTATTCAGCTGGTCCAGCAGTAACCACCACAGTATGACAGGTTTAGGGAGGGAGAAATCAAAGCCCAAATGTACAAGTGATGAAGTGTCTGCAAAGTGTTGAGAGTCCTTGCGTGTGTGCAGAACTGAAGTAGAAGGGGGACAAGACAATCCTGACAAAATGCTTTGAGAGTCTAGTGTGTACAAGACTGAGGTAGGGATTGGGGACAGAACCATCTTGACAAATGCTGACGACTACTGTAGCCTGGGAGCTCTACACACCATTACACATTTCTGTGTTAGTATTTTCCCTCATAAACACTAGACAAAAAGAAAACACATTACATTCTTGCTTGCTTTCAAGGTGGGTTGAAATCCGGATGAGCTCTACTCCCAAACTAAACTTGCTATTCTTCCTTTGGCCGAGTGTCCCATTACCAGAAAGTGCTCTAACTAGCTAGGCAGAGGTGGTGCGTACCTTTATCCCCAGCACTCTGGAGGCAGAGCCAGGAGGATCTCTGTGAGCTCTAGGCCCACCTGATTGACCGAGCTAGTTCCTGGACAGGCAAGGATACACAGAGAAGCCTGGTTTTGAAAAACCAAGAGAAAAAAAGAAAAAAAAAAAAGTACTCCAATAGTACCTTTGCTCATGTGGCCAGCTGGCCTCCAGAAATGACCAGCACTGGGGTGAGGGTGAGCTGGCTCTGACATTTATATCCTACGGAACACATCTCCCTCCCCACTGTGGACCTACCCTTAGCAACCGCTCAGAGATCCTCATGACCCTTATGCTGATACCACCTACACAGCCCACCTCCAGGTTCTGAACCTGACTCCAGCCAGGGGCCACAGCCCTGTCAGCAAAACTCCTTCCATTCTCTTCCAGTCTGCGTTCTCTGCAGTTAGGAGGTATATTCACTTATGTTTATAGTGGCCTGTAAATTTCCCAAGGCAATTTCACCTTCCTTATCTTGTGCCCACACCTATTTCTGTTCTAGTTGGAACAGTATCCATACCACTGATCCCTAAGCTCTGGAGAGTAATTGTCTTTGGGCATAGCTTTGTACTTTCTTTAGTGTCTTATGTCTCACAGAAAGTTTTGTATTACAAGTGTGTGTGTGTGTGTGTGTGTGTGTGTGTGTGTGTGTGGTGTGTAGGTCAAAGAACAGTCTGCAGATTTTTTTTCCTTCCACCATGTCAGACCCAGGGATCGAACTCAGGTTGTTAGGTTGAAGCAAGCACTTTTACTTACTGAATCATTTTGTTGACCCTTTTAACAATTACAATCCCCAACAAACAAATAAATAAACAAACAAAACAAACAGATCTCAGGGACTCATACAAGCTATACACTAGAACTCGACCTCCAAGCCCTTAAAAACTGGATTCCATTTCTGTGTTTATTTCAATACTGGTCATTGATCATTGATAAGTCATTCACTGTTTCCTCTGCTTTCCCAATGCCTTTCTTCTGCCTTTTGTGAAAATGTTCCCCCCTCTCTCTTTCTGTATTGTGTGTATGTGTGTGTGTGTGTGTGTGTGTGTGTAATGCGCGCACATGCATTCTACAGGGGATTGTGTATAGAAACCACTCTGGTTATGTAAGCATATAAGTTGCACTCTTCACTTAAGTGTGGCTTTGCCGGCTCCCCACATGGTTTGAATATTCGGTTAGTAAAGGCTATGTAAAAGTGCATGCAACTCTTAAGCAAACACACTAAGCTCAGATCTTTAAAAGGCTTTCATATATTGAATATATTTACCATTTGATTTTCAAAATAAATTCTGTCCCCCCCTTCTCACCTAACAGTCGTCACTAATCCTTGGCCCCAGACAACTGTCTGCTGCTTCCCTTCCCTCCCCAGGATATTACCTGTGTTGGGTGGGCATTGTGCCTGGGACCCATGTCCTTTCGGGGCCGGTGCTGAAGGCCCCCATTCTCTGAGGGCAGTCCATAGCTGGTACAATGTTCAAAGGGCATGTACTGGTACTGGGGGGCACTGCCCCACCAGCTCTGTTCACCTCCATGCCGCTGGGACTGGGACCGCTCCATGTGTCCTCCCCACAAGCCCCAGCCAGGCCTTGGCCTGCTTGCTTCTAGTCTCCCCCAAGTAGTTCCTTAAGCCTCTGCTTTTGACTGTCCCCAAGGCGTCTGGGGCAACATGCCCACCTCTAGCTATTTATAGCTGTCTCTCCATCACATGACACTCCCCCCCCTCACTGACACATCTGATCCTTCTGGGGTCGAAGCAGGTGTGAGTGGAGTGTGGGGGTGGGGGCTAGGATGAGAACCTGTGGGACAGTCCAACAGGGAATTCCCTCTGCCAGCCAGCAGCACTGTTCCTTTCCTACAAGACTCATAGATCCAGGTTACTAGTCCCTTTATAAATATCATCAGGACCAGAATGAAAAAATGTCCTGGTGAAATCTCTAGGCTGTGGGTGTAGCTGAGTCTTCCCTGTAGATCTCGTGGAGATTGAGGGGAGAGACAGTGTGGAATGAAGCTACTCAGTGTCTTGGTAACATTAGACAGGCAGCTCACCTGGGGGAAGAGCCTCTCTGCCATCTTTCCATGTTGGGCAGGTTTCAGCTCAGTGGCTTTTAAGGCTTCAGTCCTCATCTGGACTTTTCTGTGGCCAGCTCTCCACAAGCATCGACTTCCCAGCTTTCTCCTCCAAATCTCTGCCCTTGAGTCTACCAAAAGTGGCTAAAAAACTGCTCCAGTGCCTTCCCCTTGATACCACCCTTTATCACCACTGGGTGTGGAATGTCTCGGATTCCCTAGACATATGTGTTAGCCCCACCAGCAGCTCAGATCATTAGTGGGACTGAGCTCTCAACTGGACTGTGGTGCCCATGACAGCTTTACCAAGGTAGGTTAGGTGACAGGTGAGGTGAGGTAGGCTAGAGTCGTAGGGCAAGTGATAGTAGGAACCCAAGAAACAGAAGATGGGCAAGTAACACCTTTGCTAGTCAATACATTAACTTTGATGAGGGACAAAGTACTCCTTCAGGCGTTGTGTTTTTTTCCATTAGGTTCTCTTTTTCTAAGACATTTATTCCCTATCCACTCATTATAGAAGAAACTGAAGCAAACTGAATTTCGGATCCACCATGAAGAGGGGTCTATCTTAGAAGTCCAAGCTCATGGACTGAAAGGTATGCACACCAAATATCTGGTCTGCAGTGTGATTCTGACCTACATTAAATGAGATTGCTCAAAGTGGGAAGAGAAGATAGCATTAAAAGTACCTTTTAATTTTTAAAAAAAATTCATGAAAAAATATTTAATTTTATTGTCATTATTTTTAGTGCCTGTCTTTATGTGTGGTACACACATGAGTACAGGTACCCATGGTGTCAAGATGCCTTGCAGCTAGTTTTAGCAATTGTGACTGGTCTGACATGGGTGCTGGTGGATCCTCTACAAAGCAATAAATTCATTTAACCATCAAGCCATTTTTCTGGCCCTTTAAAAGAAAAAGGAATCTTTGTGTGTGTGTATGTTGTGTGTACATTTTGTGGGTGCAGATGTGTGAGGGTCAGAGGACAACTTTTGGGAATTGTTCTCTCCTTGCATCACGTGGATTCTGGAACTTGGACTCAGGTCATTAGTCTCCAAGTACGCTTTGCTGTCAACAGATGAAGGTGTAAAGGAAGTTTACACACACGACTCAGGAGCAAAAAAAAAAAAATAAGATAAAAAAATAAAAAACAAACCCACTTACACTAAGATGTCAGATATACTCAAATGTGATAGTGTTTATAAAGAAAAGTGCCTTTTCTAGGTGTTGAGTATCACTTATCAGAGAGAAATATACATGAAAACCACAGTGAGACATTACCCACACCCATTAGGATGAGTGGCAAGGGTGAGCTGGGCAAGCCCTGGGGAAGAGGCACAGAAAGGCAACCCTTAGGTACTGACAGGGAGAAACTGCCAAGGTCCTTATGGGAAACAGAAACAGAGCTACTGTCTGACACAGCCGTCCGTCCTACTTATGTTTGTATATAGAGGGTAACAAACCACCGTCTCCTCAGATATCTGTGTTCTTTTGTTCACTGTTGCATATTTATAACAGCCAAGATACAAAAACCACTTCCGTGGCTGTCAATAGGTGAAGGTATAAAGGAAGTTTACACACATGACTCAGTGACAAAAAAAAAAAGACACTTTGTTTTTTAGGCAGTGTTAAGTAAGATGTTAGACATATTCAAATATTGTGCATGATGTTCATATGCAGAATCTAAAGTAGTGAATCACAAAGAGTTGGGCTGAGATGGGATTCCTGGGAAGATGCAGGTCATGGGCACACAAGTTATTCAGCTCTGAGTTTTAGAGAGCCAACGTACATGGTGGCTCCAGTTAATACCACACTGTATACCTGAAATCAGTTACAGGTAGGTTTCAGATAAGCCACACATACACATAGGGCTAATGTGAGGTGATGGTTCAGATTCTGGATCTTGGGATCATTTTACAATGCATACATGCTAGTACATCAGATTGTATACTTTCACTTTGTATATCACTTCTAATTGTCAATTATATACCAGTAAAGCTGAAACTAATAAAAACATCTGTTCTAGAATCTGTCCTGAGATTGCAGGGTTTAAAATTCACCCACAAAGATTAAAAATGCAGCACAGGACAGGGAGTAAGGGTCAGATGAAGATAATGGAAAACAGAGATCAAGGGGTTCTTAATAAACAACAAAGACTATATTCTTGGGAGATCTTCAGAGTAAGATTTTTTCCCCCATTCGTGGAGCATGGCTCTCTGAATGTAACTACTTTCTTAGGAAACTTTCACAAACATTAGATGTGATTGCTGCTTCCAAAGTATTTCTGAGCACATTAGCTCTAAAACAGAGCAGTGTAGTCATGGACTAAGATTTGAAAGCAGAGGACTGCAAAGGACTAACAAATATATTCCAAGGTAAGTACTAACTGTAATGCTAACCAAGAGCACCAACACAGAAAACTAGTTCTAGACTGCAGGATATAAGAGTTAAACACATTGTGTTCAAAATTGAAAGTAGTGTAAATCCTATGGGCTATCATTTTACAAGAGAACTAAATTTAAACTGTGCCCACGTCTTACTATGACACCTCATTTTTGTACTCAGTGCTTAGGTTCTGATTTGGAGGGCCCCAAGATGGGCTGTGGGTAGTCCTGCAAAGGTCCTAAACTTGGATGCAAATTCCTAATCAAGCATGCATATATATTCTTTGAAAGTTTTAAATCGTCTATGTTTCATGATACTAAATTAAAGGGAGAATTATACAAGAAGATGGGGATATAGGTAGTTGTGTATGAGATTATCTTTTATTAGCCTTTCCTGGAAAAGAAACAGATTTTTCTTTCAGCTTATGCTTATTTTTCCAATTCCAACTTTTGCTAGTTTGGCCTCTCCAGTGCATAGGGCATATAAATCTGCCTTATAACGTTGCAGGGCTAGGGACAAGTGCCAGGGTCTTGTGCATGCTAGTCAAGCTTCCTATCACTGAGCCATACTGTTCCTCAAATATCACTGTGTGTGTGCATGAAACAGTAGTTCATCACAGACAAATGACACAATGACTCCAGGGGAGATAGGGCAACGCACACCCTAACCATCACTCTGTAAGGCCATCCAGTGTAGTATCCAACGGTTTGTTTAACCGTTTCTGTCTTCTTGAATACTGTATTTTCCTGGCATTATGACTTTTAACCATGACAATGACTTTTAAAGACACAAATCCTTTCCTTACCTTTAGGTATATGCAAATGGAGACTTAGCTACTTTAGCCAGTGTCTCATTAAAGACACCACTAAAGGCAGCACTATCATAAAATCAGATCTATGTGATCTTACAAGACAGGCCCCCTCAATACTGCATTTCTTCCTTTTTTTTTTTTTTTAATTTAGCTCAAAGTGTCTGAGCTTCATTGTCTCTTCTAGGAAAAAAAGAGGGCAAGTGACTCCCTATGAGAGAGAGGCCAGGGAAGACCAAATGGAAGGCTCCCAGCTCTGTGGGCAAAACTCTATCACCTAGCTGTCTTCCTCTTTAGCTCCCTCCCCCCCTTCCCTTCTTAGAGCTCTGCTCTTCTGTACAGTGGTTTCATTTCTTCCTGTTTTCCTTTCCTGTATGAGAAAACAGGATGGGGAAGGGCAGCAGGGCACGGCCCCCACCTCAGGGAGGGGGATAATTTTAGAATAGAATCCCCTGGCAGAGGTAAGTGGGGGAAGGGAGGAGAGCTGTGAAATTCAACCTGACACCCTTATTCAAGGGCAGGTGGGAAGGACATGGACTTAGGCTCGGGCAGGCTCTGGTCTGTAATTCTCCAAAATACCATCCCTCCTGTGTCCTTGTTATCTTGAAAAAGGGTACCTATGTCCACTTATCTTCCAGAATTCTGGCTCCAGCCTCCCTCCCGCTACACGCTGCTTTACTGTAATACTTTGGCCAGTCTCCCCAGTCCCTAGCTTCTTTGCTCCCGCATTCTCCCCACCTGCACTCCCTCATGTGGAGGCATGTTCGAGACTCTGCTGGTTGGCAGGCACTTGCCACCTCTCAGCAGCTTTCTGCAGCTCTTTCCCTTCCGATGCTCCAACAGAATGTCCTACTTCTCATCAAACCTCCCAGGCCACAGCTCGGACGCCTGCTTTTGATGCACACGCTCCAGGATTTCCCAGCTTAGAGTTTAGAGTTCGTTGCTTACATCTCTTCATGGCCAATCTGGAATTTGCTAAATACTTGTCTACTTTGAAAAATCTTTAATTTGGGCTGAATGAAAAATGGAACCCCAGTACCCTCCCCACGTCTACATCCTCTTTCTAGCCTTGCCTGTTTTTTCAGCTCCTGCCCCATAACCCAATATACTAGCACAACTACTTGTTCCAACATTTGAACATGAGAACTCCCAATGAAGATAGGCCCACAACCTGTTCATACTGAAAGACAGTGGTAGCAAAATAGGGGCTAATGAAATAAAATACAAAAGCTTCCAAAGATTGGGCATCCACAAAAACAGACACCAGGCACAAATCAGTAATGAGTATCAACATTTATTTGGCACCTGATGGCAATACAAAATCTTGGCAGTGGAAGGGTGAAGATTCTACCACTTATGCATCCTATACTGACCCAAAGGCAGAATTTGGCAGCAAGTCTTCAAACCACCTGGTTCATACAACAAACATTAATTGAGCACCTCAACTACCATAGGCCTCAAATTTGCTGGGCACCATGGAAATGTGAAGGAAGTTGTCGCACACGTGATATGTCTTCAAACAATGTAAAAAAAAAAAAAAAAACACACACACACACACACACAAACAGTGGATAAAAGTAAAACACCTGGAAAAAAAAACCCTATAAGAATACAAATACCAACTGAACTGTATACTACAATAGCAATTTAGAAATCGCAGAAGGTAGGTTCTAACTAAAGTTAGCTGCTTGTCTCCTCCTTTTATTCAGGAAAAGGATTTATTCATCGAAGACCTAGTAAGTGCCAGCTGCTGGACATCAGCAGGGAAGAAGTACAGTCCCTGCTCCCTTGGAGCAAGTACACGTGCCATGGCCACCTGCAGTAAGCACAGCGGGGACCAATGTGATGCCGTCTGAAGGAGGTGCAGAAGACTGTTCGTGGGAAGCATGGTCAGGGGGCCTCCACCAGACAGAGACTAATCTAACAAAGAGTCAGAACACCTGCAACACTGAGATGAGGAACTGAGAGACGCTGGAGCCTAGAGAGAAATCACCATTCAATGATCCAAAGGGAAGCTAGGAGCCAGATCTCGTAAGCTGAGTAAAAATTTGCATTTTAGATGAGGTGTAACTGGAAACTAGTGTTCTAAGCAAGGGAATGACATCACCAGATATTTTAAAAACCAAAACCACTCTATTACATGGAGAATAAATTGGAAGAGAGGAAAAAATGGAGATGCAAAAGGCTTTCAAGAATACGAAAGTTTCCTAAGAGCAGAGACAAGTGCTGCTAGGTTCTATCATGTATGGTACTCTCCCCACTAAAGCACAGAGGAACAATGAGAAGGGAGACACTGCCACAGAAAACTGATGCCTTATGCTGAAGCAGAAGGCAGAAGAATAAACAACTACAGTACAGCTTAAAGTGGCCAGAAGCATCCTACAAGGACGACCTCAGACTCGGCAGAAACAGTGACTAGGGTGAAAGGAAAGAGGGGAACCAGTGCAAAGCAAGAGAGATCCTGGAGGCCAGCCCTCAAGTACAGTTTAACTGTATAGCAGAAACCACAGGAAGGAAGGAGAGATCCTGGAGACTGGTGACAGGTGGGTATGATACACAGCATACTCACCTGTCACTGCATTTTTATGTTGATATGCCTGATAAGGTTCATTCAGTGACAATTCAAATAAAGCATGACCAGGGGAATTTCTATGACTTCCAGTGTCATGACATAGAGACCCTAGGCTCTGTTCAAAGGCTGGGTGCACTGAGCACAAAGGAGCCAACGGAAGGCTGAAGGATTGTCCTTCACTAGGGCCTGAACTCATGGGGATACACACAAACTTCTCAAGTAGCAGGGTCTCATCTGCCGCTCCATGACAGATGCAAAGACCTATATTAAATTGGGACATCTTCCAAATCTTCACTGTGGAAAAAATGAGGTTGTAGACATGGGAAAAAAAAAAAGGAGATGATCTCTGAGATCCTTATCTGATTAAAAAAAAAAAGCAATGACCCAAGTATCCATGGGAAGAAAAACATCACAAACATTGAAAAGTCCATATGCCCTCTCCCCACAATAATACTGTGTTCACAATGCCACTTTCTAGGCTCAATGGCTGTAGCCAAAATGCTCCTGGCAATACATCCATTCAGAGCTGGCTCTACAGAGGAGAACACCACACAGGAGGAGCTGTCCTTAAGTTTCATACCAAAGACAGACAGAGATGGCTAACAGGAAACAAGCCTGGGAGAATCTCACATCCCTGAGGGGGTAGACAAAACAAAGACCATTCTGAAGAGAAGTCTCCATTGTGCGCCCAGTGGTCCAGTGGCCTCCAACAGCATGACTAGCAGGTGGCATCACGTGGGCGGGTAGCCTGGGAACAGGTAGAGCTGCCGGCACAGAGTACTACAGTACTCAGACATCTCCTTGCATCGGTGGAATTCTGTGCCAGGGGCGTAGCCTTCACGCTCCTTGATAAGGGCATTCACCTGGGAAGGCAGAACCAATGGTCCAAAATCTGAGATCACTTTGCGCTTCTATGTACAGACCAACCGGAAAGGTAGATGAAACTGTGCAAGGCAAGAAGGAAGAACAACACTATGGAGACAAGATGCAAAGGCTTGTGGAGCCAGCTGGAATGGACTTACCTTAACAAGCATGTCGGCCACATGCATGTCACAAGCTCTTTCAGAGAACACCTGCGTGAGGGCCTCAATGTACCAGGAACCCCGTTTGGTGTTCCGCATGGCAGCATTGCCTACAACCAGAGGTGTGAAGGTCATGGGCAAGCTTCACCAAGTCAGACTTCTATTCCACCTTCTACCCTCTCTAGTATGAAGTAGACTTCAGTATGAAGACAAAACGAAACAAAATAAAATAAACCCTACATCTAGGACAGTATAACCTTTTGCATCCTTATGATGTCTCAAAATACCTTTAAGGCAAGCGTAGCCACATATCATGTCCGACCGAGTAGGCAGTCTCATCTTCATCAAGCCCTCTTTCCCAGCATCACTCTCCTCACACCCAGGGGATTGTGAATGGCTCTTTCCATCTTGCTGGTCAACCCCTCTATCTGTCTCATCTGCAAAAAGATCAACAGAAGAGATGAAGATGTTACTTTCTTTCATCTTTTATATAGATCTGTTAATGGCACACCCAAGTTCCCTATAATTGCGACTGAAGAGTCATTTTTAGCTGTTGCCGCCAACCTATAGCTAAAACATTAAAAAATTGAAATTTAAAAAGTTATTACTTTCTAAACATGCATCATTGTTTGAGGGGCAACTTCTAAAGGCCAGGCACATGCACCTATATTCCTATTCTGAATTAAGTTTGAATGAGCCAAATTAAATAACTACATATTCCTTGCAAATGCAGTTAGGAATAATCGTATTAATTTGTTCAGTTAGTAATGCATAGAAATTACACTTTTTTTCCTGAATTAGACAATAAAATAGTGATATTCAGTCTTAGAAGAAAAAAAACAAGTCTGCTTACTATTCATATTCTACATTAAAATTATAACCTTAAATTATTATCAGTTTTAAAAAATGAGAGTAAGTGTGATCAGAGGTTTTCAGTATTTTTCAAACTTCTAAAACTTTTCCTACTTGTTTATTGTTTGTAAGACCAATTTGATAATGGTCCAAAACTTAGAGAAGTTCAAATTTGGAAGAACTTAAAATTAGAAAAAGAAATGAGTATTTTCTCCTACAAAATGAACAAGCTGCTGTTTATTTTAGAGTTAGGAAGGAGTTACGTCTGTAGAAGGGAACGGAGTGAAGATGAAGAGGTCAGCACACCTATCCCAAGATCACCCTTTCACAGGACTTCCTACATACAAGACAAGCCAAACCTTGAAGAACTTTCAGTAAAAGGACCAAGGCTCACTGACTCAAAAATTTTCTTTCTTAAATTTAAATTAAGTACTGTGCATGTACCTCCCAGGCCTGCCTCCTACTCAGAGCTAGGGGCACACCGAGTTCAAAACTATGCTCTTATTGAGCTCATCCTTCTAGCTTGGGAGCCAATTATTGTATTTTGAGAAGATTGCTAAGTCCAAGTTTTCAGAGAAGTGTCAGTATCATATTTTAGTGGGCCCAATGTTAGACATTGGGTAAGTACAACAAAAATTACTCCAGAAAAAAGCAATTTCTCCATCCAGCCCCAGCACTACAGACACTTCTGAGGTAGGAAGAAAATAGCCATTAACGGTCTGTTTTGTTGTTACTGTCATCTAGACCAGGCTAAGGATGTCCTTAAGTGATGGAGAGCTTACCTCTTGCCTTCAAGTTTCAGGCATATTAACCAATAAACATTATCCACCTTTTCTACACAACTGTTTTCTACTTATGGTCCATTTTTAGAAATGAATTTCCTCTATTTACACAACAATTTTCAGTGCTACTGTGTGTGTAAAGCCAGCCCTGGGCCTAGAGAAATGTTTATGAAGGAAGAATGCTTGCCCTCACAGGCTCGTCTCTTAGCCCAGCTCCCATTCCATGGTAACTTTCCTAGAAAAACGCACCATTTTAACTTTATAGTTAAACTTACAAAGTGTTATATGTTAAAGCTCAAAATCTCAGCGATGACTAAAGGCTTGTAATTAGCTGGATTAACAGCCTGTGATCAGTCACGTCTCACTATATCACTTATAGAGATGCTTAGTCTTTTAGATTGGAGCACAGTTGGGGTAGGCGGATGACACTAAATGGTGGCACACAGTACACCTGGAAGATAAACTTTATAATCTTATGTTTGCCATGTGTCCCATCCCTTTTCTGGGAAAAACTCTTTTCACACCTCTATAACACATGCATCCATGGTTTATGTTAAACCTGCAGCCACAAAAGACTCTTCAAATGAGCCTCAGATAAGGTGACCTCATTACTGCACACTCGTACAGTTGCTATCACACAAATTTCATCCCTGCATGAGATCTCAACGCGAGATGCTCCACATACACTTGCTTTAATTTCCCGAGTAATGCATATACTAAGACCTTTGCTTCTGTGATGGAATTTATAGTCACTGCAATTCTGTAGTGACACACAGGGAAACATTAGGCACCTGCATGTTTGGAGAATGCAAACTTTAACCTGATGAGGATGCTGACCAGGCTGTAGCAGCCATGGTTGGCTTTCTTTCCCTGAAAGCTCTTAGGCGCAAATTTTGATAATCATCACAACAGTTTAAAGAAGTTGACTACACACAGTTTATAAGAAGGAAATGAAGTAGAGGGATGTGACGTGACTTCTCTAACTTCACATAATTATTAAGCAGTAGAGTCACAATCTGATTCCAAATTTAGATTCTTAATTACTACTGTTTTCCTCTAGATGAGAAGGAGGCCTATGTGTCTTCTGAGCCATGTTACACAGGCCTGGCTCTTAAAGGGATAGAAGACACTGCATGCAAGAAAGAAGAGGGTAGATGCAGCTCAGGAGTCCAAGACAGACATGAGGTCTGCACTGTTCTCCTGCATGCTCCAAGATGGTAAAGAAAGGAGGCAAGCGCATGGGAGCATGAACACGACACAGAGAAGATGGAGGAGGAAGAGAAGACAGGTCTGGAAGAGCCAAGCAGAAATCCTTAACCGGAATGAGAAACAGTAAAAAGTACATTGAAGTTAATAAGCAGAGAAGAGGCAAGTTCTTAGGAAAAGGACACACACCAGTAAGAGATTCCTGACAGCCATGGAGGTGTACAGAGCTCATCAGACTGACAGCCTGGGGCTGCCCAAGTCCTAGCACACCCCATGCATTGGGAGACACTTACAGAGCAAGAGAGGCGGTGGCAGCAGTGAACAGAAGGAGGTGCCCAGGGGATCCAATAGCACCTGAGAGGAGCAAACAGGAAAGTGAGAGCTGGTGGAGGCCGCCCAGGAGCCACCACCCAGATGTTGGTTTGCCAGGGCACTCACCTCCACGACATGCTTGGATGAAGAACATTTTTGGCTTGTTCTGTAGACTTGGACAGTTAGCATTGTCAAAAAGCCGGAAAACCTCTTGGAGCTACCAGAAACAAATAAGGGAGAGGGGAAGTTAGGGAGCCAGTGAGACCTCTTGAAGTCTAACACATACAAATTCAACCATCATCTGAAAGGTGGGGTGATGGCTGATGTTGTCAACTTGACTAGATTTACAATTTCTTAGGAGATGCATCTTAGCTTATTTTTGAGGGTACTGAATTTCCAGAGAGAACTGAGGAGGAAAGACCTAGAACCCAGACTGAAAGGAAGGGTTGGTACAAAGAAAGCCAGGCACGCCAGCATCTCTTCTTTGTGCTACATACCCAAATGCCTCATGTTCCTGTCTCCACTGGAGAGCTGGCTTCCTTGCCTCGGGGGATTATATCCTCAAACAGGAAGCCAAAACAGTTTCTCCCTTAAGTTGCTTCGTGTTCAGTATTTGGTCTAAGTCCAAGAAAACTAATAGTGAAAATTTATGGCAGAGTGGGATCAATACAGCAACAAACCTTCCCACAGTTCATAAGCCTTTGGAACTAGTTTGTTGGAGGAATATGGGAGAATTAGACACTGCAGGCTGCAAAGCCCAGAATGCTGTAAGCAGGGCTTCACGGGCAATTTTAGTAGGATTTCAAGAGACCCCAAGTGTTAATTATGAAAAATGAAGACACAGGCCAGGCTCAATAGATCACAGAACAGATCAAGGACTTTAATGAGAATTTAGCTTGTGTCCCACTTTGGAGAGGAACTGGATGCAGTTGTCTGTATTCTGAAAACGTGAGGTTGAATTTAAATAATGGACTAATTTATTTAACAGAGTATATTTTACCATACCTGTGTGACTTGGGTCAGCATAGTGACCCACTGCTTGCTAACGTTACCCACACACTTTCATAAAGAAAGGCCCTTGAGCTTGGTTAAAATGAAGGATAGAAATACCTTATTATTTACCAGCACCCCTCAGACTCTCAGGTGTCAAAGGCTCTAGTACACATGTGTCCTCAAGGATGACCAGGGCCCAGTGCTGGATATCAGGAGAGAGTTCTATCAGAGCCATTAAGGCAAAAACTGAACTCTACGTTGGACAATAGGAAAGGGGGAAAGACGGGGAAAAGATTCCAATCAAGGGTTATAGGGTTGAGGGTACACATTTCCACAAAACAGAGTACCTGGAAAAATAATCTTTAGGCGTACTATGCTGGATACAGGCTACCCAGAAAAATATTTTCCAAGGGTCAGCAAAAAGTCAGAGGCTGCTGTAGCCAGGCGACATCACAAGCTGGCAGCAGAGGAGGAGGCAGAACGAGTCACTTACACCAAGGCTCCAGAAAGCCAAGAGGCCAGGCAATGTGTAGCCTCGGCAAGGATACATGCCTGTATTCAACTCCTGAGTGGGTCAAACAGAAAGTGACTGCTAAGATGTAAACAGAGAGACAGCACAGAACGGAGGGACCAGAAACATGCGACCTTGGTATGGAAAGCTGCTGGCACCAAGAGAAGCAGGCCCCGAAGAGGCCTCATAAGCCACATGCCAAGCTAGAAGGAGCAAGATTCTCATGTGAGTCAGAGCAAATGCTATAAAGAGGAGGCCCGGCTGCTGAGCTGTGCGGGTTTGCCAGCCACTCAGGAGGGCTTCAGTGTGGCTTTTGTCCACTTCATTATTATGACCCCATTCCTTTCTTTTTGGAACAAAAATGTTTACTCTGCCACTGTATATTGAGTGTAATTGGTTCTCTAAGTTTTACCTTCACTCTCACAATAATTTAAATTTATACTTTTAAACAGTGTTGAAACAGCTAAAACTTAGGAGATTCTTAGAAATGTATTTTTCACTATGAAATGCCCATTAAGTCTTAAGAGAACTAGGGACAGGTTATGGTTTAAACGGTGATCTGTTTGGGTGTCTTATGATAGGACTTAGAATCACAAAAATAGTTTCCCTTTTTTTCTTGTAAAGATTTATTATTTGTATTTATATGCATATGTGCTGTACTAGTTTATATGCGTCAGGTGCATGGAGACTCCCACAGAAGCTAGAGGGTATTAGGTCTTTGGGAACTAGAATGACAGGCTTGCTCTTTAGCAGCCGGATGTGGGTACTAGAAATGGATCCTGCATCTTCTGTAGAATAGTAAGTGTTCCTAACTGCTGAGCCATCTCTCTAGCCCTAGAACCAAGTTTCCTAACCTTTAGGTCATAACTTCTGAAGTCTAAATATGTGGATCATCAAATTATTTATCAAAAGATTTCTGATGCACAATTACCAAAAGTTCAATCAAAATCAAATGCATAATGAATCTGAAGTGCTTCTGTGCTTGTTCTATTGTGTGGCTTCATTCCAGCCTTAGTTACTATGAACATGTAATATGTGTACTTGGCACCGCGTGTTCCAGTAAAGCAGGCTTAAATACTCGGCTTAATTGCTAGAATGTCTTTATTGGACACAAAGGTTTGTCTTTAGAGAAGCATAATGATCTCATTATAGAAAACTGACTTTTAATATTTTTCTATCAGCATTCTTCAGCAGAGACATATAAGATTGGTAATTTTTGGACTGTTCTGTTAGAAAGTTTGATTTAAAAAATTTTTTTTGAATTGCTGGATTGAGTTTCATAAAAAAATTATTGAATGGATTCTGGTTTGGGATTGCTTTTCCAACAATTTCTGAAATAGTCCAAATCATACATCTGCCATTTTATGCTATGTATTCATGTTAAGCAGTGTTTTTTTTTTTTTTAAGATTTATTTATTGTTATATGTGAGTACACTGTAGCTATCTTCAGACATACCAGAAGAGGACATCAGATCTCATTACAGATGGTTGTGAGCCACCATGTGGTTGCTGGGATTTGAACTCAGGACCTTCGGAAGAGCAGTCAGGGCTCTTAACCGCTGAGCCATCTCTCCAGCCCCCTTAAGCACTGTTCTTAATATTGATGATTATAAAACAAAAAGGTTAACTAACTCGGAAAAACAATGAAGACACTCTATGTCCAGCAGTATTAAAACTTCAGATGGCTGGGCGGTAGTGGTGCTTGCCTGTAATCCCAGCACTCTGGCAGGCACAGGCAGATGGATTTCTGAGTTCGAGGCTAGCCTGGTCTACAGAGTGAGTTCCAGGACAGCCAGGGCTATACAGAGAAACCTTGTCTCGAAAAAAAACCCAAATCCAAAAAACAAAAAAACCAAAACCCAAAAAATCTTCAGATGACATGGTTTAACAAAGCTCCTTAAGTTTCACTGCCACAATGGACTGTATGCCTTCAAGCCATAAGCCAAAATAAGTCTTCCCTTCAGAAGCTTCTTGTCAGGTATTGGGTCACATTAAGAAAAAGTAGCTAATACAGACAGACAGAGAGGAAGGCCTATTTTCAATGGTCAGCTTCTACAAAATTATACCTACCTGAAGCAGTTTGCCATCCACACCGTAGATGCCACCTTCCACACCGTGTGAGAGGAGTGCCACTATGCAGGAGTCTGTGACCCGATGTTCAGGTAACTGTGCAAACTTCCCAAGTTTCTCTTGCATTTCCTAGAAGACAGAGACACCTGTAGTACTGTTCATCGTAGTCAGCATCAACCTCTGATGCCTGAATTAATCTCTGGCTTGCTTCAAAGAAGCGTAACTTAATGGAAGATGAAGATGTTTCCATTTTCCTGTGATCAGTGATAACACATAAACTCTCTGAAAGGCTAAAGAAAACTATACACTCACAAGAAAAATGCACATGACTTCAGACATCAAACTCTGACTTTGGAGTCACGAGTTCACTGAAATAGATTAAGAACTCCTATATTAAAGTGAGTTACCGAAGAAGCCACATGGTGACTGTGGGGATAGCTCAGTAGGTAAAGTGTATCAATTAAAGTCTGAGGCTTAGAACTTGGATCCCTGGGTGAGCATGGGGCCTTGACTATAATTCTAATACCTGGAAGGCAGAGACAGGCATTCCTAGAGCAAGCTGGCTAGTTAGCTACACTAATCACACTGGCAGGCTCTGGGTTCAACTGGAAGACTTTGCTTCAACAAGTAAGGTAGAGAGCAGTCAGACTCCTGACATCAATGCTAGGGCCTCTATATACACACATGCATACCCCTAAACACATGTCAATACACACGTATATACATATTAACAAAACAAACAAACATGAAGCTATCCTGAGTAGCCAACTTCCCAAGACTCATTCCCAAGCCCTCAGTCCATTTATATATAAGGAGACAGTACTTTCTCAGCTATAAAAGCATAAACTGCTGACATGGGATCAAGTCTCAAGACTGGAGAACAGCAGGACTTATCTACTATCTATCTGGACTCTAAGTATACCACAATGATGTCTGCCTAAGACCCATTGCTCAGGAGAAGCAGCTGTGATGTTCTTCCACATAGGGAAGACTTCACACATGGCTCTGAGATCTGATCCATTTAGTTGGGAAACCCAATTCATATATTACAACAAGAGACTTAGGCCCTCTAACTTCCACTTTTTACTGTATGAGAAAATAATTACAAGTAAATTTTCTCACAGTGTGTGACGGTTAAGTGGAATATTGCAAAGAAAGAATTTAATCACCGTGAATTTAATCACATACTTCAAAGATCCTCCATTAGTATGATAAAAATGTCTGATAGAGTAATAATTTCAATATTTGTTCAAAGAAACTTATTATTGCTCAACCTGGGGTCCAACTTAAGAATTTTATCTTCATTGATTAAGTATACAGATACCACCAACTTAAGAATTTGGTTCTTTGAAAGATAACTACATTGTATCCATTATACTTTTTAAACCTAAGTATTCCTTTGCAACTGAAGAGGACTAGTTCAAGCCTTCTGTCTTACTTGCAGTGGACAGAGAGAAAGAAAAAAAATCCCATCATTGTGTTAGTTCATCTTAATACAAATTTTAAGGAAATAAAATGAAGATGAATTTGCTGTAGGCAGAACAGTCACAGCACACAAGACGCACATTTATCATCCTCTCCTCTCAGTAAGCAGCTCACTTGTGAATGTTGTGGAGCTTTTAAAGGTGCCGTCTCCCAAAGCGGCGATGGCGGCAGCACTCAAAATTCGTGCAAAATGTGAAAAGCTGAGCTTCAGCAAATCATTCTAATAAACTCTTCCCTAATTCTGACATTTTAAATTTTAAGAGTTTCTAATCTATCTGCTTGGAAATATTTGGTCTTTGGGTTTTTTGTTTGTTGTTTTTTGTTTGTTTGTTTAAAGACAGGGATATACTATGTAGCTCAGGCTAACCCAGAACTTATTATAAAGCCCAGACTGGCCTTGAACTCTCAGCTCTCCTGCCTTAGTGTCCTAAGCTAGTACAGCATCACAAACACTTATTATTATACCTGGCCTGTTTGGATACCTCTGCTTGTATAGCCTGTAATATAACTGGAAATGGAGAAACTGGTTTTGGTGCAAAAGCAGACATATTTTTTGGGTAAGCAAAAGCAACTCACATCATAGTATTTGTTAATAAATACTCTGAATTTATTTGAAGAGAATGAATAATTGTGAGTATTCTAGAGACAGCTAAAAGTTAATTTTGCTTGAAGAAGGGAATAAAAATAACACCCACCCACCCCTGGCCATGTTAAACTTGTTCTTTGTTTTCCTTATATTTTTCTAGGAAACTATTATGCTATAGGCTTATTATATCAGTAATGAGGGCAATAAAGTAAGAGAACATGCATACTTTGTCCTGAATAAAGAGAAATCATTCAACAAATGTAGATGACTTATTTGGGTGGATTTTTTTTTCACACACATAGCTTAAAATAGGATCTGTAGATTACTTTTGTATAAAATTATAGTACTTATATAAATAGCAGGGTTTGTAGCTCTTGGGTAGTCTTTAGCTGAGGAATGGAGGTCATGAGTGGTATATCATCTATAGATAAATGCAAAGTTGTATAGGTAGTTACATTTTCCAGGGATGACCCACAGAATGTCCTTATAATCTCCCAGTTGTCTGTAACCCAAATGCAAATTAAAAAACAATAGCATGTGGTGAGAACACATCTCTACTTCCTAATGTGCTAAACTATGATTCAAGAGTCAAGTTATCCAAGGTAGACACAACACAAATTTGATGACAGACACTGAATACATAACTAAGTGGTAAGAACACTAGTGTTCTCTTTAGTACCAGTGGCAGAAAAAAATTCTCTGCAACTAATTATATTATTATTATTTTTTTTACTGCAATGGAATTACTACTAGTCAAAATGAATAATGATACAAAAGAGGACCTTAGATTTCTTGGTTGTGTTTCTCTGTTTGTCCCATATTATATGTTAAAAAAGTAGTCTTTAGATACGACCAACAGGAAAAGAGAATCCTGCACATTCCCAATGTATTTGCAATGTAGCAAAGTACGATATTCCCAGCAAACACTTGGCTTGTGACATGTTCATCTTCTCTATACACTGCTCCCTCTGCATAGACTGCCTCTGTGAGTTCACCCACGCTATTTACTCTTCTGACCTCATCTACTCAAGTTATTTATACTCTCAGCTCTTGTAAGAACAGAAGCTCCAGCTCTGTTAGTAACACAGGGGGATGAACTAATGTTAAAAGCTCTCCACATCTATCCTTGAATTCTGACCCACATTAAATTTGTGTATGTGTGTGTTTTAATGATCCTGAAATTACAAGATGCTCAAAATTTAGTTTCACTGCAACCCACATGACAGAACAACTTGGGAGTGAGAATTCAGTAGCCCTTGAATCTGCCTTAAATACAGCCTTAATGAAAGTGGTCTAAATAAAGTACAGTTCATGGACTCATCAATTTTCCTGAATGTCTCAAAACAAAACAAAATAAAATGAAAGTCAGCAATATTTAACTGCATTCGTGAAATAGAATGGAATCCTTTTTCAGGCATCTAAGATTCACTGTTAACAATATACAATTAGAAAACCATAATACAATAGTTTCCTAGAAAAATATAAGGAAAAGATAGATCATATGCTTAGAAAACAAACATAGCACAAAGCTTGTTAGGTGACTCTCCAATTCACTCAACAGTTACTGAGGACAAGCTGCCTATTTCAATCCCCTTGATGATGGAAAAGATTGGTCTTGCTATGCCTCCCCACTCTTTCCTTGTAGGAGATTAAATTCAGGGCTTTGCATACACTATGCAAATGTCCTAACCACCAAGCCACAATTTCAATCCCCAGCCAAGGCTTTGAAGCAAGAATGGACCTATTTTAAATGGTCAGTTATGGGCATTTATGGTCAAGCTGGCCATAGCACCACGCCAGGAACAGCACTGGGGCACTTTATGAAACTGGCCACACCCAAGATGTAGCAAATACATAGTTATTTTCACAGAAGTGGGACAGTCAAGATGACCACAATAAACTTTCAACACAAAACCACAGTCCTCTGCTGCAAGGGAACAAGGGGAATTGATTTACTCATTTATAAAAAACAAGGTCTCATGTAGCCTGGGCTGCCCTTCCAATTACTATGTAAAGGAAGCTGGTCTTGAACTTTAACTCCTGACCCACCAGTGACACTTAAAAACAAGTCAGTGAGGAACAACTCATAACCAATTGCTTATGTGTGAAACTTGTCCAGAAGCAATCCAGACTTAGACTATCTCTAAATAGTATTCTCATATATTTTTCTACTTGCAACCTACTGAATCTACCAGAAGTAATGATTTAAACAATAATTGGCCTCTTAAGTAATGGTACCAACTATAAATGCCCGTGTAGCCTGATTTATAAATACCCTTTTGGAGTTTGTTTGGAGGGATCTCAAGTGTCTCATCTCTTCCTGAGTGACTGGGAGTCAGGTTTCTTAACACATACATGGGGGAACCCAAGCCTCCTGGGCTTATTCTAACTCCATGAAAGCATAGTTTCCCAGAGACAGCAATGCTCAGACAACAGCTGGCCCCAGTTCTTTTACTAGACTGCAGGAAGCAACACCACAGTGAGAAACATCCAGCAGGTACAAGAGAACAGAAACCCCCAGCCCCCAGTTTACACGTCAGCCTTCCCAGCCTCACGTACCTGTGCAGTCTGGTCATGCAGCACATGGACATCGTAGCCCAAAAGCTTGAAGAGAGTGACTAGAGTGGTGTGGTCCACATCTCCTCCAGAGCGAAATTCTAGGTCTTTCTCTCCAGTGAAGTGCACATTACTCAATACCAGTGCCAAGCCACGAGGCTGAGACTGCAACCTATAGGCCTAGAAGGAGGAGGCCAATTAGATCAGGAGCTTCTTGATGACAGGCAATGTTGTTACCCTACAAGATCAAAAATTTCAAAACATACCCCAAATAATAACCCACATCCTAAAAGCAGACAACTCTCTCTATCTAACCCCCTGTATTTTTTTTTAAATCACACTAGGTAATAAGGAAAAGGCTCAGAAGGCATCAATCAACAATGGTATTCTCACAAGGGCAAAGGCAGCAGAACACGCAAACTAGGTTCAGAGTAGCAGGAATGTGTCTCTCACTCCCCACTTCTCTCTGCTTGAAATTATGCAAACTCACCAGCTGGTAATGTGCCTGGTAAAACTCAGGAGTGCATGGCTTCACCTGAAGACAGGGAGGACCATCACCATTATCTAAGGAGTGTTCTATAGAATCTGTGGTAGGGAGAATGCCAAAAGTTAGTACACATTTCAGCATTGCTCCGGTACCTTCATTAATTAGTCATTTTAACTGTAGGACACCCTTTAAATGGAGGCTTTGATGTTTATTTCCCCCAACATGTAAGCTCAATGCTGGCACAGACCCTGTTGGCTTCTGTTCATCACTGCCCCCCCCCCCCCCACGCATGGCTTCAAACAGTAGATACTCGACTTGCTGAATGGTGGAGAGTGCTTCTGAGACAAGACTGGTTCAAGTCGCCTCAATACAGACAGGAAGCCCTAAACATAGGCTTTCCCTATTTGACTTTACGGAGGAGGCAACTCAAATCATGCACAGTAAACTGTATTTCCCATCTTAATAAGGTACACAAAAAAGCTGATTATTTTGAAGAATACTACCTATAAGGGAGGGGAATGGGTCCAATTTATATCTCTCTAACCTATCCTGCTTGCCTATCAAAATTCATAAAGAACTGTTCCTATCATGAAATTAATTTCACTTTTAGGGAAAAGTCAGATACTAGTCGTAAAGCAGGTACATCAACTTGGGAGGTTCCTTTTAATTCTTACCTGTGGATAGGCGGGGCTGCTTTTGAGGGCAGGACTCACACACGGAGAAAGGGAGACTTGTGTCATAGTCACAGCCCAACTGTAAGAAATCAAGACTCACCATGAAAGACCTCAGAGAGATGGTTCTGTCTTACCTAAAATCAAGTTTCTCTCTCACATGCCCCTTGTTCTCTATATTTTCCGGACAAACTAACCCATCCCAGGCTACAGTCCTCGGGCTTCATACCGGTGGGAGGACGTGTTGAATATCTGAGAGGGTTGTGAGCAGTAAGTCTTCCAAGTGACCCTGCCTGGTCTCCCGCAGGGCTTCACAGAAGGCATCAAAAGCCTGGGGTCCTCTCTTTGGCAGCAGGTTAAGGAGTTCCACATTCTGGCTGAAACTGCCCCCTTTGGCCTAGGGTAAAGGAATAAAACACTAAATTATATTTACTTATCTAGTTATAAAGCTACTTTTCCACATGAGGTTTCTAAAGTCCTAATTCATCCTGGCAATTCCTTTCTACAGGGTGAGATTGCGCAGGTGACGTTGTCTATAAAACTCTGAAGCCTGAGAAGGACATTCCTCTTCCTTAGCACACCCTTTTATCTAAGACCAGTTTATCTTCTTGGAGCCTCCCTCCACCCCATACCTGGATGAGCTCCCTCATTTCCAAAGTGATAATGTCCTTTTCTAGGAGATGTTCTAACAGTTCGCTCAGCAGCAGCTGTTTGGCCAGCACCACTCGATTCTTTTTCAGAGTTTCCTGATGGTCAGGATGCATTCCACACACTGCCAAAATCCTACAGAAAAAAGAAGGCAGACACAGGGACTTTCAAGTATAAGCCTGAACACAGAAGAGGAGAAAAGAAGTGGATAGAAAGAAGCAAGACAAGGCACATTTTTGTTAAATCTCTTTAGCTCAAAATGGACTAAGCAGTAATATGCTGACCCTAGCAAATAAGGTATAATTCTCCAGAGCATGTTTACATCAGACTATCTGGGATAATGATCTGATTAGGAGAGCAAAGAGCCATCTTGGTCAAATTAATATAAAGAAGCACAGACACATCCAAGAGAAGAGACATTCCTCTGACAGATGAGCCTCAATGTTCAGAAAACATCACATCCTTTTTATCATAGAAAACCAACCTAAGTTGAAAATGATCTTAAGACAGGAATAAAGTAATAAAAACCTAAAGCTGACACCCATATTTCTCAGATAGACACAAACACACTTGCTCCAGAATGCTCACATAAATTATATAAAAAATATTTCAGCCGGGCAGTGGTGGCGCATGCCTGTAATCCCAGCACTCTGGGAGGCAGAGGCAGGCGGATTTCTGAATTCAAGGCCAGCCTGGTCTACAGAGTGAGTTCTAGGACAGCCAGGGCTACACAGAGAAACCCTATCTCGAAAAAACCAAATCCAAAAAAAAGAAAAAAAATTCACATTTCCATGATAAACTAACACCAAGTGATCAAAATCCTACAAGGTATGGGTAAGTAGAAACTGAGTGAAAGCCACAGAAGGAAGATCCCAATGGTGTGACTTTTAATCACAAGGATCGTGCAAGCAATGGTTAAATTATTTTGGCAATTTTGTTCCCAGCAATAAATGTATTTGAAAGATTCCTTAGTTTTTCTCTCAAATTTGAAGAGACCTGCTTATGCTCATGAGTAGAGAACCCTACTTTTATGTGCCCAGTGTGTCTCCCTGATCTTATTTAGTATGAGACAATGCTTAGAGGCCGATGGCAATGGAGTGATAGTGTAACAGTTGACTTTATACGTTAAGATAGATTTTTAGATGAAGAGTTCTGATTTCAATGTGTGAACAAATAAGCATCTTCAGTCACTGAAATACCAATGCACTGGTCAAATGCCCCTGTGTAAAGGCTCCTTTGTAAGTCCTTTTAGTCAACAGTTAGATGGAAAATTAGGGTCCTGGGGAATTGCATTAGCAAGAGGTATTGAAGCAAAGAAATTATTCAGAATGTGCCAGCTATTTCAAAATTCACTAAAATCTGCTCTAAACGAATTTAAACCTCAGTTAAGAATCACCTTACAAGACAACACAGTAATGAGGTTAAATATAGAATCTGATGAAAATAAAATTAGTACTGCAGCTGTTAGTTGGGTGTATCCATAGGTACATAATGAATGATACAACAGAGCTTAGGTCATTAGGAACACCCATTTCTTAAAAGGCGCCATTCCCTTGACTTTAACTCTACGATTCTCTCCAGGTTCACTCTGCTCACCGCGCTCTGGTTTCCTTTAGAAGGTATCTGACCTCTCCCCCACCACCTCATTCTCTTTTGACAGGACTAGACCTGGAGACCAAACTCATTTTGAGTTTCTGATCTTCTTGCCTCAGGCATCAGGATGCCAGGATTACAGCCTGGCAGCCTTTAAATGCTGGGGGCGGCGGCGACGGGGGCGGGGGGGGGGGGGCGAGCCTTTTCTCTAGACAATTTCATCCCCAGGCACAATTTACTGATCCAGTTCTAAATCCTCTTATGTCCCAGGCTTGAATGTTGAAAGGAGCAGTCACTGGTGTTTTATCTGAAGCACCACCCACTCCGCACACCTGCTACTTCCTTTTATTTCAAACTACCAGAAGTGGCTTAAATATGAACTTTCCCAAGTTTCCAGTCCTCAGGAATTTTAGGGCGCCCATGGAAAGTGGAATGGAGAAAACGAACAGCAAGAGGGTTTGTTTTAACACTTTGAGTCTGTGTCCTTAATGGTTCCCGTTTTTAAATTAAGGTTAAGAGGTTTGGACAGGAAACATTAAATTGGGTCGTCCTGTGCAATGTTTTCATCGAAACTGACTGAGGAGGCGGAGAAACGAGAACCGTCTAATCCTCTCAAAGGATTCAAATCCCCCAAACCTTGTGGAATTCTTTGATAAATATCTATTATATGGAAAAGCACAGCAGGATAGTCGACCCAAATCAAATGTGCCCAAGGCCGAGCCGCGAATTCTGCACAAAGTCACATGAGTTTAATTCCTCAGATAAGAACTGGAAGGAAAAAGACAGAGCACCTGGGGAAGAGGTGAGGTGTAGCGCGGGACGGAAAAGATCCGCTTTCATAAAGACTCCTCGGCGCTGGACAAAGGGAGGCTGCTGCAGCCTCTGTTCACGCGGGACCAGGCCAAGGGAAGCCGCGCCACTCGCCTGGCCACCTCCCCGACTCTGCCCTCCTCACCTGCTCCTCCTGTCAGCCGCCATCAGCCCCTTCCTGTGCAGGAAGGACTGAGACCTCCCGCTCGGCGCCGCCATTTCCAGCTTTTCCCGGGCTGCACTCGCACCACCCACAAAACAAACAAACGCCTGGCCGCGCCAGCCCCCACATCCCTCCCCGAGCTTCCCACCCGCGCCGCGCCTGCGCACGGCCCCGCCCGACGCCAGCAAGCCCCACCCACGCCGGGACCCGCGCAAGTGCACACTGCTCGCTGAAGCTTGCACAGCCCAATGGGAAGCGAGGGGCTCTAGGAGGAACGGGAAGGGGAGGGAAAAGAGCAAGGTTTCTCCCACTCGGAGATTTGATTGGCTATCGATTCCCGCGGAAACTGCAGCCCCCTCCCCTGGTTCCTCTGGTCCCTTCTGCTGCAGTAACTACCAGGAGTCCAAAGGGGTTGGGCTTCCTTTATTATCCTTGTTCGCTTTGAACTTCCAGGGCCAGGGTGCAGGGAAGGCAGAAAGCACGAGGAGGCGCTCTTCTCCCAGGCTGGGGCCGCTCGTGGTCGCGCTTATCCTGTCTCTCTTTTTGTCTCTATTTAGACTTATCTACCAGTTGTCCCAAGATAAGGCTGTAAAGTAATGCAAATTGCTTGGTTGGGATTGAAAACAGTAGGCACTGGAATTGGAATTTGATTCGAGTTATTTTTATGTTTTTACTAGCATCCCGATCTTGTGCAAACTATTCGGCAACCCTCACCCTTAGAATCTCCCATTATCCTGGTAGATAAGACCCCATCAGGAATCTTAGGGAGACTTGGTGTTTGCAATAGATGAAAGCTGTCTCTCAGAGGTATCCCTCCAGCTTCTCTTGGTAACTTATCGCTCTCATCTTCCATCTTATTCTGGAAATACTGGTCATCAGGTAGGCTTCAGAACGCTTCCAGAAGAATCCAGGTGTGTCATTTATATCTCAACCGTGAAGGACATGCCATAGCCCGATTCCCCGCTGCTTTGAAGGCCTCAATTGTGATGTCCAGGCAAAATCACTTTCTAATTCAACAGATATTAGGAAATGCTGGGCAAATGAGTACACGGATGATAGGTTCTGAGAGCACCACTTAGGGAAGTATCCACTTATCGTCATAGAAAACACTGTCATCGTCAGGGTGAGCAAAACAGATTTCATAGTCAGGGGGTGGAGTATTAGGCTCCAGTTTGGGGGCCACTCTCAAGCTTTGCAGATCAGGAGCAGTGGACACGACTCGTGGACCCCTAAGTCGAAGAGCTCTTCCAGGGTTTCCTCTGGGAGTCATTGTCCCCTCTGAGCCCACTCGCCTTTTCAGACTGCCTGTGTCGGGCCTCTCTGGTTGGCTAGGCTGTGGCCCCTCAGCTCCTGGGAATATGATGCTGCTGTAAGGGGGTGGCTGCTCGAGCTCTGGGGCGTGGCGCTGTGACTGTGAATCCATCACCACTATAGCCTGTTCATAGGTTGGCACCTCAAAAGCTTCATTGTCTCTGTGGGAGCAGAAATGTGGTCATTAGTGGCTGCCTGAAAGAAGCTTCTCTTTTTCTGCTCCACTCTTGCAAAAGACTTCTCTACTGTATGCTGAGCGTCGTTCTTAATGATACCAGTGAGAGAGGAAAGCAGAGTCCGTGCTTAAGAAAGCATGGGCACAGAGGGAACAAGGGCCTACGGTGCCTTCCCGTCATGCCACCCATCTCCCGTGAACTCACTGTGCATTGCCTGAGGCCTCTGGATTCTCGGTCTGCCTCGAGCTTGGCGTGGATTGGAAGCACCGTTCCACGGCACAGGCCAGGAGGCAGGCGACAAAGCAGAAGGCAGCCAAGCAGAGGAAGAAATAAGCAACGGGGGCGACATCGGGCTGTATGACCAGTAAAGCCAGCCCCAGGAGGAGGGAGGCACTGCTCAGGAAGAGAAATGGCTGCTTCAGTTTCCCCAACAACTGCCTTGGCACCATGGCCCCTCCCAGGGCACCTGTAGAAAGACACACAGTTGTGTGTTAGCGAGTGATCGGCACTGCAGCAGTGCCTGAAGCCAACGATCTTCGGGCCTCTGGCAGCTCCATTATTGTATCTGGGTTATTGGTATGGGAAGCTGGGAAATTAGTTCAGTTCTGATTCTCACCTCTCAGGTGAGTTTACTATTCCATGCACTGCCTGCATTCTTAGCTCTCTCTCTCTTCCCTGAAGTCTCTCTGTTGGCTCCCAACTACACCACGCAGGTAGGAGACAAGGCCAACCTCCTTGCCTGTGGCCTCAGTGCACACAGGAATCTCTGGAATCCATATGATGGATTAAGCTTTGCCCTTTTCCTGGTTTGGTCAGACCTCTGTTCTTTTCTTCCCAGCCAGAGGGCCCCCAATATGACCCTGGTGGAGATAGAAAGAGTACTCATCACTTTCTTACCTGTCAGCCTGAACGGTGGCTGTCAGCCACAGTTGAGTCAGCCCATGCTCTGGATGGAGGAAAATGTGACCCCAGACACAGCAAGGCCACAGGGACACCAACTAAGTGAGCAAGAATCTTAGAAAGGCCTAGGGCAACCACCCTAAGTCCTAACGACTTCTGCACCCCACGTAGTTCTGACCTAAGCCTCCTCCCACAAATCACTAATCTCAGATTTCAAGTTTCCTGCCAGCACAGAGGCTGGAGGGCTGATGAGAAACGGACATCTTTTCTCTGAGAAAACAGCAGCAGTCAATCTCAAGACAGCTTACACCGGGCAAACACCCGGCCAGTTTCCTGAACTCGGTGCAGCAAGAACTCGCAGACCCTCTCCGCCTACACCAGCCCAACTCCCAAGGCCTGCGCCCCGCCCCTTGTAGAAGTCCCGGGAGCTCGGGCTCACCTGTCTCCCAGGGACGCCGAAAACCCGTGGCCGACCTGGAACACGGGGCCAGAAGGCGGAGCCCACTTGCCCCACCCTCTCTTCTGCCTTAATCCTACCTTCAAGCCCAGTCTTTCTCCACCCCTTTCTCCCAAGACTGACCTGTTACTGCTCCACCTCAGTTTCCACTGTAAAGCCCTGTCCCCTCCCACTCCCAATGGTCTTTGTACTTAGGACCGGAGTTGGAATTAGTCTTTCCCTCGTCTTCCTCAAAGCATCATGGGTGCTAGTCACAATCCTAAGCACAAAGTACCTTCTGATTTGTTTTGTACGAGTCTTTCCTGAAAGACTGGAGCAGAGACCGTGGCGTATTGGGTATAGAGGGAGCCATGGTCGAACTTGGAGTGGCATATCATGCCTCCTCTGCTGCTGCTTCTGTGGATTCTTTGTCTCAGGGAGCCTCGGAGGTGTGCTATTGCTTCCCTCTAGGCTTTTCACAAATCCTTCTTCTAGATGAAACCTGCTTTGGAGTCTGCACTGCTTAACCACACCGTTCCTTTCTCTGCCGCAGCTTTTACCTGTTTCTATAGTATTTTATGTTTATTTACTGTTCTTTTACTTTAAGCATTACCAGAAAAGTGATTCTGAAAAAAGTAGATTCCTGACGCTGGGTAGCTACATAGTTTATGCTCTGATCAGGAGCTAACCCCACAAAGGGCTTCAATGCACCCTGTGGCTCCCGTAGCTGCTCGAATGCTCTATTTGCAGGTTTGGGCTGTGAGGAAGAGGAAGTGGGAGAGAGGGAGGTGGTCTGCTGTGCCTCTGTGGACTCTATTCCCTCACCTCCTTAGCACTGGACAAACCCAACCGAGCTAGAGAGACAGGAATACAAATATAATCTAGGATCCTCAGCAACAGTTGTGGGGGCCCTAGACAAGACAAAACTGATAGGAAGAACAGAGAGAGGGGGGAGGAAGGAGAGAGAGAGAGAGAGAGAGAGAGAGAGAGAGAGAGAGAGAGAGAGAGGTGGGAGGGAGGAAGGGAGGGAGGGAGGGAGGGAGGGAGAGGGAGAATGAGAATGGATATGGATATGGATATGAGAATGAGCATATCTGATTATTGGCAGGACTTCCTAGGAAGCTTTTGTCCAAGATTGCTCTGGAAGTAAGGATGGGGCATCACGGCAGACTATAGTACACAAATGAGTCTCTCTATAAAGTAAGAATGAGGACAGGAACAACCTGTAGTTATTTTGCTTGTACCATTTGTTTGAACCAGTTTCCTTACTATTTAGCTCATATGGACAAAGTATGGCTGGAACTCAAATTTAAAGCCTCAGTAAATGTTCCAGCAGAAGGAAGTTGTTGAGCAGTCCTTGGTATACTTTGCAAGTTATCTTCACATGTGACTTTGGAGAGGGAGAGGAAAGAGGTGAAAGGCAAAGGGTCTGAGGGTGTGGGTGGGAGTGTCCACATCATGAGGTCTGGGCTGTGTTCTTGTGGCAGAGCTGGGGCACCTATAGCTTAAGGCTCTTGGCTGCCAGAGGAGGCTGTAACCTTGAGATCTGCTAACTGTGAGAAGCACTAGATATAAATCTTTGAGTCTGGACAGTCTGTAGTCTGTGTTCTTTAATTCTCTAACTCAGTATTTTGACATCAATTGCATTAGTTTCAAAAGTTATAAACTAAAAGGTAATGTATACATGATTATTCGTTATCTTGATATCATTTAAAAGTTTTATAATTCTAGGCTGTTTACAAAATGGATGAGTGTACACTCATCACTTTGCAGCTTTAGAACATTTTAGGTCACATATATTTCACTTGATGATAAAAGTCTTTAGTAATTTCTCATTGGGGATCAAACTCAGGTCCCGGCATATACTAAGCTTACACAATGATCTATAGATCCTCAGCCCCATTATGCTATTTATAACATCTATGAAACATATTATAGAATGGATAGGCTGCAATTCTATTAACATACTGAAAGGTTGCTATGAAGGGTTACTGAAACAGCCTCCTTATTCAGTTCTATCATTAAAAATTATGCTATCTGGAGGAGATAGCAAGGAGGCTAGAGATTGCTAGGGTCAGAGTAAGGGAGAGAGGAGCAATTGTTACTGTTTTGTTGTTGTTGTTGTTGTTTCATTTTTTTTTTTTTGAGACAGAGTTTACTGTCCTGAAACTCACTCTGAAGACCAGGCTGTCCTCAAATTCAGAGACTCATCTGCCTCTGCCTCCCATGTGCTGGACTTAAAGGTTGGTGCCACCACTGCCAGGCTTGTTATTGGGGCTTTTGTAGAGACAGGCACATTTCAGTATTAGATGGCAATGGTGAACTGTGTGATGACTACACAGTGTGATGAATATCTTATGTGTACTTTCTCTTCATTGTAATGAATTGAATGATGAATTCTGAGAAGTGGATAAAGATCTACGTAAGTTTTTAATTGAGAGACAAACAGATAGGAAAGGTTTTTTTAATCCAACGTGTTCTTTCCTTTCATTAGCTTTGTATCCACATAAGTTATGGCTGTGATGAGATATCAGGTAAATAGATCTAAGGGAGAAAAACTCTATTTTGACTCAGGGTTTAAGGGAATAAGGTGGTTTGTAATGGGAAGACATGGCAGCTGAGCATGCTCATATTTGGGTGGCTCAGAAGCAGGGGAAGAGGAACGCCTATGTTCAGCCAGCTTTCCACTTACCCTCCTCCAACTGTAATTCTGTCTGGACCCCAGCTCACGAGATGGGGCAGACTACAGTCAGGGCAGGTCTTCCCGCTCAGTTAGTCCTCTCTGGAAACACCCTTAGACACACCCAAAGTATGCCCCACGAATGTCCTAAGAGTTTTAAATCCCAGTCAAACTGATGAAATTCACCATCACAGAATCATTCACCCCTGACTGGTCTTCTGAGTTCCAGTTATTCCCTGAGCCCTTTAGTCCCACAGCATCTTAGAGAATTTGGTCTAGGGTTCCTATAGCCGTGATGAATATCCTGATAAAGAAAATGCTTGGGGAGAAAGGGTTATTATATCTTACAACTCCATCAGGCCACACTCCATCCCTGAAGAAAGTCAGGGCAGGAGCTCAAGGCAGGACCTGAAACAAAACCCTTGGAGGAGAGCAGTTGTTGGGCTCCATCCTTGTGGTTGCTTGCCTCATATTCTTATACAGCCAGAACGCCCTGCCCAAGTGTGGCATTGCTGACAGTGAGCTGGACTTTGAAGACTGTGTTTTGTCCCTTTCTCTTGTCGTTCTTTCTGTGTTTTGAACACCTCAAGGTGAACAGCCTCCTCTGCCTGGTGCTTGGTTGCTTTTGCCCAGTCAAAGCAATGGATCTATTGCTCTCCTGAACCTTCTGAAACCATAAGCCAAGAACAAACCTTTAAGTTAACGTCTCTTCGCTTATTTTGTTACAGTGTGAGAAGGCTGACTCACACATCCTAGATATAGAGTTTTGCATAGAAATAATTGATTGGGACTAAAAATTGGACCCTATTTTTAAAAACAGTCTTGTTTGGTTCTTGGTCACAAGCCTGTTGAGTAAGAGTCATTGTAATTTTTATTCTCCAGAGGACCTAGCCAGTTCAGATAAAGTGAATGAATTAGAACCAAACAGACCTTGACCTGTTAATTCAGTAGTGCTTTCTTCTTTGTTAATCTCTTATTGCTTCCTTAGAGCTGTAAATCCTCCAATATAGGAGGTAATACATGATTTCACCCTCAAAAACAAGGTTTTATATTGCACAAGATTCACTAGGAAGGAATGGCTCAGGCAGTGGGGTTTAGGCAGCCAGTGTCAGGCATGTATTCACCAAGCCACCAAAAGCCTTAATGAAATTTGAGAACTTGATGACAGTTGTTGCCAAGTAACAACAGAAGTCTTAGTCTAGGGTTGGCACTGTGTTTATTACAAATGTTAACAGGAGTGGAGGCATAGGCCTGCAGTCTCTAGCATTCCACAGGCCAAAGTAGGAGACTTCATGAGTTCCAGGCCAGCCTGGGTGACTCAGTAGGATATTGCATTAAAAAAATAAAAGTAAACAAATAAATAGCAGGTCACTGAATGAGTCACCTGTCCATGCACTCCTAAATACTAGCAAGCAGAAGGCCTCGGGGTTAAGTATGCAGTTTGGAGATTGACAAACTAAGTTTCAAATATCAATTATGTCACTTAAGGAGGCTTATGTCTCCTTGCATAGACTTCTATCCACTTACGGACGCTGTGTGAGGTTAGAGAGCGTCAGTTTCTAATCTACAAACTTTTGAAGAAAATAAGCCTCTGCTTATCAATGCTTTCCCACCCTGCGCCTCCCTCTGGTCTGGTGAACTGTGTGGCCAAAGCCAGAGTTGGATGTAATGGGTGGGTCTGTGTGAGGCCAGCAGAGGGCACCATCGTGCCGACAGAGCCTGATTTCACACAGGAGCACCTGTTTACACTGTTCAGAGCCTCCTGTTAACCTGGGGACCTACCTAGAGAAGTACCGGTTTGGTATTGGTCTCCAGGGTTCTGTCATGTGGGCTGAATGGTAAGACACATGATTTAAAAAAATGATAAACGATGGCCTGAGAAAGCATCAATGTGCATGTTAATGAATCAAAAATCCCTTTCACTAAAATATAGCGTTTTAGTTCATTAAAACAGTCTATATGGTATACTACTTATAGTTAAGAGAATTAGAGTAAAAAGAATTCTTTCTACCTCCAGAATTCACTCAACTCCAGTACCTCTCCCTGAAGACCATCAGTTGATCCAACCGAAAACCATCAACAGGTAAAAACTGTCCTGGATACAGTCTGCCATTAATATTGATTTACATTTTTCTTTTTCCATGTAATAATACATTAGATAATTTTTCTTATCTATGTGAATACACCATTTTATTATTAAATATTAGAAATAGAGAAAATGCATAACTAATACACATCCCACAAGTTTTTTTGTAATCAGCACTATACTGTATTTGCTTTATCATACAAATAGCCATTTTATCCAAATTATCATTTTATTCATTTTTTCAATGCTTTTCAAAACTTTAGGTTTTGTTACAGTTCAAAAGGGACTGCAGACATCAGTATACATCTACCTAAATACCTCAGCATTTATAAAGTAGAGTTCAGTGTTTATAAGCTCTTTCCTTCTCCTATGAAACAGATTTTTTAAGAAGGCTACTCCCTGACTTTTGAAAGGCATACACCTGTAAAACTAAGTGTCAGTTCAACTGCAAATCACTACTCTCCCTTAGAAAGTACTTTCTGATAACTTCCCAATTTTATAGGCATGTTTTATTTTCTTTCATCTTTTAAAATGTTAACATTTTGTAGTACATAAGCCACAAATGTATAACTTGATTATTTTAAGGAAACTATTCATTTGATCAATGACTTTCCAAATGATAACCATTTAGAATGCATTTAAAATTTAACAATTGATATCCTTTTATATCTCTCTTTATTCATATTTGTAAATAAGACAAATTACTTTCTCTGTAATTTATTCATATTAGAAAGGTGGACACACCGGGTTCCTTTTTTTTTTTTTTAATTTTAATTTAATTTTTTTTTTCTGAGACAGGGTTTCTCTGTATAGTCCTGGCTCTCCTGGAACTTATTCTGTAGACCAGGCTGGCCTCGAACTCAGAAATCCACATGCTTGAGTGCTGGGATTACAGGCGTGCACCACCACCGCCCGGCGACACTGGGCTCCTAATGCAGTGCATGGCAGCTCGGCCCTGAGCATCTTGCTTCAGCCTTCCAAGTGCTGGCAATCCAGGTACAAGCTCTCAAAATGAAGCTTTGAGTAGGTAGAGCTAAGGAAGCTCCAGCACTTTGTATCCTGATTCAGAGAAGCGGCTGCTCCTTCACAGGCCAAGGAAGTGTCAGCAAACTTAGATTCAACAAATGTCTTATCTTCCACTCGTCATGCCTACACTGTAAGGTGTATGTGACAGCGTAACGTGGAAACTCACTGGCTTACATTCTGTTGTGGAAGGATGGGTAGCTCTACAGCAGGTTATGAAATGGTAAGTGCTGGAAGGAAGGTTCAATGTGCTACCGTGGGTCAGACAGGAAATGAGTGCTGGGAAGGGCAGGGACTGGGGATTCGTCAAAGAGGGCTTGCTCACATTTTCTTTATGTGTGTCTTAGTTATTAGCATGGTGTAGGAAATAAATAATTGCTTTCTCATTTGATGGCAATTAGTGAATAGGTATCGATCTAATAATTCATGATCTTCTAATCTCCTGATTTTCCTTTCTCCTACTTCTATTTTTTTTTTTTTTTTTTTTTTAGACAGCCTAGCTGTCCTGGAACTTGTTCTTTAGGTCAGTCTGGCCTCTGACTTTGAGATTCTTCTGCATCTGCTTCCCAAGTGCTCATATTAAAGGTGTGTGTCATCGTGCCTTCCCTCTTATTTCTTAAGAAATGGAAACACTCCGCAATCATGTGGACTTAAATGTTAGTGACTGATTTCAAACTTACATTCCACAAATAAACATTTAAATAAGTAAAATAATTTCTCATTAACAGTACATGATTCAAACGGCATCACATAGAGGTGCCCATTCAGGTGATTCTGAAATGTTTCAGCATGCAATGTCCATGTCCATTAATCTATTACAATCACTGATATAATCTACTAACAAAACATATTAAATAAGTAAGGAGAGAGAGAGAGAGAGAGAGAGAGAGAGAGAGAGAGAGAGAGAGAGAGTTGATCAGATTCAAGCCAATGGTTTCCCTTGAATTCACTGAAGAGACTGTACCTTTGCATGAGCTGAGCAGCCTGGACTGAGGTAGCAGGAGTTTCTTTGGCCTCCCAAGCCTTCCCTGACCTCTTACTCTGGGGTCTAAAGGACTCTTACTATTGTCTCTGCCTACTAATAGCAGGTGACTAGAGAAGGGCTGCAAATCTCTCCAGAAGGAAAATGATGGTTAATGGGTCCCAGACTCTAGCTTTCCACAGACCCCCCATGTTCTCAGCCTTCTGGCCTTCCTGAGGCACCAGCTCCTGGAGTCTGCACTTGGCTTCTCTCTCTACTAACGGACTTTCTCTTCTCCTCTGACCAGGCTTTCTCCAAGTTTTTGCTACCTCCCTCTTCCCCTCTCCTTCCCCCCCCCCTTTCAAAAACTTTGTTTCATTTTGTTGAGATAATTTACTCAGTATGTATTATATACTTCTAAGATCAGGAACATAATATATGTGTGTGTGTGGGGCAGTCCTATGCAAAATGAAAATGTAGGTCAATGAATTAAAAACAAAACAAAACACAGAGATGCAGTAGATAGGATGCATGCCTTTGATTCCAGGAGGCCTGAGGCTGAGTCAAGAGTATCTTACACGCTTGGCTAGCCTGGGATGGGTAGTGATGCCCCGCCTCAACTGCCCCTCAAAGAATTATGAAGAATTTCAATGTGACGATAGAAAGCAATAACCCACTTCTAAGGCCATGTGAACGCATGTTTGCAATCTTTGACACCGTCCTTGCATGGTTTTGCAGGGAGAGATGTGGAGCACTCTAGAATTGTAACCTCCTTACATATTTTCCTGATTTTGTATTTTAACGTTCTGATATATCACTATATATTCATGCGGTACAATATTTTGATATATGTATACACGGTGGAACGATTGTAGTGAATTTATTGATATCACCTATGAGAATATTTAATATAAATTTCTTTTGCAACTTGGAAATAAATCCAGTCATCACGGTATGCAAGAGGTTTTGTAAAGACATTCTTACCTCCACTAGACAGGCACAGCCACCAGTTTAGGGATGGGGCCACCAGCCATTTTAAAACTTTTAACTCAGAATTGTTCCTGTCCAAAGGAAAGACAGGACAAAAAAATGGAACAGAGACTGAGGGAAAAACCATTCAGAGACCACCCCACCTAGGGATCCCTACCATCTGCAGACACAAACCCCTCACACTATTGCTGATGCCAAGAAGCACTTGCTGACAGGAGCCTGGTACGGCTGTTCCCTGAGAGGGTCTTCCAGCACGTGACTAATACAGATACAGATACTCACAGCCAACCATAGACCCAGGGACTCCAGCGTAAGAGTTAGGGGAAGGAGTGAAGGAGCTGAAGGGGATTGCAACCCCACAGGAAGAACAATATCAACTAACTGGATCACCCAGAGCTCCCAGAGACTAAACCACCAACCAAAGAGGGATACATAGAGCGATCCACAGCTCCAGATACATGTTTAGCAGAGGAAGGCCTTATCTAACATCAATGGGAGGGGAGGCCCTTGGTCCTGTGGACGCTTGATTGCCCAGCATAGGGGGATGCTAGAGTGGTGAGGCGGGAGCGGGTGAGTGGGTGAGTGGGTGAGTGGGTGAGTGGGTGGAGGAGCACCCTCATAGAGGCAAAGGGGAGGGGGAAAGAGGATGGGATGGGGGACTTCTGGACGGGCTACTAGGAAGGAAGATATCATTTGAATTGTAAATGAATAAAATGATTAGTTAAAGAAAAAGAAAAGATATTTTGCTGAGAATAAACTTTGTAGACTTTGGTCAATATCTTCTCAGCATCTTCCTCACCTTTGCCCTGTCCTGCTGTAAGTACTATTCTCCTACACAGAAGACTGACATTCAGACTCTTCTTTATACTTCTTACTGTTTTTTTTTCCCCAACGACCTATCTGTCCACCCACCCATCTGCTCTCCTTTCCTTCTATCAGTTTCAAACTCTACAGGCCAGGGCAGCCTCAAACTGACAATTCCTTTGTCCCTAGCCTCTCCGATGTTGTGATTACAGTTGTGTACCAAAACACCCAGCTTGACTTTTAGATTCTCCCTGTGGGACCATGCAGTATTTTATGCTCCATTGCACCTGGCTCATTTGAATTGTTATAGTGTCTTCCGGGTTCATTCATACGTTCAAGCACAAGTTCCTTCTGTTTTAGGGCTGAGTAGTATTGCATTATAATTATACCATATTTCATTTATGTAATGATTAGTAGACATTTACATTGAGTCCCTATCCTGGCTGCTCTGGACAATGGTACAATGAATGTGGCTAAGCACATGTCTTTGACACACTGATTTCAGCACTTTTGTATATGTATTTAGGAGTGATACTTCTAGACTGACTATATGGTAGCTCTACTTTTAAGTTTGTGTGAGAAACAGTCATATTATTTTTTCAAATGACTGTACTAACGGTAGCTACTCTCTCTGGCAAACCTAGGGGAAGGGTGGGAAGAGAGACAGATCAGATAGAAAAATCCAAGCGCCAGTCTCTTAAAGGGGAGCAGGTTTTAAGTAGATAGCCTGTTGTTTATTCCAATAGTATTAAGGGAAATCTTAAAATCTGTTGGTACAGGGCCTGTTCACTTCTCTCTTGGACAGATGTGGACACATTATTGTCAAGAGTTATGCTAGTTAAATCCAACTGTCAACTGGATGCTATCTAGACTCACTTGGAGAGACTGGCCTCTGAGCATATCTGTGAGGAGATTATTTCAATTAGGCTGAGATGGGAGTCTTGACCTCTGTGGTTGGCACAATTCCCCAAGCTGGGGATCCTGGATTGAATCAAAGGGGAAAATGAGCTGAGTGTGGGCATTCATTTCTCTCTTCTTTCTGAATATGGGCAAAAAGTAACTAAAAAGAAACAACTGAAAAGTTGTTTCCAGCCTCAACTGCCCTGACTTCTCTGTCATGCTGGACTGAACCTCCAAAATAAATGGTGAGCCAAAATAAACTCTTCATTTCTTAAGCTGGTTTTGTCAGGGTATTTTATCTGGTTTTTGTTTTTAGGTTAGAGTCCATGGCTCCAGGGACACTCTATGCCTTACAGTCCCTGAGAAGCCAAGGCACTTTCTCAGGCAGTGACACGCTCAGACCACTTTGAGTTTCTATGTATGTTAGAAGACAAGAAAGCAGGGAAGCATGACAAGAACATTGGTCTTAGACATTAATATTGTGTAGCTTGCACAGCTTGCAAATGTCACTGTATCCTAGCAAATACAACTATATTGATCCTGGTATTTGCCACTATATTTTATTTCTGATAAAGGTATAAAATGTGATTGCCTAGGTCTTGCTGTGATCCCTATAGACCGAGTATGGTTTAATTTCTCACAGGTCATATCAGGTAACCTTGGCCCAGCAAGTAATCACAGGAACTTAGAGTGAGGGATTTTATAAACAGAAGTTTCTTCACTGTTTTCATCTGTTTAAGACCATATTGAATTTTTCTGTTGTGGTATTTAATATGTAAGCTACAACTATGCATACAGTATGCTTTTAAAATGAAGATTACACTTATTTTTTTATGTTTGTGTGAGGGCCTGTGTGTGTCACGGTGCATGTTATGTGTGTGAAGTAGCGTGGTTCAGAAGACAACTATCAAGAAGACATTTTCTTTCCCCTAGGAGGGTTCTAGGTATGGGCTCAGGTCATCAGACTTGGCACTTAGTTCTTTTACTCACTGGGCCATCTCACTGGCCCTAGCTCAAGTTTCTGGATGAGAAGACAATGCCAAGAAGAGAGCAAAGGGAAGCTGGCAAATAGGCTTAGCCTCATTGAAAGCAATAGCCCCAGTTCCAATCAGGTGTCCAAGTGTGGGCTCTGCCTCAGGACAGACTTCTCACATACTTTAGTATGATACCAAAATGCAGAAATTTCTGATTATTGAACAGTAGGGAATACACACAGAGTGGAAATTGAGGCAAATGAATAGCTAAGAGGGGTGCAGAAAAGGTGAAGATACTTAGGAGGGAACAGGCATTATAGCAGGCTGTGCACAGAGTGACACTGTGTTCTCAAGACCTCGGAATTATGAAAGACTAAACAACATCTGAAGGTCACAGCAAGGCCAGAGACTCCCTTGCTCTGGTTCTGAACTCGGATTAAATATCTGAGCACAGCTGGCTGTTTTTCTGGTTCCCTCCACCGTTCAGTTTTAGTATCCCATCCCTGTTATTTCTTCCCAGTTTCCCTGGCTGGTCAGAGACACTAAATGCCAAGCTGCTTTGTTGCTAAGTCCACTTAGCTTAGTTTCCTGTCTTTGATAAACATGAGGAAAGGGAGACTGTTTCCCCGCACCTACTCCACTGTTGCCCCTGTGTGCTCCAGGGAATAAGGACGGCTGTGAATCCAGAAGGAGCTCTTCTTGCCCAATCTCTGGAGCGGGCAGCATGTGATTACAGGATCATAGTACCCCAACACCAGCCAGGCAGACACAGGTCCAGAAATGTTTTGTCTAGTGGCATCAGGTTTATTTTATAGGAATGCAGAACTTACGGGTTTTCAAAAGGCACTTGTGAGGCAGAGGAGTAAAGGCAGCCACCGCTAAAGGCAGACTCTTGTTCTAGCTCCCAGGGCCACATCAGATGGAGAAATCAAAGGTTACTCTCTAAGGCAATCTTAAATTCTGGCCTTCAGGTTTGGGGGTGCAGGGCCCATCCACTTCTCCCCTAGATAGAGAAAAAAAAAATCACAGGTGATTTATACATGGTTGTCAGATAGCATAGCAGTGGGAAATGGTCCTAAGGAGTCCCAGGACTTTCTAGGACCTGCTTAGCTTCAAGGTCTAGAAGGTTTCCTTCTCCCATATAGGGAGACTTCCGAACTCATTTCTACCTTGATCAGCACCAACTAAATGTAAGGCTTCCCTGTTATAAATACCAGAAACTTTTATTGTTGCTGTTATGGTCATGTGACATAATGGGTCAGCGTCAAGGTGGGGACAAAAGGTCAAGTGAATGAAAACCTGAACTTACCTAGCAGGTAAGCTAGTAACTCCATGCGGTCAGATCCAAATAACATGTAGGATTTACCATCCACGTGGGCAACCGTGGTGGGCAGCCCAAAGGCCTAGAGAAAACAGAGCATAGGGAGGAAGGTGATAGAGGACTTACAGGTGCTTACAGGACTGAGGTACACAGCGCAGAGCAAATAAAATGTCGGCTAAAAGACTCCGCCCCAGTCATCTTCTTAGCTCTACCTATGTGGCACAGAGATTCTTACTTTTCAAAACCGCCATCTTTTCCTTCCTTGACTAGGCTTAGGAGGGAGAAATGGAGTAGATGGGGTGCTTGGGAAAGCTGAGGAGGAGTCATGATGGGAGGAGGGCAGCGAGGAGCTAACAGCCATGAACACAAACAGCCACACGACGCGATGTCTCTATCTTTAGACAGGGGCCGGGATATACATGCAGCTGCTCACCCCGTATTTGCAGGCTGCCTCGGTGGTCTCCCTGAGCTTGTCCTTCACCTCATCTGTGGTGATGTTCTCCAGAAAGTGTTGGGCTTGGGCGGTGGACATTCCGGCCTTCTCTGCTGCCTGGGGAGACAAGGAAGAACAGGCGGCTGAGACTGCACGGTGGTGGTGGTGGTGGAAGGAAACCCTATTCTTTTCCTTCTCTGTTCTCAGGTTTTTCTGGAAAGACCTTTACTCAACTGCAAGTAACAGGTTATCAGGCCTAGTCAAGTCTCCTTTTCCCAAAGTCTGAAGATAAGTGGAAAAGGCAGAGGACACAAAGAAGTCAGAGTCACAGAAACCGCACCAGAGGGCATTGCAGAGGCCAGGCCAGCAAGCCTCAGATTTCACAATAAGGACACAGCACATAACAGCCATTTGTTACTTGTGTAGAGGCAAAGAGTTTGTCAATAGCAGCATTAAACGCCATATCCCTACAATTTAAGCCCCGAGCGCTTCTTTTTCCTGCGCCTTCGAATTCCTAACAGTCTCAGGGTAGGTTCTGAGTCCTGTAGAATTTCCTGAAGATTTTAGGAATGGAGTCATGGCTACAGCTCCCTGCCTGGCGTCCAGACGACAAGAGGGCTTCTGATTAGGATGCACATTAAATTAGTGGCATTTCAACCTGAAATCGCCTGAGTCCCAGTGTGAAGGCTATTCCCTAATTGATGACATCAGTCTTTCTGGAGGGTGACACTTGGCACTCATGGCTATGTCCCTGTATAGCCCAGGCTGAGAAGCTACAACTTGACCTCCTATGAGCCACGTCGCTAATAGTTAACTGAGAGAGTTGTTGAGAAACAGGGGAAATGGGTAAGGCACTGAATTAAAAGTATTTGCTAAATATTAAGTAAAAACTGATTAAACACACACATGTATATATACCTTTAGAAACTAGATGTAAACACTAAAGGAAAATGTAGCCATTGTTCGCATATCTATCTTAGGAGAGATTTCGTGTCTTATGTATTAAGAGAATATGTGTCAAATATCATTTGTATACAGGAAAAAAAGAACATTTTTAGTTTCTTGACTTCATTCCAAAGAGCATCCAAGTTTGAAAGCCCCTCCCTGTCTGGCACACACTCCATGTTTTGAGTGCTCTTCATTTATTTCCCACCGAGCATCTGTTTAATTCTCACTTGTCAGTTATCTTTTTGTCTGGGTAAAGTCTCCTGCTTTGTAATGGGCGTACATTAGTGAAGCTTGTGTTGGGAATTCCTGGAGGACTGAGATCAAGGCTGCATCCTATCTAGGGTCCCCACATGGTCCTCCCTTTCCCACACTGACTGACTTCACTTGTTTCCATCAAACTCATTCCTAAGCTATCTACAGTAGATGTTTTGTTGTTGTGGCTGGGGATTAAATTCTGGGACTCAAGCAGATTACGCATGGACTGCGCTTAAATCTACAGCTGAGCTACAACCGTAGCCCACAGAACATTCTTCAAAGAATCCTCTTCATTTCAGCTTTATAGTAACCTGTCCTCTCAGACACTAACTTTCTAAGTCGTTAAGAGCCTCTTTTTGTCCTCAGATTCCCTGTGACAATAGTAGGGAAGGCCAGTCCAGACACTCACAGCCAGAATGTTCTGGGATTCCGTGATGTCTTCATCCTAAGGAGAAAAGAACATTTAGCCAGGAAGAAACAGCACAGAGACAGGTATGACACAGGACCCTATTTCTTGAAATTGCCCTTGGCAAGGTCAGAAGGTTATCTAGCTCCTTGTCCCCTCCCTCCAGGAACTAGAGTTTAGCCCTTACTCGAGACCAAATACGCATCCATAGCTCTCTGGACACCTTCTCCAGCATCTCTGGTTGCTCCATGCTCACAGCGGTGAGGAAGCGCATGGCATTTACACTTCCTGTGGGACAGAGGCACGTGGAGCTCAGATTCCTAGTCCTTGTGTCCTGATGGAGGACAGCTCATCCGCACTTCAGACAGACCCCCAAGCTCAGTCACCTGCCGTCTTCAATCCAATCCCAGTTTCTCATAAATGGATTTCCTCTACTCTGTAATTATTTCTGCCTATCCCTTATTTCTGTCCAGCAGATGCTGGGTTCCCCACACAAGCATGTTTTCTTCTTGATATCCGAAGAAAGCCCCCCCCCCCCGCTGGTCTGTTCTCTGCTAGACTCCCCTATGTTTCTGACCCGCTTCACTTTATTAATTAATTAATTAGTTTGTTTGTTTATATTTCCTCTGAAACTGTAGTTATAGATGGTTGTGACCCACCATGTGAGTGCTAGGAATTAAATTAGGTCCTCTGGAAGAGCAGCCAGGGCTTAACTGCTGAGCCATCTCTCCAGCCTCCTTCTTACCTTTCTTAACACGTTCACCAAAGAAATTCTTGGGTATGTGGATGGGAACCTGGAAGAACAGCTTCAGGAGAGGAATCTCTTTGAACATGTACTGGCCTTTTCGGGGAACCATAGCAGGTGGTTGGTTTCCTGGCAGTGGAGAGTTAAGACAACTGGTGAGATAGGACATGAGGGTCTCAGGCTTGGGGAGGTCCTCCGGTCGAAAGCAAAGTGCTAGCTTTGTCTGAGGTCAGTGCAGGACGCCCCTCAGGCCACAGAAAGCAACCCTCCTTGCCCAGCGAGGGGAGGGGGGCCTTCTTCTTGCTTACCACTGTCTTTCATGATCCCAGCGATTAAAGCCGGCCGCAACTGCAGCTTGACATTCCAGAGGTGTTGGTATCTGCATAGGACCTACAAGTGTAGCGATAAGAAGGGGAGCTTGTGTGGCATTTGAGGAGAGATGGCTTAAGTGGCCTACAGTGCTGTCTCCTGGCTCTAAGTGCCAGGCAGGGATGGGTCCTCCACACTGAACTGCTTGGTTTATTAGGATAAAACTCTCAGCTCTTTGAAATGGATACCAGAATGCTTACTCCAGTGTATGATTTTCATCCTGTAGAGCATCCTACTTCTCCCACCCCCCTCCCTGAACTTGACGTAGCTTCACTGGAGACGCTCCTGTTCTTTCTAGGGTCTGTGCAAAGAGAATATTTGACCTTAGGATCAGGACCCTACTTGGAGAAGTCACGGTGTGTTTAAAGACACAGAGTGAACTTCAACCTGGGAACAGTCTGAACCCTGTTCTAACCCTGAGGGCTTCGCCAGGAATTTCTGCAGCCCGGTGGCCAGTGCTCGGTTGTGCACTCGCCTCCCAGGCCACAGCCCAGGCGTCTCCCCTGTGTCACCTCAAATCCCAGCCAGGAGTACGGGGACAGCACATCGTAGAACAGTTCCAGGATGCGTGGCGCCGGCCCCATTCTACAGTAGAGAGAGAGAGAGAAAGCGAACGTGAAGTCTTGGTCTCCTGAAGTTTCAGGGTCAGGAGCAAGCAGCCAATCGCAGCCGGCAAATTGCAGGCGGGTCCGCTAAGGGCCCTAGTGCGCAGCCTCCGGGAGAGACCCCGCCCGCGGGGCGGGTGCAAGGGGTGTAGCCCGATAGAAGGAAAAAAGAAGAGCGGTGAGGAAGGCAAAGTCTGAGATAAAGGGGTAGGTCAGACCGAGAGAAGGCTCTCAAGTGTGTGCAGCCAATCTAAATCGCGTTGGAACTTTATCCCTCAAACAAGAAGGCATTGCACAAGGATACGAATTTGCAGTTGGATGACGTTTAAAAACGTGTGGCAGTGTGGAAATTCCTAATTATGTCTTTTATTGTATTCATTTTCTCAGAGATTAGAACAATGTTTGGAATGAATTTGACAGTCGACATAGTGGTCTTTCCTTATTTCCATCCTATACATTATAGCATACCCAGGGGATGCCTGAAATTTTAGATGACATCAAACTCTGCATATTATGTTTTTTTCTATACCTAGATATCCTTGAATTATAACTTATAAATTAGGCACATTAGTGATGAACGCTAGTAGAACCGTACCATACCATACTAAAAATGTTTGACTTATTATAATAAAAGCGTTACTTAACGTAAGTATTTCATTCGTTACTTAAACATAAGTATTTCACTTGATCTGATAACAGGGGTGGTCGCAGAAATGGACGTGGGTAGTTTATACAGTGTGGACACACTGAACAAAAGGATGACTTACAACCCAAGCGGGAAGGCACGGGACTTCATCTGCTATTACTATTATTCATTTATTTAGCATTTTTTTTTGAGATGGGGTTCTCAATATGTAGCCTTGTACGTCCTGGAACCATGTACTATTGTTATTAGTTATTATTAAAAGTTTGGTTACTATAGATGATGTGGGGGGGGGGGGGAAACAACAAAAACATTCTACTTTTGTCTGTGGAGGTGGTTTAGTGGGTCAATGGTTCAACTGTGTTGACCTGAATTTTGATCTTCAGAGCACACAGGATGCTTTGTTTAGTAGCATTCATCTGTAATCCCAGTGTTCCTACTATGAGATAGGAGGTAGAGAAAGACTCCTTGGAAGCTCCCTGGCCACCTATCTTGGCATACATTCTGCTGTATATCCCAGAACCTTGTTTAAACAAGGTGGACAACAAGGATAAACCTCCCCAGGTGGGGTGTCCACATTGTCATATTCAAACATACACACATATCACACACTCACAGATTAAAGAGATATTTACTTTTATTTTCTTACATCCTTTTATTGCTGAGAGTAACACCTGGTGTTCAAAGAAAGCTTTAGACAAGTTAGAGCACTGTTGAGAAAAGAGTACTTCAGACAGCACATAGCATCAGGAGAGGCCCAAGGAATGCACTCTGCAGTGAGGCAGTCAATATTTACAGACAGAAAAAGAGATTTAGGCTCAGAAATAGCTGGTCATGATGAGGAGCTGGTGGTACTAGGACGTGATCATCTCAGGGTTGACTAGCCAGGATTCATTAAACGTAGATGCTTATAGCTGGATGAAGCCCAGCTACTTGCTGGAAAACTCAGGTTCCTAAATTGTCTGTTCATTTCTTTAATAAATTACACTGCAGTTCTTTTGATAGAAATTTGAGGTACAGAGACAACCTTCAGCAGAGACAGCCACTGGCTATGCAGGTACTCAGCTGAGCCCTGGACACTGATGCAGGCTGTTGAAACAGTGTTAAACAAAATTATATAAAGTAGCCGAAGGACCCACAGAAGAACTAAACATAAAGATAATTACTAGACATTGGAGGATGGAGGGAAAGTTTGGTGTTTATACATGGAATTTTTATCTTCTTACATAACTCAGAGACAATGCTTATATTTGAAGCCTCAATAAACAGAGCCATAAATTAATCCCAGAAAGCTTTAAATAAGCTGCCTTTTCAATTTAGTAAAAGGTTCGTTATTCAATGAATGATATGAGCACGAGAGGTTTTAGTAAAATGTAGTTGGATAGAATTACCGCAGTTAAACTGGGAGCACCAAGTACTTAACTGTTTAAGACAAATGAGTAAAGTAGCTCAGACCGTTACAGACAAATACTTGATAGATATCTTGCCGTTACAGACAGCATGGCTAATTGTAATATTAAGAGACAGAAATACTCAGCTACATACAATTAAAAATATGCCTGGAAAAATCAAGTGGGTGGAAAAAAGTGAGTAAATATAATCTGTGTTTATTCTCATACTCAAAAGTTGATTTTGGCTCTGATAAAAGCCATCCAGGAAAGGCTATGGCAAGAGTTTTCTGGAGATTAACCACCATTTTGCATGTCTAGGACAGGTACACTCTGGAGAGGTTTGGCCCCAGAGACTTAGTCTTGGTTCTTGCTGCTGATATGCCTTGCCTGCCACTATTATATAAGCTAATGATCATCTCACCCTGTCGGGCAATTTTCCTACAGATAAATATGAAGATGTACTTTCATATAATAATGCTGTTTAGCTGTATTAATGACTTTACAGAAACACTGCTTTCAACATACTACTGGCATCCTCCTGAAACCCCCCTTTTGTGTAACATTTTATCTATGAGGTAATTTTATAAAAAAACACTTTTGTCTAAGAAAATATAAAAAGGCTGAGAATAAAATAACTTGTGGCTGTTGGAGCTCTGCTCCATCCACCAAATGTTTATATGTGTCTGTCGCCTATATGTATGTAGGTATATATGTATGTGTATAAGTATGAATGTTACTTGTGAAATTGATGAACTAGGTGTTCAGGCCCAGCTGAGTGTGTGTGTGTGTGTATGCGCGCGCATGTGCACACATGACTATCTCTTTATCCTTTTTTTTCCTCATTGGCTCACAAAGAGTTAAATTAAAGAGTATAGAGCCCAAGTAACTAAGTTTATTTTCTTAATCCCCTGTTGCTATCAGTGGATTATTTATTGTCAGAAATCATCAGCTTTGGCTTTAGGAGAGCAAAGACAGTTAATTGCCGAAAGCCAATCAGCTTCTGGCCTCAGTAAAGTTAAATTCCCAGGAGCCATCAGCTTTTGGAGCCAGAAGAGCAAGAAAGAATTAAATTCCCAGGAGCCATCAACTTCTGGTCCTCAAACAGTAAGAGAGAGTTAGAGAGCAGAGGTCATCAGACTTCGGCCTGCTCTGAGGCTGTGTCCCACCTCAGTACCTGACCCTGTCAGGGCTGGACTCCAGCAGCTTTCCTAGTGTGGAATGAACTGAAGATCAACATATTAAACTAAAGGAACCTTAGTGGAAAAATGTACAAGTGAAAAGAAAATAGTCATACAAATGGGCATTAGATGGCTCTCAAATATATATTAAAAACAGGTTAATACATACTTACAAAATTTCCCAGTTAAAGCTATGCTGCAATATTTTTTTGCTTATGTAGCTGGCAAAGACTAAGGTGTTTGGTGACTCACAGTGGGCAGGCATTCACAAAGAACTCCTTTTCTTATGCACAAACAGGGAGTGTAGTTTGGTAAGGTTGTATTGAGGGCTATGTATTACTATCTCTCTGATTTACAAATGCACAAACCATTTGATTTCTGTTTTTTTGAGAGTTTATAATATAAATGACCCTGCCTATGAAGTATAATAAGACATAAGGTTATTTATGTGAGCATGACTTTAATCCCCACATGGGGAGGCGGAGGCACGTAGAACTCTGAGTTCAAGTCCAGCCTGTTCTACTGATTTCCAAGACAGCCAGGGCTACAGAGAGAAACCCTATTTCTAAAAACAAAACAGAAAGCTTTCTTTTTCTGTCTGTGTATACCACTGGAATGTGTGCCCTTGAAGGCCAGAAGACACATGGCCCGAGTTATAGGTGTTTGTGAGCTGCTTGGTGTGGGTGCTGGGAACTGAGTCTGGGTCTACTAGAAAAGCAGCAAGCACTCTTAGCTGCTGAGAAACTTCTCTGAACTGCATTGGTTTTATTGGATATTTTCTTTATTTACATTTCAAATGTTTTCCCCTTTCCAGGTCTCCCCTTCAGAAGCCTCCTATCCCATCCCTCCTGACTCTGTGATGGTGCTCCCCCCCACCTGCCCTGGCATTCCCCTAGAGTGGGGCATCAAACACTCTTAGGCACAAGGGCCTCTCCTCCCACTGATGTCCAACAAGGCCATCCTCTGCCACATATGTGGCCAGTGCCATGGGTCCCTCCATGTGTATTCTTTGGTTGGTCCCTTGGAGCTCTGGTGGTCTTCTGGCCTGTATTTCTAACTCACAAAAATCACAATTCTATGTACTTATGAGGTATGATGTAAATATAGAAGTATGCCTAAGATATGCAATGATTACACCTAGTTAATGAACACATTTAGTACTTAATTTACCTCAGTTTCATTTCTTCTACTTATGTGAAAAATTTAATTTCTATGCCACTTTGAGTAGAAAGAACACTTAAATGATATTAATTTTCCAGTCTTTGAACAAGGGCCTATTTTATTTGTGTCTTCAGTTTCTTTTGATAGCGTTCTTATGTGTTCACTGAAGAGTAATCTTTTACCTCCTTTTAAACCAAATTAACTAATAATACTTAAAGTTTTTTTTTTTGCTTTTGTTATTATCATCTTGTTTAACATTTTTAAGAGAGTTCATTATCAAATGAATAAAACCAATATACATTTTTGGTTTATTTTGTATCTTTTATCATTTCAGAATTTGTATATTAATTCTAGGTTGAAGATGTGGTTATAGTCTTTTTTCCTTTTTATACAAGAATATGCCATTAACAAACAGAAATAATTCCGTTTCTATTTTATTTTCTTCTTTTTAAAAATATTTATTTATTTTATGTATGTGAATGTATTGTTTCCATGTGTAGCTGCACGCCAAAAGAGGGAATCAGATTTTTATAATTCTAGGCAGTTGTGAGCCACCATGTGGGTGCTGGGCATTGAACTCTGGACCTCTGGAAAAGCAGTCAGTGTTCTTAACTACTGAGCCATCTCTCCACCTCCCTATTTCTTCATCTCTGTTTTGGATAATTATTTATTTCTCTTGGTTAATTGCCCTGGCTAAGATTTCTAATCCTATGTTGAAAACAAATGTGAGCATCCTTGTTTTGCACGAATTTAGAGGAAGAGTTGTCAGTATTTAACCCTTTAGTATGATGTTATCTGTGAGTTTTAAAATATATGGCCCCCATTGATTGGTATATTCTTTCTATACTTAAACTATACAGAGTTTTTATCTTGGAAGATGTTGACTAGTACTGTTCAGGTGTATTTCTCTCTGTCAAGACTGCTGGTTATATTTTGAGGTTAGGTGGGGCTACTGAGTAAGTTTGGCTTTGATTGAACAGGAATGTAAACTGCATTTCCTAGGTGGCTGGAGATGCTCTTCAGAATCTATGAGATGTATGTACTCCGTCACTATAGACTGGGTTCTAATATTGAGTGATGTTTGTTAGGCTGCTTTTGGGCCACTTGTGTTGGCCAGATCAAAAATAATGCTCCACAGACATTAGAGCTGTGGTTTTTCCTCTGTCCAGCATAGGAAAGACCTCAGGCTAGACTCTAGAGCTAGACATAGTCAGTGTATGTACACTAGGGATGCATGAAGCCAGATTCTATGGCCTAAAGACAGATAGGGAATATAAACATATCTCTTCTATGAGGTTATTTATTGCAGCAATATATTGTGTACTGAGAATATGCTCATCACTATAGGTTAAATTTAATGATCAATATTTAAATATTTTGTAAATTTGAAAATAATTTAGAAGCTCTTGCTAAAGATTTAAAAAAAACATTTTGTGTGTATGGTTGTTTTCTGGTATATATGTACACCTAGTGCTCTAGGAGACCAGAAGAAGGCATTGGGTGCCCTGAAACTGGAGTTATGAATGGCTATGAGCTGTCATGTGGATTCTGAGGACTGAATCCAGATTCCCTTCAAGAGCAGCAAATGTAGCAAATGTTCTTTTTTTTATTCCTTTTTTTATTCGATATATTTTTATTTACATTTCAAATGATTTCCCCTTTTCTGGCCCCCCACTCCCCGAAAGTCACATAAGCTCCCTTCCCTCCCCCTGTTCTCCCACCCACCCCTTCCCACTTCCCTGTTCTGGTTTTGCCTTATACTGCTTCACTGAGTCTTTCCAGAACCAGGGGCCACTCCTCCATTCTTCTTGTACCTCATTTGATGTGTGGATTATATTTTGGGTATTCCAGTTTTCCAGGCTAATATCCACTTATTAGTGAGTGCATACCATGATTGATCTTTTGAGACTGGGTTACCTCATTTAGTATGATGTTCTCCAGCTCCATCCATTTGCCTAAGAATTTCATGAATTCATTGTTTCTAATGGCTGAATAGTACTCCATTGTGTATATATACCACATTTTTTGCATCCACTCTTCTGTTGAGGGATACCTGGGTTCTTTGCAGCTTCTGGCTATTATAAATAGGGCTGCTATGAACATAGTGGAGCATGTATCCTTATTACATGCTAGGGAATCCTCTGGGTATATGCCCAGGAGTGGTATAGCAGGATCTTTTGGAAGTGAGGTGCCTAGTTTTCTGAGGAATCGCCAGACTGATTTCCAGAGTGGTTGTACCAAAGGCAGCAAATGTTCTTAACCACTGAACTATCTATCTCTTCAGCTCCAGGAAGATCTTCTTATATAGATTTTAGATTAAGTCACATAATCAAACCCGATAAATTAATCTGTGAAAATGTCAAAATATCAACACTATATATTACCATTTTTAAGTATTGATAGACTCTGTGAATAGACACATGCACATAGGTGCTGCTATAGCCTCCAACTGGTTGCATAGCCATACTTCCCTCGGGCTCCTGATCCTTCTGCTGATCTGTCAAGCACTGGATCTCCAGGTTTGCAGCATCAGGCCCATGCAGCATAACAGGCCCAGGTGCAGATGCTTTCATTCTCTCTCACCATCAGGAATTGCTCAGCAACATGGAGACATCAGTAGCTACACACAGGGACTGGCAGGTTTATAAGCCATCCCTGCAATTACATGCTTCTTCATGCTGCTGAGAGAAGATAGCAAACTGGAAAGATCATTGTTTTTTAGGAGTGATTCTATCTAACAGAGTAGGAGAGAGCCTTTGCTGGGCATGATACTTAGTACTGGTGTAGTCTAAAAAAAAAATGCGAGTATGCAATACACTCAGAAAGAAAGCCAAGTGTGGAGGAAGGAATCAGGGAGGAATGGTGCTTTAGCATAAAAGATTGATGTAGGAAGAAAGAAAGAAAAATGAACAAAGGAAGCTCTTCCTTAGGAACTTACACATAGCACAGGAGCTAGAAGACAGTTATCATTTATGTGACATAGCACAGCTTGCATATTTTACTTTAATTTAAGGAAAATTCCACTTAGGAAAGCTATACAGCGACATGTGTGAAACAGCATTAAGATGTAATGTTTGCCAAGATTCAACTGAGTATTTACATCACAGTTCTTGAAGGCTGACATTTTCCTAGGGACTCAGCGAGGGTGCCACAGTACCCCATGTGCTGGCTTTCTCGCTTTGCAGCCACACCAGAATGTGAGACAGTGAGCTGATGTTGGTACAGTTCTCTACAGTCAACGATGGAAACTCTGGCAATGGAGTGTACAATGGGTATTATTAATAACATACTTCCCCATCTCGGAGCTTTTTAGGACAAACCAATGACAACGCTGAGCTGAGAATGACAAGTATATGCTGGTGTGCATTTGTAAACATGTGCTTACACGGACAAAAACATAGCTGTATTGGCAGTCATGCACAATTTTCTTAATTTCTTAGATGTTTTAAAAAATAAGACATGAGTAATCCATTCCTTTCTTTTTTCTGTTCTTTCCCTCCTTCTTTGCCCTCCTTCCTTTTCTCTCTTCTTCCAATCCCCCCTCCTTTTGATTTTTCAAGACAGGGTTTCTCTGTGTAGCCCTGGCTGTCCTGGAACTCACTCTGTAAACCAGGCTGGCCTCCAACTCAGAAATCCACCTGCCTCTGCCTCCCTAGTGCCAGGATTAAAGGTGTGCGCCACCGCCTGGCTCCCTTTTCTCTTTTGTTAAACATCTTCATTACATAATAGCTGACATATAGTAAGCTACACACATATAAAGAATATGACTTCTAAGTTTCAGCATCAGGCACATCCATGTACATCCATGTACATTCATCATGTACATCCATGACAGTGAATCCTTGCACCCTCCCCCTAGTTCTCTGGTGATTTTTGCAATCATGTTTCCTACTGCCTCCATCCTACCAGTCTGCTTTTGTTTATGGTAGATTACTCTGCCTATATATTTCTACGTATTAGAAATCTACATGTTCCAAAACAACGTTTAGAAGCCAGAGTCACTGTTTCATACTGTCACAGCCAAGCAGTAGAGTCCTGGAGTTTGAAATGGGGATTGATCTTAAGATCACAGTCTCTGGAAAACAAAGGGTGTGATGGGAAGGCAAAGGAAGGGGAGGGGAATGTGGAATGAGGGAAAGAAGGGGAGGGGAATATGGAGTGAGGGAAGGAAGTGGAGGGGAAGAAGGGAGAAAGGAGGACAGGGAAGTAATCTAGCTGAGTAGAACGTGACAGTGAACCTGGGGCCTTTGTATTCTAGGCTAGTGTTCTATCACTGAGCTACCAAGTGCTATGTGATATCTTATCAAAGGCCCCAGCTAAGCCTTCAATGTACCTGGGATGGCTGGCCCTTCTGGCTTCTGCAGAATCTGGATGCACTGGCTGAGATTACGCAGCCTTTGGTGAATCAGTCACACTGTATAGGCTGACTTGCGTAGGAGACATGACCTTGTTGGAGGCAATTGTTTAGCTGAAGATTGAAAGCTAAGAACTGGCAGCATCCTGCTGGCTCTGGCTCATGTTTGGAAGGAACATGTACAGAATCTCAATGTTTCTCACTTACTAATCCTATTTATTCTGTCCCAATGAGTTCTTTGCATATAATACTAGAGAAGCAAAGGGTAGCTGTACAGCTTGGAACTTAAGTCTCCAGGATAATAAGTTAAATAGATTTTTGTACCCATTAGGATTTCGTTGCCCCAGCTACTTTGTTGAGCTAATAAAAATATGATTAATAAATATGAGATGACAGACAGAATTTTTTTAGAAATCTTTCAAGAACTTGAGAGGGCATTAAGAATAACCTGTGAATGACAGTTAGAAAGATTCATCTGTTAATAAATACCTTCATTCATCCCTCTAGTGCTGACTTTCTCTGCCTCCACATTAGACACATAGGATGAAATAATTCTTTGTTGCAGCAAGCTATTGCTTTTGTTGCAGGACATTTTGTAGCATGTCTGGTCTGTACTCATTAAAATGTATTGTGAGAAATATTAAAAAATGTGCCTGCCAACTCTCCGAGGTGCTGGACTACGCTCCTGTGCTCTGGCTGGCATTGGAGTGTTTTCGCCAAGCTACTCTCTCCAGCTAGCCCTCGCTGTGCTCGATTGCTGCATTTCCAGCTCTCGTTTGCTTGTTCCTGGAGCTGCTAGTTCTTCCTCGCCATAAACCCATGTAGCTGGTGATCCCACATTCTAATAACTAAATGGAACCGCCAACCTCGTGGTTGCATAGCACAACACCCAACAACCTGGTAGAATCATGACTCTTAAAGCTTAATTAACCAATCAAATTTATATATCAATAAAATCACAACTTATAAGATGCCAATATAACAATTTCAGAGCCAATTGATAATGATAAAAGCTTTATCCCAATATTTCTAACCTTGTGAAATCATCGCTTCTTGTGGCTGGAAAATGCTATATGAGTACACGTCAGCAGCCATTTTGGTCCCTCCTCCCACTTCAAGACGCTCCTCTCTCTTCCACTCTTAGCTCTGCCTCCCTTTTCCATGTCCAATCACAGGCCTCCCACTGCCCTAGTGTGATCAGACAGGGAAAATCCTGCAACAAAAATGCACCTAGAAACTCTCTGAATCCTATTCATATTTAATCAAATGTTAAGATAAATGAGAGCAGACTACATATTATTTATTTTATGAGAAATTTTGAGAAAACACGGAGCACAGGGTCACCAAAATTGCTCAGTGGCTAAAGACTAAACTTGAAAATTCACAAGTTTCATTTTTGAAAATGAAAGAGTGAACCAACTCCTGTAAATTGACCTCAGACATACATGTTCTCAGATGCATATGCCACTCCCTCTCTCAATAAGTCAGTGATGTACAAGAAAAAGAAAATATGGACTGATTTGCATAGGAGACATGTCAGTGAGAGGGACTGGCTGAAAATTGACATAAAGCCAACCTTCAGGTGATAGAGTTACCAAATATCCCTAGGCAGTGTTAAGCCCACCCTGGTGATCTTATTGACGTTTTCCCACCTCATTTACTGTTCTTAGTGCTTGGAGATACAAGCACTCAGTCAATCTTTGGAAGTGGTACTCAAAAGGTAACTTCAGTAAGTCTGAAGTGTTCATGAGTGCATGTGTGTGCATGTCCTGAGAATAATGATGAAAAGGAAAAATAAACAGAAAAACCCACTTAGTGGAGGTGACCTTAAGTGAAGGCATGAAGGATTGCTAGGAAATAAGTGATACACATTTTCATTAATCAATGGTGCTGTTATAGGGTGCCATAGACCAGGATGTTTATAAACAATAACAGTTTATTTTAATGGCTCCAATTCAGATGTCAGAGTTCAGGGTACCAGTGGATGTGGTGCCTGGTGAAGACCCACTTTCTGTTTCACAGGTAGCCATCTCTGTGACAGGATTTTCTTCTATTGATACTAAAAATTTAAAAGTACAGGGCTAAGCCCAGTCCTTCTATTACTGTTTTTATAAACTGATCTGAGATGATTAAGCCTGTGAGTTAAGGGCCAAATAGCAAACTCATAGTCCTGAGTTAATTAAAAGTGTGTTTTTGAGCTCTTTCACTTAGAAATGACCAAGAATAGTCAAGGCATAACAATTTAGAGATGTTTTGGGTAGATACATAGTCTTCAAAGGCATCAGAAGTCCACAGAATATGACATTTATGGACATTTACTTATTAAAGATCATTTGACTAGAGGCCTGTCTGCTCCTGACAGCACCCCTTTCTTGGATTCAAAGAAGAAACTGAGCATCAATGGAGTTGTTCCAGTTGTGGCAAGACAGCTACTAGGCAAGAATTGTCTCACTTTATTTACAGGTAAAATACTTTCCAGAAAAAGGACACACTATGCGGAATAGTCTACTGATAATCTTTGCCAAGACAGGGTAATCAGCCCTTCAAAATTCTGCATTACAAAGGTCTGTCAGATGATCCTGGCCCAGAAGACTGAAGACTGATGCTACAATGTTTTGAAGTATAGGGACTGTCCAGGTGATCAATGGTCTCTATAAATTGGCTAAGTTTTGGAAACTAAATTTTGTGCTTCTCATATATTCAGGTAATATTACTCGTTCTTGGATTTCTGACAGAGTTGAAGACTGGTAAGCTCATAGCCAGCCCAAGTTGTTTAGCATTGAGAAAGATGACATAGATTTGAGAGGATAGTTTTCAGATGGCATAGAATCTAAAGCCAGGACATGAGTCAGGTATAGAATGCTAAGTCTTTTAAGTTAGGGCAGATGACAGAGGTCCTATTTAACTGACAAAAATGATGGATTGGGTGTTAGGTCTATCTTGTACTTTATAAATTGCCAATGGTAATGTGCTCAATTTATATTTTTAAAGAAAAGTTGTTTTTTTCTTATTTAAATAGAAAGGGTGACATGTGACAGGATTGTCCAATCACACTAAAATATTAGGGCAGCAGGATGCCTATGATTGGATAGGGAAAAGGGAGGTGGAGCTAAGATTTGGAGCGACAAAAAGTGTCTCAGGGACAGAGGAGAAGGTCAAGATGGAGAACAAACAGAAGGAAGAACCTAAATCAGCATGACTTTAGATAGCCACAGGTAGTTATGACGTCATAAGGTTAGAATAATTGGGATAAAGCTTTTATCATGATAAATTGATTCTGAAATTACTGTATTGGTATCTTGTAAATTGAGAATTTATTAATACATACATTTTATTGGTTAATTATAATCTTCAAGAGTTTTGCTTCTACCGGATTGATGGGTGGTGTAATAGTTAACCATGGGCTGGCATGGCAGTGTTCCTCCAAGAGACTCAGGATCTCAGGCCCAGAGAGACCACAGAGTTGAGATCACCCAGTTGGAGCCACAGTTTGCCGGTGACGGTAGCTCGGGAAGCTTGCCGATACTTTTCTTTAATATTTCCTGTAACACTTCTCTCTGTGTCTTCAAGGATGTAAGGTCATTTTAACCCAGGCATGCATCCCTTTCTGTATGGCTCTACCCTTATAACCTACTCACCACTAAATGCTCCATCTCCTAAGACCATCTCCTAAGGTGTTAGGATTTCAACATGCTTTCTCTGTGCAGCAAACATCCACTCTAAAGAATGGAAAGAGGAGGTGAATCCAGTAGCTTGCCCTGCTTTGTCTGGAACCTGAAGGACCTGGGAGAATTTCTCTTCAACCAAAGGGTTTTGGTGGGAGCCAGACATAGTCAGACACTGGCCATGGGCTGAGTTTTATGTCTCTATTTAACTGACCTCAAGCCTAGTGTGATTTTGTAAACATTTCATAGAAGATCAGAAACTGAATTAAGTTCTCAGCCATGCTTCCTGTGGTATAGAACTTATACAAGGACGGTTAGTTATTTACTCCTGTGATGAACTGCACAGCCATGACTTCATTTTTAGTATTTAGGCAGCATGCACTGAGCTTGTTGGGCTCTGAACAATTATAAATGTTCTGTAAGCATTAACTAGTTTAACAACCCAGAGTTAGGTTTTTTTTTTTCTCATGAGCCTATGGGGGCCATTTTTCATTCAAGTACCACAGAGGGGAGTGGCAGGCTGAAAGGTAATAGGTTGGCAAAGACATGGAGAATATGATGACCAGAATCTGTTTTATTTTCAGTATCATGAGGAGTCACTAGAGGGTTTTAAACTTGGGAAGAAAGGGATTTGGTTTTGCTTCAGGGAAGAGAACCACCTTACCAAGTTTGTGAAGAATAAGTGGAAGGCAAAACTAGATGTGGGGAGACTGGGAGATTCTCGTGGTAGATAAGTTGACATATTATAAAAACCTTGGATGGAAAACACAATTTCTTCTAGAAACAGCTGGAGCATGAATCAGCTGTTCTTTAGTTAAGTCTTTGGTACAGTTTGGGCCTGGGATATAATGTTCTGAGGCTGTGTATGGTTTTGCACATTTAATTGTTTGATAATCCAAGCTTTGGGCCTCTAAGCATATACTCCATCTGTAATATCATGTTGCTCTCAGCATACTAACTACTGTTCATGAATGAAGTCTGAACTTTCAAAAACTTACTTAAAAATTATTAGTTTATTTTTTAACAGTAGACTACAAAATAACATGATTCCTGTTGAAAGAAGATTACTTTCTTGCTTTTTCTAGGGTGTAGTTTCCCTCCTTGTGTTGGAGTTTTCCATCTATTATCCTTTGTAGGGCTGGATTTGAGAAAACATATTGTATAAATATGATTTTGTCATGAAATATCTTTGTTTCTTTATCTATGGTAATTCAGAGTTTTGCTGGGTATAATAGCCTGGGCTGGCACTTGTGTTCACTTATGGTCTGGATGACATCTGTTCAGGATCTTATGGCTTTTAGAGTCTCTTTTGAGAAATCTGGTGTAATTCTCATAAGTCTGCACTTATATGTTACTTGGCCTTTTTCATTTACAGCATCTAATATTTTTTCCTTGTTCTGTGCATTTAATGTTTTTATTATTATGTGGTGGGAGGATTTTCATTTCTGGCTCAATTTATTTGGTGCTCTGTTGGCTTCTTGCACATTTATGACCATCTCTTTGTTTAGGCTAGGAAGTTTTCTTCTATGCCCGTTGAAGATGTTTTTTGGTCCTTTGAGCTCCAAATCTTCACTCTCTTCTATTCTTATTATCATTAGGTTTGGTCTCCTTATTGTGTTCTGGATTTCTTGGATGTTTTGGATTAGGAGCTTTTGGCATTTTGCATTTCCTTTGACTGGTGCTTCAATGTTTTTTTATGGTATCTTCTGCCCCTGAGATTCGCTCTTCTATCTCATGTATTCTGTTGGCCATGCTTGCATCTATGATTCCTGATCTCTTTTCTAGGTTTTCTATCTCCAGGATTGTCTCCCTTTGTGATATCTTTGTTTCTATTTCCATTTTTAGATTCTGGATGATTTTATTCAGTTCCTTCACCTGTTTGGTTGTGTTTTCCTGTAGTTCTTTAGGGGATTTTTGTGTTTCTTCTTTAAGGGCTTCTATGTGTTTATCTGTGTTCTCTTGTATTTCTTTAAGGGAGAAATATCTATGTCCTTTTTAAAGTCCTCTATCATTATCATGAGATGTGATTTTAAATCAGAATCTTGCTTTTCTTGTGTGTTGGGGTATCCAGGGCTCACTGTTGTGGGAAAATTGGGTTCTGATGATGCAAAGTAGCCTTGCTTATGTTCTTGCCCTTACCTCTTTCTGTTCTTGCCCTTACCTCTTGCCATCTGGTTATCTTTGGTGTTAGCTGGTTTTGCTGTCTCTGACTATGGCTTGTCTTTCCTGCAAGCCTGTGTGTCAGTACTCCTGGAAGACCAGATCTCTCTGGGATGATTTTGGGTATGGAAAGCTATGACATAGGGTCAGCTCTGGGGTGCAGATGGAAACCGGAAGGATCCTGTCCCTGGTTGTTCCTCAGTTCCTGTGTCCTGATGGCTCTGGGAGGGTTCCTCTTGGGCGAGGAATGTGAGCAGAGTGGTGGTCTTACCTGTGCTCACAGGCATGCCAGTACTCCTGGGAGTCAGGCTCCCTCCTGACAGTGTTTGGGCTGGAGCACAGGATCAGCTGTAACACAGGATCTGCTCTGGGTGCTGTGGCACAAAATCAGCTCTGGGAGCAGACGGAAATCAGAAGGAAGCAGTATTTTTCTTTAGCATCTTTCTTTTTTGTAACCATACAATCCACTCACTGCATGTCAGTCAAAGATTTTAGGTAGATATATTCAGTTACACAGTTTATAGCAATCACCTGTGATCCAGTTCTAGAACATTGTTGCCATCCCAAATGCTTACCTCGTGCTGGTTTGCACTCAATTCCACTCTCTGCCCCGCCTCAGCAAGCTGCTTTCTGCTTCCTGTCAGTATAGCTTTGCCTTTTATGACATTGCAAATAGATGTTGTATCATATATAGTCCATTGCACCTGGCTCCTTTTGCTTAGCATGGCATGCTATTACACTGTATCCATGTTGTAGCATGTATCAGTAATGTTTTGCTTTTTATTGTCAAAAACATTTTTATGGATGCATGATGTTTTACTTAATATCAATAATGGATACTGGGTTGTTTCTAGAAACTGGACATTAAGAACAATGCTTATGTGAGTATTGCACCATCCAGTCTTGGTGGGGTCATACATTTGTATTTCTACTGAGTAGATATATAGAAATGGAATCACTAGGTCTAGTGATATGTGTGTTTAACTTTTTAAAAAACCAACCAACTTCTAAAGCAACCGTTCAGAAGGTGTGGCACTTTGAATGAGAATGGTCCCCATAAGCTCATGTGTTTAAACACTTGGGCCCCAGTGACAGAAAGTGTCTGTGAAGGATTAGGTGTGGCTAATTGAAGGAGATGAGTCAATGGGCCTTCAAAAGCCTCCCACCATCCCCCATCATGTTCTCTCTGCTTCCTGTTTGTGGTTCAAGGTGTGAGCTCCCAGCTGCTGCTATACCATCTGCTTACTACTTGCCTGCATAATCTCATGCTCCTACCATGATGGTGTCCCTCTAGAACCGTAGGGTCCAAATAAGTCTTTCCTTCTATGGGTTGTTTTGATCATGGTGTTTCATCACAACAATAGAAAAAAAATCTAATACTCTCACCAGTATTACCTTTATTGTACTGATGGGGAAATTTATATATGATCATATACCCTAATATATTGGATATGGCCATAGAAGGTTTGCCATTTGGACTCTGCCGACTCTGTGCAGAACATTGGTAATGATTGCCTCAGAGGCTGTTTGCAGTTTCCAAGATTAAACTTTGCCTATACCCCTCGCCTGAACTGAGTTCAGACATGTTAGAATGTGCCATGTTAGAGGATGGCCAGAATCCCTGTGATATTATTTTTTGTCTTTGATTGTAAGGTAAATCCATGAGTAAATTTTAAGATGCTGAAGCATTTTCATTTTTGTGCTCCTTTCATGAGAAATGTGAACAGGCCTTGACCGTGTTTTCAGCTGGGATTTGGAAGCCCTCTGGTGAACAAATCTCCATTCTTGGACCAAGATCCATTTTCTTAGGATGAAATAACATCCTGTCTGCTGATTTAGTCTATGTGCCTGCTGGATTTCTTTCTAACGTAGCAGCTGGTAGCCTTTCGTACACATGTCAGTGGTGGTGTGTGGGCTGTGAAGGAACTCAGGAGCCAATTGCTCAAAGGACCATTTGCCTCTGGCTGTTAATTGCCAACTTCTGATTTTAAATGTTGCCATTCTCGTCAGCCTCTACTGCCTTTAAGACTTGGTATGACCACCATGCTTTGCGTTTTCTCTTTGCTGAGAACTAGAAAAGAGCTTAGAGAGTCCCTTCTCCACATCCTAAACTGAGCAGGAAGGAGAAATGTTGTGAGGACTCTAAGTGGACATAGACATGGTTGATTGAAGGCTGGGAATGTTCTTAGGGCTATGTCTACCTGTAGGGAATCAGGATCAGAGATAAGGCTGTGGTGAGGCTTACAGGATTCTCTGACATACATACTTACTGTATTCATAGGGCCTGGCTGTCTTCCAGGTGATGCTGTCCTGGAAATATAATTCGCTACAAATATAGACAAAATTGTGATCCTAACTTGTTCCCCAAATGGTTGTTTTCCAGAATGCCTTTGTGAACCTCCTGACTAGGCACAATTTTCTCTTGTGTCTTTGTGTTATCTCTTCATTCTCTTATCACAGGCCTTATTATATCGTAATAGACTATGTAGGATAGCTTGGCTTCAAATTAATGCTTTGATAATGTTGAGTGAATGGTGGGATGACAGCGGGCATATCACACCTTGTCATTCCTTTTATTTTTTTAAATAACAAACTTATTTTTCTTTTTATTCTTGATCTTGTGCTATTATTATTATTATTATTATTATTATTATTATTATTATTATTATACTTGGCACTTTACAACCAGACAGTTTTAAAAATTAGTTCTTTGAGAGTTTTGTATGTTTTGATCATATTCACCTCTCTTAACTTTTCCCCAGATCAATTACACCTTCCTTCTTTAGCTAACTTTTGTCCTTTAAAAATAAAACTTCAGCCCAATTCATGATGCCTAAATATTCTTGGCTGCATGGTCATTCTTTTCTTACGGTCGACTTACCAGTGGCTACAATACTTTCTTAGAGAAAACTGTCTCTCCTTCTTCCAGCAGCTAACAATAGACAATAGACCCACAGTGGCCAGAGACTTTTTATTAATTTATAGTAACCCAACTGGTCCTTAACAACAGATCCATAGAAAAGTTACAATGCTAAGCTCTCATTTTAAAGTTAAAGAAACACATTTAGAAAAAAGTTAGAGAGACTTTCCCTTGCAAGGTGACAGAACAAGTTGGTGGCAGAGCCAGGACTTGAACTCAAGTGTTCCCTTGCTCTAGAAGCCATGACCTTAAGTTCTGTAGTATTCAGCTCACAGCCAACCAAGAGACTGAGCATAGAGTCCCCAGTGGAGCAGCTAAAGAAAGGACCCAAGGAGCTGAAGAGGTTTGCAGCCCCCCAAGAGGAAGAGTAGTATGTACCAACCAATACCCCCAGAGCTCCCAGGGAATAAATCACCAACCAAAGAATACACATGGAGTGACCCATGGCTCCAGCTACATATGGAGCAGAGGATGGCCTTTTCAGACATCAATGAGAGGAGAGGCCATTGGTCCTGTGAAGGCTCAATGCCCCAGTGTAAGGGAATGTCAGGTCAGGAAAGTAGGGCGGATTGGTAAGCAGGAGGGGGATGGGATAGGAGGTTTTGGAGGGGTAATGAGGAAAAGGGATATCACTTGAAATGTAAATAAAGCAAATATCTAACAAGGAGAAAAGAAAAGAAAATGTGAAAAAAATTCTGTAGTATTCTATGTCCTGGGTGCTGGTGTGCGTGTCTCCTAGATTCACATGCTGTTGTGGTGAATGTTAACCTTGGGCCTAACTATTGCATTCTTTAAAGTGCAGTGTCATTTTGCACCTGATGCTCTTTTCATAACCATATATGGCATTACACTACAGAGCTTGCTTTTCCTCTTCTGTCCTTCACTCCACACTGTCTACATTGCTATCAACACACTGAGTTAATTACTTCAGACTGCTCCACGCTTTACCCTGGTTATCTACCACACCTTGTTGACCCATTCTCTCCATTGAGATTAGGATTCATTACGTCAATGACACCAGGAGACCTTATCTGTGCACCTTTATGAACTGGTGCCAGAACTTCTCTTGGAACCCTCCCCAGGGGTGGATCTCTGAGTCACAGGGCATATGAATACTTTATTTCACCAGGCATGTGCATCCAGAATGACAGCGCAGTCCAGCACTCCAGCCAGCAGCAGCAGACCCCTCCCTTTTAACATTCTCACCAGTGTTTGCTAGTTTTTCATTGTTTTGAGACATGCTGAGTGTTGTGATAGTCTCTTTATCTCCAAGACCCCCAGTGAATTGTTGTAACAAAAAATGGCACTGAATTTTATACATACTATGTTTTTTTTCTGCTGTAAAGTTTAGTTTGTAAAAGTGGCATAGAAGAGGTTAACAACTATTAATGATACAATAAAAGTTATGTGAACGTGTTCTCTGTCTCTGTCTCTGTCTCTCTCTCTCTCTCTCTCAAATCTTAATATATTCCACTCGCCTATCTTCTGGTGACTGGGAAACTGAAGCTGCAGAAGCTAAGCTGTGGATACATAAAAGCAGCTAAGTCTTATTGCTGTTTGGCTATTCATATTTCTGGTTATTAGTGAGCATGACTTTCTGACCCACAGGATTACCACCACCTGTAGATATTGTGTGTGTGTGTGTGTATGTGTGTGTGTGTGTATGTGTATGTGTGTATGTGTGTTTGTATGTATGTGTATGTATGTGTGTGTATGTGTGTGTATGTATATGTGTGTGTATGTGTGTGTATGTGTGTGTGTATGTATGTATGTGTGTGTATGTATGTATGTGTGTGCACACATGGACATGTATGTTCTTTTATAGAGTCTAGCTAGTTGTCTCTTGTTTTTAAAGATGTAGCCAGTGACCCTTGCTGTCACTCATTACATACTCAATGGAAACCCAGTCTTTGCCTCATGATTAGAGCTTTGGCAATGTTCTTTAATAGGTCACCTCCAACTCTTTGACCATGTGTTATTATCCATTTGTTTTATAACTTTATTATTATTTATAACTTTTGAGGCAGTTTCCAATGATCTTGGCTGGCTTTAAAATGCTCTATAGCTGAAGATGATCTTCCTCTGCCTCCACTTCACAAATCCTGGGCTTACAAGTGTGCACTTCCATACCTGTTTTCATGTAGTGCCTGTGACTAACTCCAGGACCTTATTCATGCTAAGCAAGTGCTCTACCAACTGAGCTATAGCCTCAGTTTTGTTTTATAGGTTTAAATACTTTCCTTATGATTTATTTTATTAGATATTTTCTTTATTTACATTTCAAATGTTATCCCCTTTCCTGGATTCCTCTCCTAAAACCCCTTATCCCATCCCTCCTCCCCCTGCTCACCAACCCACCTACTCCCGCTTCCCTGTTCTGGCATTACCCTACACTGGGGCATCAAGTCTTCTCAGGACCAATGGTCTCTCTTCCCTTTGATGTCAAACAAGTCCATCCTCTGCTACATATGCAGCTGGAGCCATGAGTCCCTCCATGTGTACTCTTTGGTTCATGGTTTAGCCCCTGGGAGCTCTGGGGATACTGGTTGGTTTATAATATTGTTTCTCCTATGGGGCTGACAGCTCCATCAGTTCCTTGGGTCCTTTTTCTAGCTCCTCCACTGAGAACCTTGTGCTTAGTCTAATGGTTGGCTGCAAGCATCCCCCTTTGTCAGGCACTGGCAGAGCCTCTCAGGGAGACAGCTATATCAGGCTCCTGTCAGCAAGCCCTTGTTGGCTTCCACAATAGTGTCTGGGTTAGGTGACTGTATATGGGATGGATCCCCAGGTAGGGCAGTCTCTGGATGGCCTTTCCTTCAGTCTCTGCTCCACATTTTCTCTCTGTATCTCCTTCCATGGGTATTTTATTGCCTCTTCTAAGAAGGACAAAAGTATCCATATTTTAGTCTTCCTTCTTGACCTTCATTTGGTCACTGAATTGTACGTTGAGTATTCCGAGTTTCTGGGCTAATATCCATTTATCAGTGAGTGCATACAATGTGTGTTCTTTTGTGATTGGGTTACCTCAGTCAGAATGATATTTTCTAGTTCCATCTTTTGCCCAAGAATTTTATGAAGTCATTGATTTTAAGAGCTGAGTAGTAGTCCATTGTGCAAAATGTAACACATTTTCTGTATCCATTCCTCTGTTGAGGGACAACTGGGTTCTTTCCAGCTTCTGGCAATTATAAATAAGGCTGCTATGAACATAGTGAAGCATGTGTCCTTATTACATGTTGGCGCATCTTCTGGGTATATGCCCAGGAGTGGTATAGCTGGGTCCTCGGGTAGTACTATGCCCAATTTTGTGAGGAACCATCAAACTGATTTCCAGAGTGGTTGAACCTGCTTGCAATCCCACCAGCAGTGGAGGAATGTTCCTCTTTCTCCACATTCTCACCAGCACCTGCTGTCACCTGAGTTTTTGATCTTAGCCATTCTGACTAGTGTGAGGTGGAATTTCAGGGCCTCCCCTGTCGGTGGGATGCCTAGCTTGTGTCTGATACCATATCTGGTTCACAACCTTGCTCAACCGATATTCTTCAAACGATTCAAATTGCCTTATGATTGCCTTTCACAGATTAGGTGGGCAATGTGATAATGGTGGCCATCTTGTTTTCTGTCGAGGGAGAAGGACAGCAAAGGCCACGAAGTCGATCCCTCAGGGACAGGTGTGGCTTTGGATATAGCTCTTTCCACAACTTACTGGGGCCTGGTCGTTCCTGATGGAGAACAGCTTCTATACTGGGCCTTGAGAGATGGCTGTATAAAAGGGCGGGGATCTGGAGTCTCTGGAGAATTTCAACAAAAAACACGACAACTTTCAAAATAAAAAGTTTACAGAAAGGAAAATAGATTCCATCAGTTAATTCATGTATTTGAATTATGGTTTGCTCAATGTTGAATTGAAAAGTTAACAGAAAAGGTTTATGCTAAAGAAATGACTCGGTCGCCATCTAGTGGCCCCGAATCCAATGGTCACCTTGTTAGGTACTGTAGGAAAATGGTTAACAATCAATAAAAGAGTATATAAACAATCAGTAAATCCTGTGTCAAAACGAGGAAACCGAGTCTAGGAGGAGCTGAACATCTTGCTAACACCACATATATAATTCTGGATGGAAAACGGTATCTCTGGAGATGCCTTCTGTTCCCGTTTGGAAGGAAGCTAGCTCGTCTCAAAAACCCACTGAACACATCCTGCTGGTAGTTTGAATCTTGCCATGCTGAGAGTATTTACGCAATGAAATCACCAAACTACACAGTGGTCAATCTTTAAAGTCAAAGTTTGATCTATAAGAGAATACTCTACTAATGAGCTTCATTCCAATGTGGAATGTGGTTTGAGTAGAGGAGTCCAGAGGAGATGTGCACAGAAATGGACAGGGGAAAGAGGTGACTATCAAGAGAGTTTATGGAAAGGGCTATGGAGAAGACACAAGGGAGGTGGTAGGGAAGAACAAGAATCCATAGCCGTTTAGATTTTATGAACCTTAGTTATGTTTCCTGAAAAAACTGGAATGGT